>NC_065589.1:51163602-51493959 GCF_024542745.1 Macaca thibetana thibetana
TGCACTCCAGCCCAGGCAACATAATCAGACCCGATCTCTAAAAATAGTTCAAAAACTAAAACAAAACCCAGGTTTAGTCCTCACCTTCAAACACTGCAAGTAGTAGTTTACAAAGCTCTTTCAAGTAGTGCGATGTGTTGTTAAATTTGAGAGGCAACAATTTAATCTATCTGGCCTCAGTTTTCTCATCTGGAAAACAGTTGATCTACCCTCTCACAGAATGTCATTAAAATCAAATGCAATAAAATGTAAAGTACTCTGGCAAAGAAGAGACCGTGTATGACTGTGCAAGGTAGGACAAGAATGGACAGCGACCAAATAAATAGCCTACCAGAGAGAAAAAACACACAATTTCACAACCCAAGTGCTTCTCTGTGGCACATACATAACTCAACAAATTCTAAGATTTGAATAGGATCTGAATGTTTTCTGAACAAATCAACTCCTCACCTCTTTGTCTATGAATCTCCCATGTGTATCTTCTGTTTAACTTGGAAACAAAGCACCTATTTTTTTAAAAAAAAAGTATGGGGAAGTTATTGGAAAGACTGGCTTGTTTTGGGAAAGACCATTCATTCATTCCTCATTTTATTTCTTTGTTGCTCAACATTCATAACTAGTCATTTCAACCTCATGCTTAATCTCCAAACTTGCATCAACATAAGTGCTGGAGACATGATCGTGCTCTGACTGGATTCCCTGGATCCCCTTTATTGTTTCTGTCTGCTTATCTCCGAATCTCCCAGCTTCCGCACACTCAACTCTTAACCTAATTCACCAGACCGCTTCTTCAGAGATCTACCCTCGGGCTACAGGACACCATTAGACAGGATGCACTGAGGGCCAGAAGTGGGGTGGGGTGGAGTTGATGTCCCACCCCTCACCCCAGGGCAGCAAGTAGTGAACCCCAGAATTATAGAGGAGTAGGAACACCCAGATTATTTGCCTTGATGCAGAATAAACCATACAGTGTCAATTACACTCCAGAACTCCTGTGGATTTAGACTGAGAATGAAACTTCACCTGCAATTGGACCCTTGCTTGGCTTCTTCCTCCTCCTATTCTACTTCCCCAACTCCCTTATTGGTTTCTCACTTAAGAACTTCCTTAACAGTTATTTGCTCACAAATCTTCATCTCAAGATCTTCCCCATAACTTCTTCATCCTGCTCAACCCCAGATATTATATATTTTTTAAAACTTCATTTACAGTTGTTTGATTACCGAGATGGAGTGTGTACCTATGTGTCCATAATAGTTAAGTCAGTTGATTTCTTCTTTAGTGATCACACATCCTTGGCTCATCTTGTTAATTCAGATTAGGTATTTTTGTGTGTAATTTACGTACAGGAAAGTAAACCTATTTTAATTATATAGCTCAACACATTTTTACACATGTACACACCCATGTAACCAACACCCAGATCAAGATATAGAATATTTCCAGCACACTAAGGCTCCCCAGTCTTCTTCCAGTTAGCAGTAACCACCCCCAAGTAATTACTATTCTAATTTCTATTGGTATAGATAAATTTAGCCTGTTTTATAGGCTTATAAATGAAAACATCTTGTACATACTCTTTTGTGTCAAGCTTCTCTCATTCAACATTATGTTTGGGAAATTCATCCAGGTTGCAGTATAGTTCATTCTTTTTCATTTCTGTGTGGTTTTCCATTGTATAAGTACACCACAATTTATTTACCCATTTTACTGTTGATGGAAATGTGGGTTTTTTGCAATATAGAGCTTTTATAAAGAAGGCAGCTATGAACATTTTTTACAAGTCTTTAGGCAGATGTAAGTAGTCATTTCTGGATGTGTACTTAGAACTGATGTTGCTGGGTCATAGATTATAGATTGTTTGGTTTGATTGGTGGTACAGCAAACATAGTAACTGTCATATTTGTATAAATTTCTGTCCAATTGACTGCTTGTCTTTTTAATAATAGAAATCTTCTTTTTCCCCAAGTTTCATTGCAGTATAATTTTCACATATAAAATTCACCCTTTATAAATGTAAAGTTTACAGAAATACCACATGACCCAGCAATCCCATTACTGGGTATATACCCACAGGAGTATAAATCATTCTACTATAAAGACACATGCACACGTATGTTTATTGCAGCACTATTCACAATAGCAAAGACTTCAACCAACCCAAATGCCCATCAATGATAGACTGGATAAAGAAAATGTGGCACATATACACCATGGAATACTATGCAGCCACAAAAAAGGATGAGTTCATGTCCTTTGCAGGGACATGGATGAAGCTGGAAACCATCATTCCCAGCAAACTAACCCAGGCACAAAAAGCCAAACACTGCATGTTCTGACTCATAAGTGGGAGTTGGACAATGAGAACACATGGACACAGGGAGGGGAACATCACACACCAGGGCCTGTCAAGTGTTGGGGGAGAAGGGGAGGGATAGCATTGGGAGAACTACCTAAGGTAAATGACTGGTTGATGGCACATGTATACCTATGTAACAAACCTGCACATTCTGCACATGTATCCCAGAACTGAAAGTATAATGAAAAAAAAAATTGACTAGGATTATAGTCATTTAACCGCCACCAAATCAAGGTAAAGAACATTGCCATTACCCTGGCTGGGAGTGGTCACACCTGTAATCCCAGCGACTCACACCTGTAATCCCAGCCCTTTGGGAGGCTGAGGCAGGAGGACCATTTAAGGTCAGGAGTTCAAGACCAGCCTGGCCAACATGGTGAAACCTCATCTCTACTAAAAATACAAAAAAATTAGCCCGGCATGGTAGCACATGCCTATAGTCCCAGCTACTCAGGAAGCTGAGGAGAATCACTTGAACCCAGGAGGCGAAGGTTGCAGTGAGCCAAGATCATGCCACTGCACTCTAGCCTTGGCAACAGAGCGAGACTCCATCTCAAAAAAAAATTAAACAAAACAAAACAAAACTTTACCTGTTTATTCTTTAAGATTAACTCTAGAATTATTCCAGAAAGTGTCATAAAAATGACCATTGCCTTCTCTGAAAACACAGATATGTAATAAATCACAAGTCCTAGCTCTTGAGTTGGACAGGTCAACCTAGGAATCTCAGTCGCTTACTTGCTGGATAACGTTAGACAAGCCGCTATCCTCTCTGATAATCAGTTTCCTCTCCTGTAACATGATTATAATAATGGCGCCTGCGTCATGGGGTTGTTATAAGAAATGGTGAACATAACTAATATAAACGAGGGCTTGCCATTTCCCCAGCACTGTACTAAACACTTTATAGTGACGTATTTAAATCTCACCACAATCCTGTGAAGTATGTATTTTCCCTGTCCTGGTTTTATAGATGCAGAAATTGGAGCACAGGGAAGTTAAGTAAATTGCCTAAGGCCTGAGTCGGGCTCACGAGCAGTGTGCCAGCTACTACAGGGCTTCTCTGCTTCACAGATAAGGAGGTGACACAGGGGAGCATGGAGCACAGAGCCCAGCATGAAGAATACAGAAAGGCTAACTTTTATTGTCATCGTTCATCTTCTTTATATTCTCAATAAAGCTGTATAATTGTCTTCATTTAGGTCATGCACATTTCTTGTTAAGGCTGGTCATAAATATTTCATGCCCTTTTGTACTATTGTGCATGGGGTGTCTCTTTTTCCTATTATGTTTTTTCATTGGTTTTTTGGGGGATGCAGCAAAAGCTATTGACTTGTTTACATTGAGTAGCTAAAAGAAAACGTTAGCGGCACATTAGTACCATTTAAAATTCCGCGCCAAACAGCAGTTTTAATTATGTATGTTCTTTTAACATCAAATGAAGTTAGTAGATAGATAATGAGAAAAAAATGGAGGTTAGAAATAACGTTTTAGATTTTTTCACCCTTGGTCAAAGAGGAATAAAGAGAGAAAAGAGTAGAAAAAATGAATACACTCATCTGAGAATAGTACCCAAAAAGCCATAGCATATTACACCTCCCCGCAGAAAAAATTTTTGCTCAATTTTCTTTTTTATGTGATATCTTAAAATAATATTTACAGTTTAAATCAACTAAATAAAAATTTTAAGGTCTTCTCACCACTGGAAGAATTGTGAGATAAGCAAATATTTCTTCCCGTTTAGATGTTCATGTTTTATTATTCTTGTTAATCTAACCGAGAGAAAATAACTATTTCTTGTGAAAACATGATCTCCCTTAAATAGCCAAATTTTGTACTTATCAAGGGAAAAAAATGACAATATATTCAAAGGTTTTGACCTTTGTATAGTAGATATATTTGAAAGTGAATATGTCAACACTCTTAAGAACATTTTAGTGCCAGCCAAGATATGACTGTGTCAAAGTAACATAATGACTGATCTGCTATCAGTCGTGACCTAATGGAAAAAGATGCTTCATTCAAAGTTTAAAAGTAGAATAACTTGAGGAGCGTTAATCAAAGTACTGTTTATAAAAGGTTCGGAAGTATAGAACTACAATGGACGGTGCAGCACAGTGGGACCAGTGTCAATGAAACTGTTGCTGTACCAGACCAAAAGGCAGGGGTGGAGGAGCAGTGGAAGGCCTTCAGACAAAGCCATGTTATGAAGATCCCAAAGGACAATCAGATCCAAATCCAACATGTGAAGCCTAATGTGCACTCAAAGGAGGCCCACTTACAGCACAAGAAAGGATGGTCTTTCCTTAGAGTCACTCCATCCATGGCTCTTGACATTTACTTTTATTAAACAGAAGAAAACTAGTTAATGTATTAATTAAGACTTTGGGTTTGCAAATGACAAACACCTAAGTAAAACTTGTTTAAAGAAAGAAAGAAAATGTATATGATCACTACTCGGAAATTCAGGAGTACAGCTGGCTTCATATGTTGCTGGATTCAGAAGCTCAAACAATTTTAAGTGGAGAATACTTATTCCCCGTTTTCTTTCTCAGGGTGAGCAAGCATGAACAGAACCCTCACACCTTCTGTCAGTGTGCTCATTTATTTCTACCTTCGGGAAAGTAGAAATCTAAGATCTAGCAGAAACTCACCTCACCAAACTGTGAGCCATGACTTGGGAGAGAGTTATCCAACTGGGGATTTGGGAAAGAAATGGGCATCTGGGCATGGTTCAGCTCTTCCAGTGCCCTTCATTCTCTCTGATTAGTTTGTCTGTCTTGTCATCTGCCTTCCTTGTGCTAAGCAGTCCACAGTGGAGGACAAGGTCCAAAGATTCCAGCCATGCCAGTGGCCTGTTGCATTAAGGAGAACTAAGTAGAAGCATGAACTAAGATAAACTAAGGAGCAGAGTGTTAGAGAATTCTTTTGGGCTGCAATCCAAAGCCATGAGCTCAATCAGCTTCTTAATCATAAAACTATTTCTTTTCCAATTACCTAGCCTGCATTTATCTCTAAATTTGTTCTGAATTTAGGTAAAATAAGGTATTGTATTTGGACCCCTAAAAATCCCATCAATAGTGTAATCAGAATACTTTTTTACTCTTTCCACCTGTCAAATGTTTTCCTCTCTAAGCTTCATTCCCAAGCAGATTCTCCTCATTTGGGGGTAAAGATGGCAAAAGGAAGTTGTTTACACTGATCTTGAAGCTCACAATTTCTATAAAAAGAGAGTGATGCATAGTAACTCTAGCGAATATCATGGGGAAAATTTTGTATTGGTTCAGCTTGGGTGACATGTCTATCCTTGGACAAGCGTGAAGTACACTGATTGGTCATGTATGGATGACTTGGGTACTCTAGTTTCTGGAGAATGAGTCAGCCTCACCTGAGACATAGGGGGTTAGAGTGAGGAAAGGGACCACACTTAATGTGCAGATTGAGCACACAGTAATTGGCTTAGTCTCAGTAGATTGCTAAGGGAGTTGAAATGCTTTAATTTTGTTTTCTTCATATCAGTGATTATCAACACACTGGAATCATGTGAGAACACACTACCCCAGACCAATTAAATCAGGAAAGCTCTTGGGGATCAGCAGTTTTACAGTCCTAAGGTGTTGCTGATGTACATGCAAGGTTGGCAAACATTATCTTAAGTAGCACCATATTAATTAGTCTGGGGCCAATTAAGGATAACATTGATCATCTTCCATCACTAGCTTTAACCTGTTATTCAAAGAAGGAAGTCTGATGGTAGAGGGAGACTCTGAGAAGATGGAAGTAACAGTAACATAGCTTTTGAATCTTTCTGTATTTTACATAAAAACATACAGAACAATGAAATAGTAAACCCAAATTCCCATGAACAACATATGCAACCAAACTGGCTATAAGATAGCCCCCCAAACCACTAAATAAAAGCAGGTAGGGGCAAACCACAGACAGTGTCCATCAGGTGAATGAAGAGGGAAGTAACTAGGTGTCTGAAAGATGTGAGACAAAGTGACCCACAAAAGAGCAGACCTGAGAACAGCAACTCCCTTGCAGGATGGGGCCCACCCAGAGGAGTAACTGCAGGAAGTGGAATCAAATTGAGCAGAGAGGGCCAATAAAAAAACAAGGAAAGAGGTCACACAAAAGTGGGGGAGGGAACAGAGCAATGAATTCACAAAATAGTCAACTTCAAAATATAGAATATAAAACACTAAACTTTTAAAACTGATTACCTCTGGCAATAAAATTTCTGAAATATTTCATTTTAAATTTATACACTTCTTGTGATTTAATACTTTTTTCCCAGCAAGCTTGTATTGCTGTAACACTGGGCATGTGTTTGTAACATCTAACATATGCATGTTATATATGTAACATACATATATTACAAAAGACATATATACACACACACACACAAAATAGTAAGACATAGTATTCAAAAACATGGTTATGAGCTACCTTATATATGCAGAAGGCAGTGCAGGTTGGACCCATTTGGAGGTCATCAAAATCAAACCCTGTATATCTTGTGAACCCAAACCAGCTATTGAAGAAGAAAAAAGAAACTTTCAAGAAAGATTGTATGAAAAACAGAAACTGCTGGTGTCTTAACCCTCACAGAATTGTCCAGACATTGTGAAGGCAATAAATAGTAATTATGTGAGTGAATGAATGAATGAATGAATGAATATAGAATGTCAAAAAAGTTTAAGTCTGTTTTCAAAAAAATCAACCTGAAAAATCAAGTAAGCATCAGAAGAATTTAAAAAAAACATTAATTTTTTTTTTTTTAGAATTTAGAATGGGAGAACACTATAGTGTTGAAGTAACTCATTATAATAGAGTTGCCTGAATAAGTAACTCTAAAATTGGGTCATGATCTTTTCACTTCTGTTGACAAACATGTGAGACACTCGATGAACATACATAATTTCTCACCATCCTCTATGCATGATTCCAGTTTTCTCTCTTCCTGAAAACAACATATCAGAATGCAGATGAGAGAATCTTCAGTCTCTTCTATTTAAAAAAAAATGAAAGAAAATCTGGAAAAAATTCAGTACAACTATTATCAGTAAATATGTAGTTGTGCCATAGGAATGAACTTATGTTTGCCTGGTGACCCAGCATGTCCTCATTCTGTGTCCTCAGACAAATTACTCTGCATCTCTAAGCCTCATTTTTTTCCATAGAGTTAATAATTGTACCCACGCTATTGTGGCAATAAAATGAAATAATGAATGTGGAGTGTTTAGGAGAATGCCGACAAAATGTTGTCTAACAACAACAATAGTAATTTACCAGTAAGATAATCCTAGCATGTATGGCATTATCCTAGCATGAAGAAAACAAAAATGCCATTGAAAACCACTAAATTCAATAGCCTTAAGTTTCATTCTTAGTAAAATTATTTAATTCTCTTTATGTTTCCCTCATGTAGTACTCAGGTTAATAGATCACTTAATCATTTTTTAAAATTCTGAGTACCTACCATGTGTAAGATACATATGCATTTGTTGGTAATTAGAAACTGTATTGGGCTTTTCCTTTTATTTAGCTGTTATTTGCATATTAAAGTTTCAGGGTACTTCTCAAATGAAGGGTGATTTTAAAACCAAAGTAACACTCTGTTGGGTGGCGCCTGTCCAGATAGCTCATCTTCCGCATATGAGCCTTGGAAGATTCTGGCCAGACCTCTGATGGGCTGGGCAGAAGGAGCTATCCTAACCCTTGGGGCAGAGCTGTGTGGGACCACAGATTCACCAGCTGATTGCGGAAAGCCCTTGTTTTTTGAGTTGTCCATGCCCCGTGGACTTGGTAAGCAAGTCACCCTGCGCTTTAGTCCATGGTGTCACCAGAGTACAGCAGCAGCTACCTGGTTCCTGGTGCATGGTTGCAAATAACTTGGCTTCAGTGATTTCTCATGGAGGTGACTAAATCAATTGGTAGGCTTAGTGTTTGTGTAGACAAAGACTTAGAACCTGTTTTGCGTGGTGCAATTTTAGTTTCTGTGATCTTTCCAGTCATTTTCATCTACAAGCTGTTGGCCCTGAGAATTATTTACATTTTAATTAGGAGTGCTCAACCCCCTCTATGAGTAGAGTCAAGCAGCTTATTTACTTCCTACTGGCAGGCTTCTGAGGAAACAGCTTAGGCAGGCTTGCTGAGCCGTTGAGCCAAAATAAAGTCACTTGCAGAAGAGCAACACCATGTCCTCACTTCTTAGCTTTGCTTCTCTGCTGGGGCTTCTCATGGGGACCAAAACTGAAATGAGCTGTTCTGTGCAGCAATCAAACTACTGCCTGGTTTTTTTTTTTCTTCCCTTTTCTCTGGATGAAGCAAACTTTTTAATAGGTTTCATTTGCATATATAATTAGCACTCATTTTTTTTAGCATAGCCAGGGAGTGAGTTTGTTCTCTGTGTGCCTTTTCAGATAAGCTTATCCTTTTAATCATGTAAGCTTTTCCTTGTTTACAAAGAAATATTTTTAAATACTATTCAGCTTCACCCCCTTCTGAAACAGAGTACTTTAAACAGAAAACAAACTTCCTTTGATGACAGACACATGACTGTCATTATGGGTTAGTCACTGAACTATGCTCTCATACCCACAAGAGCTACAGAGATGGGAGAACTTGTTTGCCCCAGCATTAAATAACTCCACAATGCTGCCTCTTGAGTTCTTGTTTCTGCCTTTGTTTCTCTCCCTTCTCTGTCCAGCTGCCTGTCTCTAACTTTCTCTATTTCTAACTTGCTATTTCTAATCTGCCAGGAGCTAGGAAATCAGATAAGCCTGCTTCCTCGAACTGAGAAATCAGATAAGCCTGTTTCCTAGAACTAAATGTCTGACATAATGTTCTGTGAGAGAAGTGCATGAACTTCCATGCATACTTGGCTATTGTTTAGGATGCTTTTGGTTGCAAATAATTGAAAACACTGATTCATCATGGCTTAAATAACAAAGGAATTTATTGCCTCCCAGAACAAGAAGACTCCAAGTAGGATACAGTCCAGGAAGGGTACCACAGGCTACATTTTACTCCTGGGGGATTCGACCAGCTCTGTCTTCTCCCACTGTTGGCTTTGTCTTCCAGCTGGTGGCAATAGGGCTGCTGTGGTTCCAGGGCCACATCTAGATGCACCCATGTTCCCAAAAAGGAGAGAGAACATCAACTTCTGTGTCTCTTTTAGGAGAAGGAAACCTTTTCCAGAGGCTTGCCAGCTGACTTCTCCCAAAGGGACCAGAATTGCCCTTTCCTAAGTCCATCACTGACTAAGGAATAGAATTCTTAAAGTTGACCTTGGCTAACTAGTATCCATCCTGGAACAAATTGAAACTCTCTTGGGAAAAAGAAGAGGAAAAGTGGACATTGGGAAGAAACCAACGTATGTGCAAGAAATGAGAATTATTTGTCTACTTATGATTTTATAACTGTGTCTACAATGAGTTAAGACTTGGAACAGATCAACTTTTAGAAAAGTGAAGTATTATTTTAAAATCAAATGAAATGGTAACCAGAGACATTTAGTGAAAAACTAGCTTTGACATGAACCTATAAATGGAGACAAAGTTTGGTGTTGCTTTCATGTGAATATTACAGCACTTGAATGATTCAACCTAGAGTTCATAGTTCATTACAAGGAAATGTGCAAAGAAAGGGGCTGTTGAGAGGAAAGTGACACAGGTAACCGGGATTTCTTATGAAAGCCAGATACCCTTCAAATGTCTAAAGGCAAATATATTAAGTGACAGGAATGTCCCAAGAACAAATATTTTCTTCTTGGAGCATATTAGAAAGATCTTAAGAGCTAGACCACTCTCTAGGGATAAGCAGCCATGGATATATTAGGCAAATTTGTTTGAACTTTGCTTCTTTCTTACAGCTCTGGAAAAACTTCTCGCTATATAGGGACCTCAAATTACCATCTCTTCAATTAACATAGGAATATAGATTAAATATTCTTCTGGATCCACTAATAAGCCCTCTCATTTTACAGAGTTTAACTTTGCAGGAAGATATCACTACTCCTTTGATGTGGTCCCTGACTCACCTCCCCAGCTCCAAGCTTGATTTCACATTCCATCTCTATGCTCCCCTAGCACTCAGTGCCTACTTCCAACAACAAACTTACCACACTGGATTGCAATCTTTGATTATTGTTTGTCTTGTCCCCTAAATTCCAAGGATCTTGACAAAGGAACTAGGTTCTATTTATTTTTGTATCCACAGGGTCCTGGTACTTAAGGAATACCTTTCAGAAGGATGGATGAATATGAAGAAACTAAGGAGCAAAGGAATCAAAGATTTCTTCCAGTCCACTCGGGAAGTTAGCTGCATAGTTAGAAATAGAACTCTAAACTCCTGGCCTGTTTTCCAAACCACAGATATGCTTGGTTTATGCAGGTAAGGTTTTAGTTTGGGGTGTTGTTGTTAAACAAATGCTCTAAAACTATGCTAGGGGCAGGCAAAGTTTGCAGGTATTAGAGACCAAATGACCCTGAAACCATAGCATCAGTATGTGCAATGTTTTAGGAATGTCAATGTGGCTCAAAAAGAGTTTCTGTGAAAAATATGGACTCTCAACTCTCCTCTCCAAGGCATCTTTAGTTTCTAACCAGTTAGGAGACTGAGCCCCAAGCCTGTCTCTTACCCATTCCATCCCAATATACACGAAAGGCTACATGCTATGAATATGGTGATAACATCTGCCAGAAACCTCCATCATTCATTTTATCCTTGTGACTTCTCTGGTAACTCAGCATCTTAAAGGATGAAATTTTATTTTTATTGCAAAGTTTCAGAGTCACTTCAGGCTTCTGTGAGATCATAGCATGCTTTTCTCATGGACTAGGACCAGGCAGACAGTCTCACTGAGTCACAGTCAGAGCAGGGACTCCCTCCATCCCCAGGCCAGCCTTATTATGTACAAATGTGCTACCTTGTCACCTAAAGTATAAATAAAGAAAGGTTTATTCTTGTTCCAGTTTCAATTTGACCAAGCTTCCACCAGAGCCATACACCTGTTACTGCATTTGTTTAGTTTGCTGTATAACTTTCTGCAGAATATAACCCTTGCTCATTCCTCATATTGTACAATGCACATATTCCAGAAAGTAGACTGGCCCCAGGATTGATGAAAGCCTTCTTTTTGCTTCACATCTCAGGACTTTTGTGAATTATCAGCACATTAAGTCCTGACTGGAAATGTCAAAATGTTTCAAATTTCATAAACTACAGCAGATAATTTGGCTGAAAACAATTTGGCTAAATGAAAAAGATAATTTGACCGAATAAAAAGTACTTATAGTTTACTTTAAACTTTATTGTAAAAACTTTTATTTTAAAAGTAACTTTGTCAACAGAACAGTTGATACAAATAATACTTATTGAAAATGGGTGAATACAATCACTGGTTTTTCAGTGTTGGTAATTTTAGTGTGTATGTATCACAAGGTAGTGAGGCAGTTCTCTGTGCGTCATCAGCATTTTTGTCTGATTGTCACAATTGGTTCCTTTTTTGCCAATTATTTATGTTATTTGCTTCTTACAATACTGAGAAGTTGGAAAAGAGAATTGTTCAACAACAATATATATTTGAAACAACCTAAATAACCAATAAAATTGGACTTGCTAAAACAACCTAAAGAGCAAGTAATGGGAAATCTATTAAAACTGGGAATTATATATTTTGTTCCATGCTTTATTTTATTATTTCAGTGCTTTGTTAATTTTCCCCTGGTATAAAAGCAATGTTACTCAACTAAAAAAATAGAAAATACAGATATGCAAAAAAAAAAAAAAAAAGGACATTATAAATCACCTACCTGGTTGAAACTTTGAGTGATTTCCTGTCAGGTAGTTTTTAACGTGCCTACACACATACACATACATACACATTTATAAACACACACACACACACACACACACACACACACACCCCTGACCCCCTGCAAAATAGGATCATGCCATAACAATGCTTCATAACTTTCAATATAAACCACATATAAGCAAGCTTTAAACTGTTGGACTTTTTGATAATTTCGACTAATATTCCATTGGCCAGAAGCAAATTAAGGGTTATTATAATTATAAATAGAAAAATCTGATATGTGGACAAAATGCTTAAAGCCACATAAAAGGTTGTGACTCAATCCCATGATTAATACTAATTACTAATATATTTTAAATCCAGTTTCCATAAATTAAGACTTTTAACCATATTGTCCTATTGGCTACTTTTCTTTGGAACATATTGTTTGCTTCCTATTTGCTTGTGATCAAATCAGTTTTGAGCAAATTATTGGGACATGAAGGGTCAGTTCAGTGTTAAGCTAGGTCATCCTTCCAATATCACCCTACCTGAGATAACCTTATTGGTCATTTCCATCCCATTTGTTTTGATGCACACAACATCTGAGTGTTCAAAATAGTGTTCACTATGAGACTTGTTTCAAAAAGAATTTTAGGTGATTTTCACAAGCATATTCAACAGAACAATATTAAAAATTTAAAAAAAAACTGGGTGAAGGGTACACAGGAACTCTCTGTTGTATGTTTGCACTTTTGGATAAGTCAAAAATTAATTCAAAATAAAAAGCTTTTTAAAAAAAATAGCCTGAAGGCTGGATGCAGTGGCTCACACCTGTAATCCCAGCACTTTGGGAGGCCAAGGCGGGCAGATCACCTGAGGTCAGGAGTTCAAGACCAGCCTGGCCAACATGATGAAACTCTGTCTCTACTAAAAATACAAAAATTAGCTGGGCATGGTGGCGGGCACCTATAGTCCCAGCTACTTGGAAGACTGAGGCAGGAGAATCGCTTGAACATAGGAGGCAGAGGTTGCAGTGAGCCGAGATCGTGCCACTGCACTCTAGCCCAGGCAACAGAGCAAGACTCCATCTCAGAAAAAAGAAAAAAAGAATAGCCTGAAATATACACAGATTAGAGAGACACCATTTTCCAAAACTAAGAGAAATCAAACCATACACACACACAGTTAGATAATGATAAGATGAGGCCAATATGAGAATTATTCCACAGCAGGGCACACTCTAGGGTTTCACACAATTACTACCATAATAGAGTTGGGCCGATGTAAAAAAGAAACATGAAATGGTGTTCAATAGATCAGTAGGGTGAGTATAGTTAACATTAATCAATTGCACATTTCAAAAAAGCTAGAAGAGAATAATTTGAATGTTCCCAGCATAAAGAAAAAATAAATATTTAAGGTGATGGATATCCCAATTACCCTGATTTGATTATATGAATGTATCAAATTATCACATAAACCTGAAAACATGTATATCAAATATGTATCAATTTAAAATATAAAAAGAAACATGGTTGTGATAAAAATCACATTATCACGTGTAAAAATGTACTGTTTTTAAAAAAAAAACAAAAGGTTTTCCACACTTAGGTCAAAGAGAAACTTTTCTGTGGGTTTTCCCAAAGTGAAAAGTAGGTGATATAGGGGTTGCCATTCTCAGCAACACCCTAACTCTAAATACAATCGTGTCCTGGAGAAGCAAAAATAGGATCCTGGATTTAACAGAAAGGGCAGAGCACTTAGATTTTAATAGTCATGAGCTATTAGAAATATATTTTAAACAATTTTCTTTTTAAAAGAAAAAAAAGTCTAACTGTGGGAGGAGTGGTGTAAAGAATGTTTCAGGAAACATCAGCCTACCTGCCTTGTCAGGAGAGCTTTTAAAAAATTAAATACTAGATAAGACAAGCAGAGGCAATATGCAGGTCCGTATTTCCCAGCTATCAGCCAAGACTGAAAAGCAAGACTCAAGGCATTAAGAAGAAATGGAGAAGCATAGTGTTCCCTTAAAATACCTGATGTACCTCATGCTGGGAAACACTGCCTGCACTGTTTATGTGTTGGGTTTTTTATTTAGACCTGTTAAAAAAAATGGAAGGAAGGTCCAGTCTACCCCAAGCAAAATCACACAGGAACTGAAGTTGTGGCACCTATTTGCCTCCCCTTGTAACTTTCTCCCCTCCCCAACTTAAAAGGATGTTGCCTCCAGGCTAAAAAGAAAGGGATGGATGCAATCCAAAGAAGAATGAGGGCCAGGGGAAGTGTGAAGATCAGCCATGGAGGTAAACCCCCAAGGGAACAAAATCCACTGGGGCCCAGGTGGGCTTGCGTGAGCTCCAACTGGGGGAAAAAAGGAAAGATCCCATGGGTCTCTTTTCCTGGGCCCAGTTCTATTCTCAGACTCTTCCTCTGGTGAGGGAGGATGGAGAGGGGCTTCTTACCACTTTAGACTCACAACACTGTCCTGTTCTTTCCTCCAAGAGATCTAATCCTCACTTGGTATTATTTACACTTAGCCTCTAATGTGATGGAGCTTTTAAACCAGGATTGGCTGTCAGCAAGTCTGCTAGGTTATTCTAGAGTTTGTGGGGTTTGGAAAGGAGTGGGTATTGTGTAAGAATCCAAGCTTCCTACTGACAGCCCTAGGACTTGGAGCCCAGCCAACCTGAGCAAAGGTCTCCTAGCCCAGCTACTTTTCTCTGCTCTCACTCCATTTTTTTCTCTTCCCCTCCACTCCAAGATGTTGGGCATGCAGAATCCATTCTTACTGCAATTTCTTCTCCAGTCTTTGCCCTGGGTGCTTAGGTCTCTTCACCTGCCCCTTCCCTGCCCCCATCCCAAGAATGACAAGAAAGCCTTCCTATCCTGGACTGGGCATTGCTCAGCCTCCAGAAACTTGGTTCTGGCTCTTTTGAGAGTGGTTGGGATACTGCTGCATAGAAGGAAACAAGAAAGTGAAGTGAACCAAACAGCCTCAGCCATGGGCATTGGTAAATAAGAAGGAGGCTGGAAATCCTACAAGCTGCAGATCATAGATCCTGATGCTCACTTGCCTTATAATACAGATTCAGATAAGGAAGTTAAGGTCCTGAGAGATTTGTTCAGGATCACTCATTTATTTATTGCCAAAGTCAAGACTAGAATCCACTTCACACAAATATCACCCAATTGATGTTGCTTCTTTCACTGTGCTAGATGCAAGCAGAAAACTGTGGTCTTTCCAGAAATACTCATGCCAACAGGAGTATGGGAAAGATATCAGAAAAGCTTTCCAGGGTCTGTGTGGTGGCTCGTATCTATAATCCCAGCACTTTGGGAGGCCGAGGTGGGTGGATCTCTTGAATCCAGGAGTTTGAGACCAGCCTGACCAACATGGTGAAACTCCATCTCTACAAAAAACGCAAAAAATTAGCCAGATGTGGTGGCACAGGCCTGTAGTACCAGCTACTTAGGAAGCTAACCCTGGAGAAGTCTAGGCTGCCGTGAGATCCCTGCACTCCAGTCTGAATGCCACAGCTAGACCCTGCCTTAAACAAAACAAAACAAAACAAAGATTTCCACTGAAACTGTTTATAGATAGTATGAAACTAACAAAATATCATTTACTAGATTGTATGTTTTCATAGCAGCAATTTTAAAAAGAGGTCAAATTTCACCACTATTTCTTCCTTTCTTCCTGGAATTAGGCATTGTTTTGATAATCTTGGTCAACTGAAAATATTCTCTCTATAACTATCAAGTTAGTGTGAAAGTTTTTTAGGAAAAAATGCTTTTCTATTTTAAACTGAATCCCAACACATAAGTATAGACATCAGTTTCTGGAAGAAGAGCTATTTTTAAATAGTGCATAAAATGGCATTTAAAATAAGCCATTTCATCAGAGTTGCCTCCCTTGCCTAACAAACTATTCTGAAACTAATCAAATGATTCGATTATTCAGTCCAAGTAAACAAATGTTAGTACCTAAGTGTTAGTTTCTGCATGGGACACAAAGAGATGCTGCTCCCACAGAGATCCCCATCTGCGGAAAGGGTTAGACAAGGGCAGAGCAGCTGTCACAGGAGATGGGGGATGAGGGGGGTGAGTGAGCAAAAGGATTGCAAAAACCTATGGAGATGCAAAGCAGGGAGGGAAACAACAAATATTTGTTGAAAAAAATTATCCTAGAATAAATCAGACATTTAGTAAAGGTAGTTGTGGAGGCAGAGGCTTGGAGGATGAGAGGGATTGAATAAAAAAATGCCTACCTTTTTGCCTCCAGAGCACAAGCATTTAGCAAGTCCAAATATTGAAGATACTGTAATGATTTTTAAAAGAATATGCAAAATATTTTAATTTCACTCCTTCTAAAAACACTTATCTCTTTCCACCATGGTGAACTTGTCCAAATCCCTGGGTCCTAGCCATTTTTGTCAGCCTTTTAATATTAAACCAGAAGGATAGAAATCCCACCAGCCCGGAGACCTTTTGCTTTTGTGTCACAGTCACCCTGTCCCCAATAGCTCATATGGTATCTTCATTTGTGCTTGTACTGAGGATGGAGTTTCTTATGGCTTAACCCACTCATTCAACAAATATTTAGTGGGCATCTGCTATGTTCTAGGCATTGCCAGGCACCAGTATTAGAAGGGTGAATATAAATCTTCAGGGAAATGCAAATCAGAGCCACAATCAGGTATCATCTCACAAGGTGGACATTATATTTTGAAAAAATCAAGACAAGTGTGAGCAGGCATGTGGAGAAATTAGAATCCTTGTACACTGCTGGGGGGAATGTGTAATGGTGTGGCTGCTATGGAAAACAGGATGGAGGTTTCTCAAAAAATTAAAAATAGAACTACCATTTAATCCAGCAATCTCACTTCTGGGTATATACCCAAAAGAATTAAAATAAAGATCTCAAAGAAGTATCTGTACTCCCACATTCATTATTTATGGCCAAGATAAGGAAACAACCTACATGTCCCCTGATGGATGAATGGAAACAGAAAATGTGGTATATACATACAATGGAATATTATTCAGCCTTTATGAAAAGGAAAGCCTGCCATATGTGACAACATGGATGTACCTAGAGGACATTATACTAAGTGAAATAAACCAGTCACAGAAGCCCAAATACTGCATGATTCCACTTACAGTAGATATCTAAAATAGACTCAGAAATGGAAAGTAGAATGGTAGTTGCCAAGGGCTGGGGGAAGGGAGAAATGGGAAGTTATTGTTCAACAAAGTTTCAGTTATTCAAGATTAATAAGTTCTAGAGAACTACTGTACAACATAGTGCCTTATAATTAACAACACAGTTTTGTGCACTTAAACATTTATCGGGAGGGTGTATCTCACAGTAAGTGTTCTTACCACAATAAAAAAAAAATCAAACTAAACAAAATAGAAGGGTGAATACACCTTTAAATAAATCAGGTATAAACAAGGGAGTCAAAGATGTGAAAACACAAAGGTAGCTGGAGCCACAGGGCAGAACTAAACCACCAGGGCGAAACATTCTGTAGAGGTATTGCGGGAAATAAATTAAGCCACCCAAATTAGGGTCTCAAGCCCATTATTTCCTAAGTACTCCAAATTAGAACAGTATGTACATCCCAACTTTTGCCAGTTTGCCAATTTGATAAGCAAAAAAAAAAGAAAAAAAATAGTTTATTGTTTTCCCCTGGGACTGGAACAGTATCACAGGCTTCTGACCAGTTTCTATCCCCCCAACTCCTAGTTGATCCCCTATGAAAAGTGTCATCTTCTAGTTCTAGTTCTGGAGCAAGCTCCAGGGTGTATTTCAAAGGCAGCATCAGAAGACCAAGGTGAAAATCAGAAGGTTCCCTATGGGCTTCCTATTCTTTTTTGGTCTGATGTAAGGGCATATCCTTTGGTAAGGTAGAGATCTGTGGTCAAAGAAATGATCCTATCCTTTAAGGTAAGACTAGCTCCAGTTTAACAAATAGTGCCTTTGTCTCCTGGGATCAAGACAGTACAGTACCCTACATACAACACAATCCCCCAGCATGCATAGGACAACAGGAGCACACACTGGTCATTCGCCCGCAGAGCCACCTACATGAAAGGAAGGCTGGTAGGCACAGGGCATAACTCAGTGAATGAGCCATGTCCTCCCCTGCAGATAAGGTGACTAGTGTGCCTGCAGCTAAAGAAAATTCTGGCAATGTATTGGCTTTGCTGGGCCAAACCTCTTCCTGTTCCAACAACGTATTTATCCAGTTTCCTCACCTACTTGTAAAAAGAAAAAATGCAGCTGGGTGACATGTAGCCCCTTTGGGATTTGTAATCAGACAAGGAAGAGCAAGAGCTAAATAGAAATAATAAAGGTCTTCATTTATTGTGTTGTTTGTAAAAAGCTTTGTTAAGGCATAATTTACATACCATAAAACTCATCTATTTGAAAACACAATTTAAGGAATTTTAATAAATTGGCAGTTGTGTGAAATTTGCCAACGCTCCATCACCCCCAAAAGATCTTTTGTGTCCACTTATAGCCAATTCCAGCCCCAAAACAACCATGATTCTGCTTTCTGTTTTTTATAGATTTGCCTTTTCTGGAAATTTCACATAAATGGAATTGTACAATAAACAGGTTTTTGCGTTTGGCTTCTCTCAGTTAGTATCATGTTATTGAGCTCCTTCAACACCGTAGCATGTATCAGTACTTCTTTACTTTTCATTGCTGCAGAATATTTCATTGTATGGATAGATCACATTTTGTTTTCTCATTCACCAGTGGATAGACGTTTGGATGGTTTCCAGTTTGGGCTATTATGAATAAAACTGCTATGAACATTCCCATGCATGTCTTCATATGAACATATGTTTTCATTTCTCTTGGGTAGCTAGCTAGACAGGAGTAGAATTAGCAGGTTATATGGCAAGTTTATGTTTAACTTTTTAGAAACTGCCAAACTATTTTCCAAAGTGGCTCCATCATTTCCCATTCACACCAGCAATATATGTGGGGTCCAGTTTCTCCACATCTTCCCTAACACTGATCTTTTTCACTACAATCTTTTTAGTTGGTTTACATATTTTGAAGACTCAGATTTTTCCCACCCTCCAGGCCCAGAAACCAGCATGGCTAAGCATAAGATTTGGGTCCTAGGTGGCTAAAGCTCTTGAGGTGGTGGTACTTTGGGAAGAGTGTGGTTGTGGAGATGGACAACCACATCCCTGTTACTATAACAAGGAAGGGGTAGAGCAAGGCCAGATACCTTCTGTTGTCCAATCTCTATTGTTCAAGACAAGAAAGCCAGTTCTTCTAAGGACAAAGAGTTTCCTTCAGATTAGAAATTGTCTCAACTTGTTCACGCAAGGATTTATGAACATTTATGAGCACCTTTAGAGAGATGAAAAAAGGGATTTCTCATATACTATAAGAAATCAGCTAATTCAACTTCAATATATTTTTTATATCTGTTGCAAGCAAAACATTATGCTGGGAGGGAGATAGAGCAAAACAAAGTATCTAATTAATCAAGTTTAAAATCTGCTCACTCCAGCAGATGGAAGTAGGGAAAAGAGGTAGGATGGGAAGGGGGTGGTACCATTGCCTCTGATAAAAATTGTTGAGTCACAGCACCTTAGCATGTGTCTAAGTCATCAGTGTATGGAGGTGTAAAGTGGGACGAAGTTCAGCAAATGCTTTAAAAATTAATTTGGGGGTTTTAATAATTATAACCTCAAAGTAGGCATCTGTGCAGTAACAATTCTGAGAGTTTTAGCTGCCTTCCAATTAGTGACCCTAACTTCTGAGTAGATCCATTTATGACTCATTGCTTATGACTTTAAAGCTATTCCAGGGTTTGTCAGCATCTTGTGAAATTAGAAGAGGAGGCAAACCTGGAAAATGACACAGTTTTGTGAAGATTAATTACAGGCTTGCCTTCTGTGGGTAGAGAAGGGATTCAATTGGCTTCTCCATTTCTTACAAAATAGCTTTTCTCATTATCCCTGAGCTGTGAACCAATGGTATGCTAGAAGCTTATGAAGTATGTTTAGGGAGAAAAAGCCAATTGGGTATATTTTTCCCAATTCTACATTCAGCGTCATCTATAACCAGCAAACACTAGGAATCAGAACCAGTTGTTGAACATTTGCCAGCACATCACTGCAGAGAATTGTACAAATTCTCCTGCAAGGCATTCTGGATAATCTTCCTCTGAGCCTAAAGAAGAATTCTGAGGCTGACCTTGGAAGGCAGCTACAACAAGTGCTACAAAAGTCTCAAATGGATTAACAAATACAAAAAAAAAATAGGTATAGCTAGGCTTTTTCTTGTAGAGGAATGATAGCAATAGAGTGCCCCTGGATTCAACACAGAAGCTAACATTAACAGTGGGGGGTAGCCATTGGGAATTAAAAGCACAATCTTGTAAGATGGATCAAACAGCTTCATAAATAACTATGATATGAGACAGAAGGTGGGCAGAGGCACAATATACAAATGAGAGGAGGTTATTCAGAGGAGGCAAAGGCTGAGCCCACCACACGGCCAGGTGTAGGGCCTGTTGCAGGTGAGAAATGCCCGGGCTGCACCCATTTCTAAGCCTCCTGTTGTACTAACACAGGAGGAAATGCCACAACAGGATTACAAACATTGTCATATGTCTTTACTAAATAGATTACTACTTTGAATACACCTATACACAAAATATAATGCTATACAATTGCAATCTTCATAACATTTTAGAAGTTATTGAAATATTAATTCACTGTGCACTACAGGGGGTATGGTTTCAATGGAAAGATGTCTGATAAACATCTTTTT
The DNA here is from genome assembly GCF_024542745.1 of Macaca thibetana thibetana. Lineage (NCBI taxonomy): Eukaryota > Metazoa > Chordata > Mammalia > Primates > Cercopithecidae > Macaca > Macaca thibetana. The sequence goes on from NC_065589.1 coordinate 51,184,579, forward strand.
TGAAAACTGTTAGTGAATCTCAGTGACTCCTTGTTGAACCTCTGTGGGAGGTCAGTCTAAACCTTATGGCCATCTTGACAGGAAAGCCCCCACCCTCAGAACCAGGATTATAGCAAAGTTTATGACCTCCAAGCAGGACTTTGTCATACATACAGAAAGAAGCATTTATCCAGCAGAACTTGGAAATTTTCATTTTTACATAGGTAAATTACCCCAATAACAAGTGTATCGCCCTCAAATACACAATTTTATCTATACAGCATTTAATGAGAAAACGTCCACAGCCTTCTATTATAGGTTTTTAAAAATAACGTCACCTACTGTTGACAAATTCAGAAGTATTGTTACTCTCGGCTGTCATTATGTGACATGGTAACTGACAATACAGTTTTGCCCTTTTAAGGTTTCGTCTGCTGCCCGCTTAGTGCTGAAGTCACTTCCTGCTGCTGTTGGCACATCTGCCCCCGCAGCTGAGCTTTTTCTGGTTGGTGATTACCCTGTACACTGGTTTGCTGCTATTTGGAGAATCAGATAAGCCGCTTGTTTACATTTGTTATGATTTGTTATGAGAATCTGTAATGTAAGAGAGGGAGCTGCAACCTCTGACCCTGATGGAACTGTATAACCCACCTTCTGCACAGACTTCATAGGCTAGAGCTGTGCTTGGGAGCTTGGTTGGTGCTGGAAATATGGCATCTAGATGAGGAGTTTTTAATATACTGTTATGGGCTGAATTGTGCCCCCCTCAAACTTCACATGTTGAAGCCCCATCCCCAGTATATCAGAATATGATTGTATTTGGAGATAGGGTCTTTAAAGAGGTATTTAAGTTAAAATGAGTCATTAGTGTGGGTCCTAATCTGATAGGACTGGTGTACTTATAAAAAGAGATTAGGACACAGACTGGCACAGAGGGAAGACCCTGTGAAGACACAGAAAGAAGATGGCAGTCTACAAGCCGAGGAGAAAGGCCACCGAAGAAACCAACCCTGCTAACACTTTGATCTTGGACTTCTAGCCCCCAGGATTGTGAGAAAATAATTTTTTGTTGCTTAACACACTCAGTCTGTGGTACTTTGTTATGGCAGCCCGAGCTGACTAATACACTAACCAGGCAGCTTTCACCTGTGGTGTAGTGTCCTGAGATTATGCCTGGAGTGGAGAACAGTAAGAGCTATCCCATAGGCTCTCCTCACAAAGCCCATGTCTCAGGACAACTCTTTTATTTAACCTGTTTGTATTATTGCAAACTTTAAGGTTTTCTAGGTACGGAGCCACCAACTCACTGACGAGAAAGGAAGAGATGACTGGACCCTGCAAGGAGACAGAGAAATGAGCTTTGATGTACACAAGAATAATGAGGAATTTAAGAAAAAAAAAAATTATCTTACGGGAAGATGGCTTCTGAGCTATTAGTTAAAAGTTAAGAAAAACACCAGGAATTGTTGTTAATTCTTTCCTAGATCTATCAGTTCAATTAGTTGCTGAGACCAAAAAAAGTCATACATTGTGAATTTTTATACACAAAACATTTTTTATAAAGCATAAAAGTAAATCATCAGGGTATCCTTGAACAAAAACACAGTGAAAGATGAATGACTATGTAAAAACCCGATTTGAATAATTTTGGGAAAACATCAGATAAAAAGAAAAGGCCTAGAGAGAGAATGAAAATTTGAAGAGAAAGAAGGAACATGAGGACAGAATATGGAATATGAGGACAGAAGAGACCAGGAAAAAGAGTAAGAAGGAACAGAACTGCAGTTTTGGAGATTATGAGATGAAGTCTGGGTAGACAGCTGCTGTTTCCCTCAAACCTCAGAGTGCCAGACCTGATGAAAACTTGTGAAGTTTAAAAGTCTTGCTTTAAGATACATGAACAACAATCAACCCTTGCCTGATAGGTAATAGACAATATTCTATTCTTCTCCCAATTGTTGGCTGGACCAAAAAAAATGTATATAGATTTGAAGTAGATTTGTGTCAACATACTGATGAATGGATAATATTAAAGGAAACTTAATGTTTGAGAAATTCCTAAGGAGCAGAGGCAGAATCCAGGGTGAACAAACTCACTCACCCACCGTTGATCCCAGAGCCCCTGCCTGAGATAGAACTCACATGTGTCCTCATGGGGCACAAACCAAAGACACCCGGGAAGCCTGGGTGGGGTGGGAGACACACACGACAGAGAAGCACTAGCTTTTTACATATCCTCAAGGGGATTTCATTTCTTATCTCCTTACTAACCTTAAAATTTTCCCATCTTCTTAGAAGTGGTAACCATTTCTGAGAAGACACAAATAACAAAAAGTATGTTTTTCCACTGTTCCTAAATGTTAAAGTAGAAAAAACTTAAACCAACTTGGAGTCCTTTGAAGTCAATTATTGCCTACTGGAAAGCAGCGTCCTTGTTTCCACATAATGCCTGGCAATCTACTGACTTCAGGACTGTTATCCCTGGGCTCAGAGATGTCCCTTGCAGATTGACTCCAAAGAAAGCCAGCAGGTCCAGACTTGGCGTGGCTGAACCCCAGGCTCGTGAGCTGATAAGATTAACACATTAGCTTCAGACGTGAGCACCTGCAAGCAAGGGGATGGGGCCTGGCAGAGCTGCTAACAAGTCAGATTCCAAAGAACCTGACAGACTGGAAAAGCAAACACAGATGAGCATGGCCAGGTGTCCATAAATTGACCATTTAACCTCACCTGAGTTTACTTCTCTGGTGACCACACTAGCAAGAACTTTAGCCATGTAACTTACCAACCTGTGAGCTCTAATTAAAGTTTGCTAAGAGCTTTATAATCGCCCAGACAACTGCTCTGGGAATGCAGAAGTGCTCATACATACGCAGTGCTGCTCTTAATCTTTTGTTGTTATTAGGATTCTTCCTGTTTTATAATAATGATTCAGCACATAATTGGCTGCAAAGATTCTGTTTTTGTCGTGGGGTAGGAAGTCCTTATTTGCGATACTCACTCTTTTCCTTCTGACAGTGGTGCCATGTAAGCACCATAATGCATGTACACAGCAGGGAGGATGGATGGCACTAAACATCCATGCCCTCTCCTCAAGCCTCTTCTGGACAGAGGAATCGGGTGTGAGGTGAATAGTCAGGAGTGGGGTGGAGATGCTGTCTCTGGGCTGTCACTGAGGTGTTCTCCATGAGCACACATTGGTTGGCATGTGACTCAAACCCAGCCTTTGATTCATAAGACATTTTAGCTCTCATTCTATGACTTGAGATGTGAGTGCTAGAACAAAACGGTTGACTAGAGGTGGAAGCCAGGCATTTAACTTTAGGATTCATTTACTTCAGAGTCTTAAGTATATACTCCTCTACCCCCAACACCCACACCACACCCATACCACACCCACACAGTCCCAAACACCACATCTTTTTTTTTTTTTTTAGATGGAGTTTTGCTCTTGTTGCCCAGGTTGGAGTGCAATGGCATGATCTTGGCTCACTGCAACCTCTGCCTCCTGGATTCAAGCGATTCTCCTGCCTCAGCCTCCCAAGTAGCTGGTGTTACAGGTATGTGCCACCACGCCCAGGTAATTTTGTATTTTTAGTAGAGACGGAGTTTCACCATGTTGGTCAGGCTGGTCTCAAACTCCTGACCTCAAGTGATTCACCCGCCTCAGCCTCCCAAAGTGCTAGGATTACAGATGTGAGCCACCGCATCCAGCCAACACCCCATCATTGTTTGGCCATCAGATAATTCATTCTACAAACCAGCTGAGTAGGGGCAGGGGGCCAAAACTGCAAGGAGGCTAACTTTGACCTATTCCATTCTCAAACGTAAGCCAAATAAACACAAAATGTTTGAATCTGGAGGAAACTTACAGGTCTATGAAGTCCAAATTTCTATACAATATGAAATCTCTTGATTACCTCACCAATGTATGGTCACATACCCTTTGTCCAAATCTGTAAAGACAGTAGGTAGATTTTTTACCCTGAACCTAATGAAATGTTCCATTTGGTGCTTCTCACTGCCAAGGTCTTCTTTCAGACCCTGTACTAAATTTTGTATGTATAGTTTATATTTTTTTCTTAAAAAGGGCCTTCTGGGGGCCCTGTATAAGCTTCTGGCCCCACAAAACCTGAGGTAGGGACAATAATACCTTTCCAAAGAGCAATGCAAAATGCTTTCTTATATTGGAATGAAATCTGCTTCTACAAGTACACCGAAAATATCAGAAACATGTTCTCAGTGATAGAGTGATATTTCTGAGATTGAGTGTATTCATTGAGTGAGTATTTAACAGGGTTATCTGAAAGTCCTACATTTAGATTTAAAAATAGTTGCTCTCTTTCACCCCAGTACCTTCACTCAGGCTGACCTCTCTTCCTAAAAATCTCTCATCTTTATTTTGTCTGATTATCTCCCATTTTGCTTTCAGATCTCAAATCATTAGCTCCTCGAGAATGTCCTCCCTAACTTCCCTGACTAAGACAAATCTTCCTATACCTAGTGTTATCACACCATGCTTCTTCAGGGCACATACCACGTTGTAAATTTTACACATATTTGCATGCTTAGATTTCTCTCAAAATAACCCACCAAGCTGAAAGATGCATGAGGCCCAATCATTACCTCCCTTTTCTCACCTCTGCCAGCCCAAACTCAGCACAGAACCTAGCACAGAGAAGACACTCAAGACATATTCACAGACTGAATCAATGATGCACAACAAGGGTTAACAGCAATTGGTAAGAAAAGGTCCTCTAGATTTAGGTTGAATGTAAATTTAATAAGAACTGAAAAGTCCATGTGATAAGGAATTATATTTTAGCTCATTATGAAGTACATTTTCTGATAATTATTGCTGTCCAACGGTGAAATGGGCTACCTTAAAAAGTAGAGTATGACCCTCAAATGTACATGTTCACAACTAGGAAGGCTTAGAATTGGACTAAGATCAGATAGATCATTTAAGATTTGTTTCAACTAGAAATCCTGTGGCCATTGAGATATAGCTTTTGTTAATGGTACGATGATGATCTGCATATGTGTTAATATGGTACTGTGTTTAACAAGGAAGATATTAAGTAGAATGAAACAGTTTCTGTTAGAAATTTATATTCGCTAGACATAGGAACCAACACAGAGGAATAACTATATGTAAGAAAATAACAGCACTGGAAGGGGGAACCCAGAGTTCAGAGCACTTAAGGTGTTTAGGATTTGTAACCCTGAGTACCATCAAGGAGGGAGCTGCAGGGTCTGGTAAATCTACAGAGAGGTTCATTCAGGTATTTGACTGCGTGCTATTCTGGACAAGCATGACAGGAAACTACCCAAGGCTGGGGAAAGAACCATGAGAATGAGTAGGCAGAAAAATATTTGGAACTTACACAAGGCTTGGACTAGTTAATGGTCCTTTCAACCAAAATAGAGAGACCTCTTAATGCACAGGACATCAGGTGTTGGCAAACTACAGCTCACAGGCCACATCCAGCCCACAGACTTTTTCAGCAGCTCACAAGCTAAGAATGATGTGTGTATTCTTGAAGGATTGAAAAAACAAAGAAATATATGCAACAGACTGTGTGTGGCCTACAAAGTCTAAAATATTTACTATGTGGCCACTACCAAAAAAGTTTACCAATCCTCCAAATAGTCTATAGACAGCTATCAGTTTTACTATTATTATTATTACTGAGAAACAGCCTCACTCTGTCACCCAGGCTGGAGTGCAGTGGCACAATCTCAGTTCACTGAAACCTCCACCTCCTAGGTTCAAGCGATTCTTATGCCTCAGCGTCCCAAGTAGCTGGGATTACAGGCACACACCTCCACATCTGGCTAATTTTTGTATTTTTAGTAGAGACAGGGTTTTGCCATGTTGCCCAGGCTGGTCTCAAACTCCTGACCCCAAGTGATCCGCCCAACTTGGCCTCCCAAAGTGCTGGGATTATAGGGTGAGCCACTGCACCTGGCCTGTTATCAGGTTAGTAGTAGATATAAGTTAGCCCTAAGATAAAGACTGTCCTGGACCCACCTTAACAAACTTGAGAGCAATCCTCAAGAGGATTCTACTTGTAACTTAGTTAGCAATGAAACAGAAGCCTAGTACTATTTAATGAAATACAACAAAATCCAGTTTCCTAAAATATAAAATTCATATTGGTCATTCAATAAAAAATTGCCACACTTGGAAAGAACAGTAAAATACTACCCTGTATATTTATCTATTGCTGTATAACAAACTACCCCAAGAGTTGGCGGCTTCAAACAATAAACATTTCTTATTTCATGTAGTTTGTGTGAGTCAAGAATCCTGGCAGAACACAGTGGGGAATGCTTGTTTCTTCTTTAAAGTGCTTGGAGGCTAAGCTGGAAGACTTGAAGTCTGGGGGCTGGAATTATCTAAAGTCTCATTTATCTATATATTTTGCAGTTAGTGCTGACTGTTGGCCACCTTTTGTGAGGAAAGAGTTAACAGAGCAGATGTGGTCCTTTATTCCTTGCATGGCTCCAACAGAACCTAGAACCATGATTGACCCTTTGCCAGTCACTGAGAACATGGCTCTTGGATGTCAGGGATTGATGATTTTGTTGTGTACACCTGAAGCAATGGATTGTGCTATACTAGCTTTTCAGGTTGCTTCGTACAAGTATCAAGATTAATGATGTGCACCTGGCTTCATTCTTGGAGTCCTGTATTTCAGTTGCCATGGTTGGTCACATAGCAAGATATGCTTATGTGACCAGCATACCAAAAATTCTTTGGATCCTGGGTAGAGATATTTCACACATGTTCCTGTAAGTTACTGCTAGGGGGAAAGTACATCCTGTGTGGCCTCTAATGAAGAAAGACTCTGAAGCCTATACTGGTTCTCTCTGGACTCCGCCCAGTAAAAATATTTATCCTGCTATTTTCTCTGTATCCTTTGTCATAATAAACCGTAGCTGTGAATATAGCCTTCTTTTGAGTCTTATGAGTCCTGACCAACCACCAAATGTGGGGTGGTCAACATACATTTATTACCTCATTGTTTCTGTAGGTCAAGAATCTGGAGTGGCTTGGCCGGGTATTGATTCGAGGTCTCTCATTGTCTAGGAGTTAGGCTTGGCCAAGTCTGAAGGATCTGCACCCAAGCCCAGTTATGTGGTGCTTGGCAGGAGGCATCAGCTCCTTGCTACCTAGATTCTCCACAGAGCTGTTTATGACATGCCTTCCCTGAGAGGAAGTGATCCGAGGTGATCCAAGAAAAAGAGAGAGAGAGAGAGGCAAGGGCAGGAGCTGTGACAGAAGCCATAGTCTTTTATAATCTAATCTCAGAAGTGAAATAACATCACTTCTGCCATATTTTATTGGTCACACAGACTAACTGTGGTACAATGTGAGAGAAGACTACACAAAGGTCTATATACTGTGAAGTAGGGATGACTGGGGACTATCCTGAAGGCTGACTACTAGAATAGCTGTATTAACATGAGATGAAGTAGACTCCAGGAGAAGGAATACTATTAGTGACAAAGAGGGACATTTCGTAACACTAGAGGGGTCAATTTCTCAAGGAAACTAAAAATCTTAAGTGTGAATGCAGAGCTTCATGCCAAATTCTGTCCCAAATAGAGATTTTCTCCATATGTGTTTATAAAAGGAAACTTTTTGTGGTGGATTTTAGCATATTTCTAAGTCCACAACAGCATCTTCATTGCAGTTGTCTTCATCAACACTAAGGGAATCTAAAAGCCAACTTTTTTTCTAATTTTAGAAAATAATTATGAAGATGCTGTAACAAAAATAAAATTTTATTTGTAAATAGTTCTGCTTTAAGTAAAAGTACATTGGGGAAAAAAGTCACCTAGGAGTTAAGAAAGGGCATGGGGATTTCAAGAAATCATAGTTCAGCAAGGCAAACAGGAAATCATAACCACAAACCAGGAACAAGGCCGAAGCAGCAGAAGGTGACGTCTAGGTGATGCTTATTTTTAATGGTTGATAGGCAGGCAAAGTTTGACGCAGATGATGTCTGGGAAGTGAGGAGAAGGTGCTGGAAAGTCTGTCAACCAGGCTATGAGCACTGGGAGCTAAGAATGTGTCCTGCTCACCAATGATACCCTGGCGCCTAGCATAATACTGGGCACATGAAATAACACATGAGCAAATTAATTTTTAAAATATTAACTTTTTAGTGAAAGAAACAGCCAATGGAAGAGGCTGCCAAAATGTACCAATAGTTTTAAAGACATCATTTGAATGAGAACTCTAGAATATAGACTTTTTTTTTTTTTTGAGATGGAGTCTTGCTCTGTCACCCAGGCTGGAGTGCAATGGCAGAGTCTCAGCTCACTGCAACCTCTGCCTCCCAGGTTCAAGGGGATTCTCCTGCCTTAGCCTCCTGAGTATCTGCGATTACAGGTGCACACCACCACGCATGGCTAATTTTTGTATTTTTAGTAGAGACAGGGTTTCACCATGTTGGCCAGGCTGGTCTCGAACTCCTGACCTCAAGAGATTCACCTGCCTTGGCCTCCCAAAGTGCTGGGATTACAAGTGTGAGCCACCATGCCCGGCTGACTTATTCTTTAAGATTAGGTTATCTGGTCTCATTCTAATTTCTAATAGCTTTTAATAAAAAAGAAATATCTGGGAAAAAAATAAAAACAGAAAATATCAGATTTACCCTGGCATTCAAGATTCTCCATTATCGGCTCTACTTACTGTTCAGATTTAGCACTGGTTCTACCTTCTGGAAATCTGCCACTCCAATCAAATTGACCAAATGCTATATTTTCTTGATTTAACTTGAATATTTCCCACCCTCCCACTTTTTAATATCTTTGAAATCAAGATGTTTTACAATCAGTACATTTGGATTTGACAAAATGAGGTGACCTTCCTTTAAACATGTCCTATTTTTTCTTCCCTTGAAGATTTGGCTAATGTGATTTTTTTTAACCTCTTTTACATTTGTTGAAATCCAATCAATCTTTCCAATCTCAGTACAAATCCAAAATCTCCTAAAAAGCCTTCCTGGTCAGCTTTTTAAAAGTTAATTTACTTTCTTCTGACTTATACTACTTAATATCATTGTTATATATTTTTGTGTCTTATTTTTCCAGATTATAATAAGAATCTAATAGGCAAAAACTATGTATCTTACAACTTTGTATTTTCCACAGCAACTAGCACATATTTTCCTCATTTTGATGATCAACAGATATTACTTAAGTAAACAAATGAATAAATTAATGACTACACACAATTATGCTTAAAGAACACAACTTACTACAAAAATGGGAAAGTTATATTTGTAACAATATGAGATGTCCATAGTACATTGTTAGAAGATGAAAAAAACCAAGCTGCAGAACAGTATGTATAGAATTACTTTATTTTTACTAAGTCATCAACAATAAATTTCTCCCTAACACATAAAATGTGAATGGTTATGGATATACCTAAAAAGTTGTTTGGAAGATCACAGGCCTAATGGTTAACATCAATTATCTTTGGAGAGTGGAATTGAGGTAATGAAACTGTGAAAGTTCATGGTAGATTTTTTTCCTTTTACTTGTTTACTTCACACATATATGTGTGTGTGCTTTTAAAAAGAAAATTCAACAAAGTATATGAATTAGTTTTATAGTGAAAATTGAAGAAAAGTGATAAAAGGGAATGGCTCGCTGTCTTTCAGGTATGTAGCTTTATGATGAAGGGGAAAGAGAAAGCTCAAAATTCACTACATAGAAGGATGTGAGTTATGAGATATGACAACCAAGAAATAAGATTAATTCAGAAAACTGGAGAAGAAAATAGTTTTCTGAACCCAGATGTAGCCAAATTCTGGGGGCTTCTACACTGGTTGATATAAAACCCAGTATCACACAAAACAAAGTGGAAAGTTTAGGGCAGTGGGCCAGAATGGGGAAGTTAGTTATCTTAACAACAATGACAAAAAAAAAAAAAGTTCTTTCTTCTTTTCTAAAAAAATTAAATGTTTATGGGTACATACTAGGTATACATATTTGGGGTACGTGAAACATCTTGATGCCTGCATGCAATGCATAATAATCACACCATGGGGAAGGGGGTATCCACCCTCTCAGGTGTTTATCCTTTGTGTTACAAACCATCCGATTACACTGTTAGTTATTTTTAAATGTACAATTAAGTTTTGACTTACTATAGTCACTTTGATGTTATTTTAAGGTATAACCAAAGCAAGATTTCTATTCAAGAGACATCACTCAAATGTATTTTTCTCCTAAGAGTGGCCTCATCAGAGGCGTATTGCTAGTAGAGAATATTGCCCATTTCTGTGTAATCCAGTGACATCACTGATGTCAACTAAACATACTGGATGAATGAGATATTTGTATCTTTACCAACTGTAAAAACTTTTTGTTGCTTCTTTTTTCCACTGCTAGCCATACACCAAACACTATGCTAAGGTTTTATTTGTACCTCCAACAACCTGTAACTCTCCCACTTCACAGATGGGGAAGCTGAGGCTTACTTCAGTTTGACTGATGCCAAATCCCTTACTCTTTGCCTCTCCACAGCTTTGTCTGTCACATGATAATACTGTTAAATAAGCACGAGGCATTAGCTTGAAGTTGTGTCCATACTTTGCGATTCCTGTATAACAAACTGCAACCTAACTTAGTATGTAAACAAGCTGAAACTTAACTTAGAAGTATAACCGACAGCCGAGTTTCAGCCAATCATAGCCAGCCAGCTCATTGCGCCAAGCCCCGATAAGGCAGATACCTAGCTGTAGCCAATCAGATGATTGCTCTACTTTGCTTCTGTGTCCAGACTATAAAAGCTTGCTGCTCACTCTTCTGGGTGGACTCTTCCTAGCTCTTCTGGTTCTGAGTGTTGCCTGATTCATGAATTGTTCTTTGCTCAAACTCTGTTAAATTTAATTCCTTTGAAGTATTTCTTTTTTTTGAGAGGGAGTCTTGCTCTGTCACCCAGGCTGGAGTGCAGTGGCACAATCTTGGCTCACTGCAAACTCCACCTCCCAAGTTCAAGCGATTCTCATGCCTCAGCCTCCCAAGTAGCTGGGATTACAGGAGTCTGCCGCCACACCCAGCTAATTTTTGTATTTTTAGTGAGATGGGGCTTCACCATGTTAGCCAGGCTGGTCTCGAACTCCTCACCTCAAGTGGATCACAAAGTGCTGGGATTACAGGCGTGAACCACTGCGCCAGGCCTGAAATCTTTCTTTAAAAAATACCTATTGTTGCTAGACAGCCCATATATAGAACATTATTCCCCATTTCACATTCTCATTCCACTACTGTGTGAAGTTTTTTCCTAATTGCCCATATTTGTGCCAATAATGCACCATCACACTACATCTCAGGTCAGTTTTTCCATCCATTCAGCTTATTGTTTTTACTAGAAACAGTAAAAATATTCTGTTGAAAGGCAGATGTTCCTAAATATTTCTATTTTTCTTTGCTAACTTCTTGTAGCTTCAACACTTCTTAATTCATCTGTTTTCTTTTTTGAACAGTGCATATTTTCAGGTGTACTCAATGAGCAGAGGGAAAAGTATAGTAGCCATTGCATAAGGCAGTATAGGTTGACAATCCCTTTTCTACCTATTTAGAAGTCCAAAGAGATTTGATAAATGAAAGACTTTTCATAACTCATTTGGCATCAAAACCTGACCTGATGTGAACTCATTTGGCAACAAAGCTTGTCCTCAACTGACTTGAGGCTATTTTTAATCTCCATTGATCCCAATCAGTGTGAATGTTCACACATTTCACTGAAGCAGTATCAATTTGTTTCATTACAGGGTTCTACCCCAGACCCCACTGGGTATCTTATGTATGATTTGGTGTAATTTATCTTATTATCACTCCAAGATTCAAAAAGTCCTAAATTACAAAACACTTCTGGACCCTGAGGGTTTTGTATAAGTGATTTCAGGTATGTATTTTCTTTTCTTACGCTCCTCTTTTTTAAAAGGTTAATATGCTTTTCCAAGTTGAACACTTTAATTTGGTGAATGTCTATGGCCATTTTATACAAAACCTTTGTGACTTTAGAAAATTCAAATATAGGGGAAATGAAACCCTTTTTAGAACTTTATCGTCACACAACAGTCATTACATAGTATCTCCCGCCTCACCAATTGTTTCATTGTTTATTGATGGGGAGCCACTAAAACATCTACCCCAAAGGATTAATTTTTTTCCCCTCAGTTTCTAAATGTGGGATACCTTTTTTCAGGCTATTGGTTATTTGACTGACTTTTTTGGAATATGTAAAGTAGTTTGTAATTCCATGTGGGATCATATTAACCATAATGTGATTAAAATTAGGGTGATCCCATCCTAAATAACACAGTGAAACCCTATCTTTACTAAAAATACAAAAAATTAGCCTGGCATGCTGGTAGGTGCCGGTAGTCCCAGCTGCTCAGGAGGCTGAGGCAGGAGAATGGCATGAACCCGGGAGGCGGAGGTTGCAGTGAGTGGAGATCGCGCCACTGCACTCCAGCCTGGGTGACAGAGTGACTCCATCTCAAAACAAACAAACAAAAAAAAAAAAAAACTAGGATGATCCAGATGAACTTTAAATTTTAAATTTCAGACTGGTCTGGATTCTCTCAATCTGAATTTTCTGTATATATTTATACAGACCCACAGGTTCATTTTCTCATTCGTTGAGAATGAGAGTCATGTCAGACATGACTATCTGACATTCTGGTATGCTTTCAGAACCTTAGGTGCTAAACCATAACATCTGAACCATTAAACCTGGCACTTTAGAAATTTTTTAACTACCACAGAATTGTTATTCATTGAATGAAATTTTTCATGAGAGTTGTCTGAGTCACAAAGCTTAATTCGAAAAGTCAAGGAAAGATTCCCAAATAAAGGGTAAGGAAAAGCACCCCTGACTTAAGACATTTCCCTGCTTTTCTGTGGTAAATCAGTTGCTATGACAGTAGACTCACTCAGAGAACGTGCACCTAAGTGCTTAAAATAGCGGAAGAGCACTTTTCCCTTATGAATCAGATTCTTCAAGGAATTGCTAAGTCTTACAGCATTTATGTGAGCATTGTTTCTGCCATTAGTAATTACAGTTACATGGTGGGGTTAAAAATATCCTATTGTTTGGGGTTTTTCAGTTTTAGCAGAGAAAAAAAGAAAGGAAATTCCTTAGTATTTAACATGTATAGATATACATGTCTGTTAATTTTAAGGGTCTTTTATTTGGTTCAAGGTGAAATAATTTTAATTTGAAGTCCACATTTTAAAAGCATTAATTAATCTTCACAATAGCATCTGTGTGGCATACATTAATGAAATTATGCCCATTTCACAGGGGACTGATTAAAGATGCCAAGTATATTTCTACTTTAAAGTAAATTTTTATTCAGAAATAAAATTGAAGACCTCAGACTCTTAGCTCTCTGAGTAATTGCTGTATACTATGACTGCTTTTCTCCATGTACCAAGCTATTCTGGATTATTCTCAAGTTCTCTCATTTGTCTTTACTGAATGTTTGTTGGGCAAGCAATGTGGATAAGGATTCCAAGAATACATGGGAGGGCAATGGCTCCCTCAGAAAATGGGGAAGGTGGACATGCCAGTCGGGCTCCCTGTGAGTTATCCACAGCTCTTTGAGTTGCCATTCTTGTTGAACAGCATCCATGGCACCTGTTCTCTTAGCTGCCCCCTTCCCAACCAGTCCAGGCTGTCCTCACTCCTGAATTCTTCTGCAGAGTTTCCTCCATCAGCCATTCCTGTGCACACACTTCACTCTGCTGCCAAAAGCAATCAGTCGCCTGTCAGAGTGGATGTGCATGGGGCTATTACCAAATGGGAACTGAAAGCCTGAGAATTTCATCTCCATGAGGTACCAAGGGGCTACTTCTGCAAGCAGAAGTACCAGATTCGCCCTTTAGTGATGGTCCTTCAGGGTAATTATAGAGTGCAGAGAAAAACCCTTAAGAAAATGGAATAATAAACTGTAGATTGGGGAATACTGAAAAGAGAAAACATGCTACAAACTTTTTGGCTTCTTGTCTCTTTTTAAACAGCTATATACTTTGTTTATGTGCTAAGCACATATTTCACCAAATGGGAACTTCATTCAAGTTCCTTCATCCGATAAAATGTATTATTCTACTTCCCCTTAACCTTTTTTTTCAGTAAATATAGCTATAAGAAGAAATTCATTAGCATGTATTATCCATTGAGCCAGTAAAGGGCTTACTAAGTTTGAGGAGAAGCCACTGAATACTACAAGCTTGGCCCTGCCCTCAGGGAGTTTCCATTTTGTGCACCTGAGATAGCCTGAGGACCCTAAAGAAGTCACTTGTATAACGCTGCTTTGAAAATTTGGCATTTGTTGAAAATGAATAAGGATATGTTGGTCTACATTACATATTCAGAACCAAATATCAAAATAAAATTTATAACAGGCTTTGGCATAACTCCAAATTTGAATTATGAAGGATAAATGTTCTTGGCATTATACTGGAAGTTTTTTGGAAGAGAAGTGCTATAAAAGCAGATTCTAAGGCAATATCTAAGATAATACTAAAACCATTGGTTGAAAATTTAAACATTTTAAAATTTGTAATAAAAAAATAAGCCATTATTTCTCTGTGTTCTCTGAATGGAATTTAGCCAAAGATATATGTTAAATAATTAGTCATTTCAGTTAAAGTGATTGCACAAGTTGCTCATTTATGCAGCGATCATGGAATTGCATTTTGTCTGTTTTACAAGGTCTAATTTTCACTGGCAGTCCTTAATCCTTGTCCCCACTTCTGGGAACAGATGCTACAGATCCTCTCACTTCTAGATCAACCTATACTCCCACTGTCTCTGAAGAGATGGTATAGCCTCTTCTCGTGAGCCTCTACTTGACCAACTTTATTATGAGCAGATTCTTTCTTACTAGGCTTCTTTTGAAATGTAGGCCCATTTTTTTGTTCTCTGCTCAAAAGCTACTAATATACACCCCTATGATTCCACTCCTCACAACTGCTTTGTCCCAAGCCAGCCTACACCCTGCCAAGGAACAATTCCCTGATTTAGGAAATCAGATCCACTGCACAAACTGGCCCTGCTGTTAATGCCCCTGTGGGCACAGATTAAATGCTTCTGCTAATATCACTGTCAAGAAATCATGTTTGAGACCTAGAGACCTGGGATGAGAAATAGGTATCAAGATCTACAGTTGCAGCCCTGTACCTCTAGACCAAGATTAGCAGGGCCACAAAGTTCAACATCCAATCAAGGATCCACTGGTCTTCCAGTTCCTAAAAGAGACTGAGAAAAGTAAATAGGCTTGGAGAACTGACTGCCTGGACATTACTGTTGAATACCAACATCTAAGCCCCTTTTAATGATTTCTAACAAATAGATAAAAATCTAAACAAATCTCAGGTGAGCAAGGGGACTACTATCTTGAGTTCTCTGGAAAGTGTTCAAGCTGTGAAGTTACTGGGGCCTGCTGGACCAGAGACAGAGAGCTCTCGGAGGCCAGTGAGCAGGCCAGGCCTGCAGGGCCATCTGACCCATACAGAACACCAAACTGACTCTCAGGGGACAATATAGAGCTGGACCCCTTCAGTGTACCTTCCTCAGAGGACAGTGGCCAAACATTTGCATGAATGGCATATGCCATTGGGGGATCCCAGCACAAGATAATTTGTGCCTATATTCTTTATTGACTTATCGCAATAAGCATTTCCTTCTGACTTACTACTAATATGTTAGCAAGTCCCCCATCCTACTAGCTTCCATTCAGAAGTTAGTATTCTCAATTTTAATCAATTATTCCAAATATTATTCTAAATAATTATTTAATCTAACAAAAATTATGTTTATACATAATTTTTATAAAAAGATTTTGTAAACATCTTTATACCATTTTTTATCCTAGCACAATAAAGGATACCAGTGTTACATGTGTAAGTCTCTAGAACAAAGACATTCTGTAAGTTTCATCAACTTATGGTCTAGAGGTCACAGAGGCTGAACAAAAGCATCCAATCATATCAGTTTTTATATATACCCTTCCAATTTTCCTTCATACACATACATTTATACAGGCATGGCACTATTATCTATGAAATAAAAAAAACTGTAAGCAACCTAAATGTCCAAAATTAGGAAAAATTTTTATCTAACTATACTATGGCCATTGGCTGAAATATTATGTAGCTGTTCCAACAATCCTTATAAATGTTATACAACAATGTTGGAAAAGAACTTTAATATACATTTAAGTGAAAAGGCTAGCATACAAAATTATTTGTATGCAATGAAACAACCTATGTAAAAATAAATGCACATGGTGGGGATGAGGAGACTGGAAGTGTATACACAAACCTACCAATAGTTGATGTTTTAGGTAATATGCTAATAGATCATTTTCTCTTTATTTAAAAAAAAAGTTCATAATGTTGCTACATTGGCTTTACACAAAATTAAGCATATTATACATATACACATGTGTGCCTCTTTCAAGACAGTTCAGAACTATGCTAAGCCTTGGATTTTAATATTATGTCTTAGAAATACAAGTAATAAAAGATTTTATGCAAACTGGATTAAACCTGAGAGAATGTATGAAACTGTATCACTGGAAAGTTCAGACTGTGGACCACTCTCAGGGTGAACTGTTCCAGAGATTCATGGGGTCCTCAGTGCTGTGGCTCCCTTCCTCTTGACACTGCCTTCCTGCTTTTGTCACACTTCTTTCCTTGTGGTAGAAAAATGATTGCAGCAGCTCCATATTGGTTAGAGAAAGAACAATATCAAGTCTTCTGCCATCATCAGACAACAGTCTCTGCTTCCCTCTGTTTGTAGATCAATGTAGATCAATTGCCAAGGCCAAGGAACTATTACATGGGCTTCAGGTTAAATGACGCCATCCACACATCAATCTGTTACTGTCCACAAATATTTGGCTGGCCCTCCCTATCAGAGGACACTACTTCTCTACCTCACTGACATCAGGTTTAGCTGTAACTTGCTCTGGCTATTGAAATACAAAATACCATTGTTCAACAACGAAATGTGACATAGTTGTTCAGCAGCACTACTGGCTTCACTAAAGCGGTTTTGTTCCTTCTCTCAGGTATTATACAAGCGTTCAGAGCCAGTGTGTGGTTTTCTGTGCTCCCCTTCCCCTCTGCTACAACTCCAGACAGACAGAGGCTTCACTGTCAGCCTGAATTCTAAAGTGAATCTGTAACTGAGTGGAACCACAGCCCACCAACAATGCACATACAGCGTGAGCTACACCTTCGTTATTATAAGCTGCTGAGATTTGAGAGTTGTTTGTTACTGTACCATAACTTAGCCTATCCTTACTGGACTGAAGTCCCTGCTTAACCATTTCCTAACTTTATGACCTTGGGAAATTTTCATTTCTCTGAACTTTAGTTTCTTTATTGGTAAAATAAAGATAATGTGTAAAATTCCTGGTATATACTCAAAAATGACAATTACTACTTATTAATGCTAAGAATTATAATTCTCACTGCAATGGGGGAATTTTCTTCTAATTTATCTTCTGAAAGAGGAGGTATATTATATTCCTTTTTACTAAGGCAAAGTTACAGACTCAAAGTCTCGGTATATTCACTGATCATCTGTAGATAGAAAAAAAATTCTTCCCCACGATATGAATCTTAGTACCTTGGAATGCTCTTTTTTTTAAGAAATAAAAAAAGATTAACCTAAAATTTCATAAGGAAAAAATGCTTTTTCACGCTCAATACCAAAATGTGATATAGCTATTCAACATTACAGTTGACTTCACTGAAGTAATTTTGTTCCTTCTCTGAGTTATCTATTATTGAAGATAGTCAAGCACAGGTATTGAAATAGATGATTTTTCTATTCCATTGTGAAAACCTTTGTGTTCCCTGTACCCCTTCCCATAAAGTGATGAATTCTATAATGTGAGATAGAGAGTGACAGAAAAAGGGATTATAGTCAGAGAAATACAATTTAAAAGTAAAAATTCCACTTTCTCTTTTAATTGAAATTGTAATTATATTTAGACTTGAATCTAACTTGGCTTGATTTCATAATCAATAATTATTTTACATTATGCAACACATTTTCTATCTTAAACATCCATCATTGACATCTAATACCTAGTAAATTCTTTCAGATATTGTAGGTTTTATCTTGCTTAGTTTTCTGGTATCCAGTATTTAAGATATGAGACAGTTGTTTGTCCCTTTAGATGAAAATGTGTGCCTGAAAAAATTAGCACAAGCTAAATCATGTTTTAAATGCATTACAGCAGTGGTTCCCACACAATGTTATGCAACAGAACAACCTGGAACTTTACACATACACCCACACACATTCTCTCTCTCTCTTCTGGGCCCTGCCCCAGGATATACGTATTACAATCTCCCAAAGTAGAACGCAAAACATTTTTTCCTAAAAAGCTCCTGAGACACCAAGATCTTGGTTTCTAAATATCATTGCCAAGATGGGCGCGGTGGCTCACACCTGTAATCTCAGCACTTTGGGAGGCTGAGGCAGGAGGACCGTTTAAGCCCAGGAGTTCGAGACCAGCCTGGGCAACATAGGGAGATCCAGTGTCTACAAAAAAAAAAAAAAAAAAAAAAAAAACCCACTATTGCCCACTAAAAGAATCCAGTGACTCCTTAGAGAAATGGGGCTGAGGTGGGAAAAACCTGACCTTAGAACATTTTTTTGTGCCAGAAAGTAAAAAAAATCCTCAAAAAGATGGAGATCATGTCAAAGGAAACAGAAGCAAGCAGACTTTTGCAGGCCAGGTGTAGCAAAATTTGATCATGAAAATAAAACTAATAATAGGTTATAACCCAGTGAATAAAATGAGAATCAACACATCTATATTGTTAAGACAAAAGGATGAAGGAAAGAAAGAAGGGAGGGAGAGAAGCTCTTAAAACAGAATGCTAACTAATAAATTTAGAAGGAATGATGAAATTAGAAAATCACCAGTTGAGTTAGAATTATCAATAAATACTAAAACTAATGGGTGAGAATTGTGATGAGGAATAAAATATTTACATAGTCTTCCTACAAGTTACTTTTTAATGCCAAAGAGAAAATAACAACTTCACAGTGAAACAAGCTGGCAGCCACCAAATGTGCTAGCTTGAATGGTGACCCCCAAAAGATATGTCCACATATTAATTGCCAGGACCTGGGATGTGACCTTATTTTTTTTAAAAAATGGTGGTGGTAGCGGGGTCGGGGGGGTCTTTGCAGATGTAATTAAACTAAGGATCTTGAGATCAGATAAGTTGGGATTACTCAGATGGACCCTAAATCAATGACAAACGTCCTGATAAGAGACAGAAGAGAAGACATGGACAAAGAGAAGGAGGGGATGACCATGCAGAGATGGAGGGAGTAATGAAGTGATGCAGCCACAGGAATGCTGGCAGTCACAGAAGCTGGGAGGCATAAAAAGGATTCTCCCCTAGACCCTCCAGAGGGAGTAGGGTCTAGCAACACCTTGATTTTTGGACCTCTGCCCTCCAGACTGCAAGAGAACTTTCTACCTTTTATAAGTGATCCAGTTTGTGATGATTTGTTATGGCAGCCCTAGGAAACTAATATACATCCTAATCAAATGATCAGCGTTAACCTCACCAATAAAGGGATTTACCTTCATCAAGTGGCTCCTGAGGAGATGCACTGAGAAGTTTACAGCATTACTCACTAATGTTTGTGCTAAAATTGCATAACATGAATCTAATCATGAGGAAATATCAGACAAACTCAAATCGAGAACATTCTACAAAATAATTCGCCTGTACACTCGAAAAATACTGAGGTTATAAAAAAACAATGAAAGGCTAAGAAACTATTCTAAATTAAAGGAGACTCAAGAGATACAACAATAAAATACCATGTGCATCCTTTATTGAATTGTGGACAGTGACGAAGTAGTCACAAGGGACATTTTGGGATAATTGGCAAAGCCTGAATATGAACTGTGGATTAGATAATATTGTAGTTATCTTAAATTTCCTATTTTTGCTAATCCTACTGGGATTATGTATGAGAATGTCCTTGTTCTTAGGAAATAAGCACTGAATATTAAGGGGCAAGGGAGCATCCTGTATCCAACTTATTCCCAAATGAGTCAGAGTAAAATATTTATGTATATATGTAGAGAAAGAATGAAAAGCACATCTGGCAAATACTAACAATTGGTATATGAGAGTTCTGTGTATTATTATTGCAATTTTTCAGTAATTTTGAAATTATCTCAAAATAAGACTTTTAAAAAAGGCTTACTACATTATTATAATGTGTAACTAGTTATGAAAAACACTGTATTAGAACTCCCCTAATAAGGCAGTCATTCTCAAATGGGATGATTTTTGCCTCCCAGAGGACATTTGGCAACAGATGAAGACATTTTTGATTGTCATGACTGCACAGGGTAAGAAGAGTAGGGTCTGGGGATGTGCTACTGGCATCTAACTTGCAGGGGCCAGGGATGCTAAACATTGCAGAATGCACAGACAGCTCCCCACAGCAAGTAATCAGCTCAAAATGTCAATAGTGCCACCGTTAAGGAACCTTGCTTTAAGGAAATTATACACCTTCACTAATATAATCAGATTCTAAATACCCATGGGAAATAACACAAAGTTTGTATAGATTTAGATTATTACTACGGCAAAATTTTATATCAACAAAAGATTCCCACTTTGTAGGTAAAAATACATTTGCATTTCAAGACTTAGCAATCACAAACAGAATGCATACAGAAAATCATGTCACCCCATACATCAGACAAGAGTAGTAGAGGATTGGAGAAGCATGCTAGTTCAGCTCATTCATTTTAACAGCAACCAAGTGTCTTTTATACAATTGGACAATAAATCCACAGAAAATGTGATTTCAAGGCTTTAGAACAGCTCTGTGAAAAAGATAAATAGACTTTTCTCAAACTTATGACTGTACTCATAAAGCAGTATAAATATGTTACATTTACAGGTTACCTGGGGTAATCCATATCACTTCTTTCAAAACCTAATAAGATTTCCGGTTTTTATATTATTAGTATAGGAGGGCTACACAAATCTCACCATAACTAATAAGGGATGAATTCGACAGTATTAGTCAAGTTTTTGCATAACAGATAACCCCCAAATCTTAGTGACTCTCAACAGGAGACCTTCATTTCTCACTCATGGGTCTGCACACCTGCTGGGTTGACTCGGCTTCAAGTTCAGGTCTGCTCTGCATGTCTCTCACTCTAGGACCAATGGTTACCAGAACAGATGGCTGCTACCTCATGGCAGCTAACAGAAGCTCAGGAACCTAGGCCAAACTCTGCAAGCACATTTAAAGCCTCACTCACATCACATCTGTTAATGTTCCACTGGCCAAAGCATATCATGACCCAGCCTAAAGACATCAGAGCAGGGATGCATACTTTGTAGAATACTACTGGATGACACTGCAATGTCATATCCACATGGCTATAAATGTATAATCCTGTTACACAGAAGCAGAGAGGACTTGAGAATAATAATATAATCTATCATATACTACTAAAGGTACAATAGTGGACACTTTTAATGGGACCTTTCTGATGCTACTTACACTTATTATGTTCAGGGGCTGGCAAACTTTTTTAGTAAGAAACTGACTAGTAATTATTTTCAGCTTTGTGGGACATACAGTCTTTGTTAAAACTCTGATGTTGGAGCATGAAAGCAGCTATAGACAATATGTAAACAAATGTACCTGCACTCCAATGAGACTTTGTATATGGGCAATTAAACTTGAATTTCATATAATTGTTATGTGTTACAAGATGTTATTTTTTTCAGTCATCTAAAAATGTAAAACCCAGTCTTAGCTGGAGGGCTATACGAAAACAAATGGTTCACCAAATTTGATCCATGAGCTGTAGTTTGGCAGCTCCTGAATTATACCATCAACCAGCAAAGCACTTGATGTTTATTCATCACAGAAGATAGTACAATAGAAAGAAAATGCAATAACCAAGGAATTTACAATATCATTGAGGATATAGAATACACACATATAAAAACTATTTTGAAATCTTTGAAAAATAATATATATGGTAACACAAGTCCTAAACCACAAATCAACAAATCATAAGAGGCATGGTGCCAAGAAGAAGTTATTCACATATAGTAAGTAAGACAGAATTCCTTGCAAAACTAACTTTGTACATGAGGACATGGATTCATTGAAAGTTTACTTAATTATTTCTTCATATACAGAGAAAAAAACTTTTAGAGATAATAAGTTCCAATAGTATAGTCTATCTTATTTTATGAATTTTTCTTAAAAAGTATTTGACAAAAACTGTATATATTTTAAATGTACAATGTGATTTGATATGTGAATACATTGCAAAATGATTACAACAATCAAATTAACACATCACCCCGTGTGGCAGGGGGGCAGTTGTTTTCTACTCTCTTAGAAAGTTTCAACCTAAATAAAACGTTGTTAAAGTTGTTAATATTGCAAAGTAATCAGTGTAATACCAAAATGTTGAAAATAGAAAGTCACGCTATCGTCTCACTACCCAAACATATCCTCTGTTAACAGCAGTATATATAATTTTAGTTTTCTCTATACATGCACATACATATTTGATTGTTGCTTATTAAAATATTTCATTATACCTAGTGTTTCACAATTTGCCTTTTTTTTCCCTAAAGATGAGATCTTGCTCTGTCACAAAGGCCAGAGTGCACTGGCACAAACACAGTTCAGTGCAGCCTCAACCTCCCAGGCTCAAGCAATCTTCCAGCCTCAGCCTCCCAAGTAGTGGGGACTACAGGCGGGCACCACCAAACCCGGCTAATTTTTATATTTTTTGTAGAGACAGGGTTTCACCATGTTGCTCAGGCTGGTCTTGAACACCTGAGCCCAGCAATTTGCCCACCTCAGCCCCCTAAAGTGCTGGATTACAGGCGTAAGTCAGGGTTCCTGGCCTGCTTTTTTTGTTCATTTAGCAATATATCCTGAACATCTTGCTGTGTCAGTATGAATAGATTTACCTAATTTTAATTGTTGCATATTATTTTGTAGCACATGATACCATCATTTATTAAGTCGCTTATTGAAGTATATGTAGGTTATTTCTAATTTTCCCCTATAATATGTAAAGTTGTGATAAACATCCTTGTGACTAAATCTCCAAATTAACTATTAATTTCTAAGGAAAAATATCTAAAGGTGGAATTTCTGGGTCAAAGCATATAACACATTCTTTTCAAAAGATTTTTCTTAATGTTACCTGGTATTAAAATCAAGGTAGTTGGCCAAGTGCAGTGGTTCATGCCTGTAATCCCAGCACTTTGAGAGGCCAAGGCAGGTGAATCACAAGGTCAGGAGTTCAAGAGCAGCCTGGCCAATATGGTGAAACCCCATCTCTACTAAAAATACAAAAAATTAGCCGGGCGTGGTGGCGGGAGAATAGCTTAAACCTCGGAGGCACAGGTTGCAGTGAGCCGAGATAGTGCCACTGCACTCCAGCCTGGGCGACACATGGGACTGTGTCTCAATAAATAAATAAATAAAATCAAGGTAGTCAGTGTTAGGCAGTCAGTTGGGGATAAGGGGATTTGCAATATTGACCACATAGAACATAAGTAATATAGTAATTAATGTATGTGGTTTATATGTGTATATAAATAGGGATGGAAGGGGACAAGATGGGAACAAAGGTAAGAGAGGGAAAAAGAGAAGGGAGGAAAAAAGAGGGGCAAAGAGATATATTGCTGCATTCTGAAACATTAAATCCAATGTAGAACACTACTCAGACGTTACACTTACTTACTTGTGGAAGTGGGAGAACACTTTCTGAACAGCAAGTTTTACTCTTATTGATTTGTAAATAAAATAAAAAGCCAAACCCTCTCATATCAGAAGCGCTCTCAGTGTTGTACAAACTTAGGTAGTGATTTCTATAAGATGCACAAATATACAGCTAGTGTTGTAGGGCTTTATAATTTTTAGCTGAACTTTATAAATGTTACTTATTGCCTTTTCTCAATAAATCATTACGAGCAGTGGTTCTCAACAGGGGTGGTGGCTGTTACAGTTTGTTGTATTTGCTATGTAATAAATCACCCCAAAAACTCAGTGGCTGAAAACAACCATTTATTATTACTGCTCTTCCTTGTGTGGGTCAGCTGGGCTAGAATGGGCTCCTCTATCCAGCTGCAGTCAGTTGTTATCTGAGGTCAAAATGAAGACCTCACTGGAATGAATGACCAGGATGGCTCCCTCCCACAGCTCTGGCAATGGATGTTAGCTGTTGGCTATGAGCTCTGAGTGTGCCAACCAGAGGGGCCACATGTGACCTCTTTTTGCAGCTTGTGACCCTAACAGGATGGCAGCTGTGTGGTAAGGGGGTGTGTCCCAAGAGCAAGCACTCCAAAACTCCCAGGTGGAAACCACAAGGCTTCTTACGATCTAACCTTGGAGGTCCTAGAAAATTTCTTCTACTGCATTCTTTCAGTTCGGCAAATCACTCAGGAATGCCCAGAAGCGAGAGGAAAAAACTTAGACTCTACCTCTTGGTGGGAGAGCAGCAAATCCCATGGCAGAAGAGCATGTGGGATGGGAGCTGTTATTGTGGCTGTCTACAGAAGATACCATCTGCCACAGTGGGGGAGTTGACAGGAGCCCTCTGCAATTATGGACTAATTTTTCTCATGTTTACATCTTTTTCAGAAGGGAACCCTGACATTAATAAGATTCTCAAGCGGATCTGGAGAAGGGCAGAGGGAGAAAGAGGGAACGAGAGAAGGAGAAGAAACAATCACTGATCTAGGTAGATTATAGGCTATTACATAATTAAATTTATTTTATACACTAATATTCCTATTAAGGTTTAAGGATATTTAATCTCTGCCACTTACTTGGAATTGCTCCACATCTACCTATTCACTAAGAAACTCAACCAATTAAAATTTTAAATAAATCAGAATAATTCTGACAGTGTGACTATAATAGTTAAATGAACCTGGATGGATACACACACACATATAAATGTTCCAGATTTTTTAACGGGGGCCTGAGGGTGCTGATTCAGTGAGATTTGTATCATATTTTGGACCATGATTCCCATTAGAACTACCTGCATTTGATAGAAAGAGAGCTCTAATCAAGTATTAGTATTCTGCACACAGTTAGGGTGAAATTTTTTAGACCCCTGAAGCACAATCCTGCACAGCACAGAAACGGATTTCCATCATAGAGGATGAGATTTGATGACTTTTATCTCAGTATATGCAACTATAACCATTGTTATTACTCACAAACATTATCTGGTGTATGTTATAACATTGGACTCTGTGATGCCCAGAATATGTGACTACCTCAGAGAAGCTCTATTTTGAGTTAGAACTGTTACCAGAAAGGGGTCCCGATCCAGAACCCAAGAGAAGGTTCTTGGATCTTGTGCAAGAAAGAATTCAGGGTGAGTCCCTAAAGTGAAAGCAACTTTGTTAAGAAAGTAAAGGAATAAAAGGGCTGCTGGTTGCCCATTTTTATGGTTATTTATTGATGATATGCTAAACAAGGGGTGGATTATTCATGTCTCCCCTTTTTAGACCATATAAGGTAACTTCCTGATGTTGCCATGGCATTTGTAAACTGCCATGGCACTGGTGGGAGTGTAGCAGTGACGATGAACAGACGTCACTCTTCTGGCCATCTTGGTTTTGGTGAGTTTTGACCAGATTCTCTACTGTAAACTGTTTTTATCAGCAAAGTCTTTATGACCTGTATCTTGTGCTGACCTCCTATCTCATCCTGTGACTTAGAATGCCTTCAGTGTCTGGGAATGCAACCCAGTAGGTCTCAGCCATATTTTACCCAGCCCCTATTCAAGATGGAGTTGCTCTAGTTCAAACACCTCTGACAGAACTATTTCTGTTTATACCCCTATAATTGCTACTAGTTTCATGAACTTCAGTGCAGGTGAGAAGGAGAGGGCAGAGAATTTGGGAAGGAGTGCAGGAATCACAAGCCAGCTGCATTCTTCACAAGAGGTCAGTAGAAACACTAAGCACTCAACATACTAACCACACTCTTTAGTTAGAATACATATGTACATGTGCACATTCAAGACACAGAAATAACTAGGAAGGTGGAGGGTTAGTTTTGCTGTAGTTGAGGTTGCTCTTAAGTGTTTTTTGTCATGAGACAAAAGAGGTCATCATGCCTTGTGATAACCACAAGGCATGATCATTTTCCCAACTGCCACTTATTCAAGCAGTGGCTTTTTTAAACAGACTGGGTAGCTGTCCCAGAAAATTCTGGATTCTGTAGATTTTTTTTCAATCTGTTTCCATGCCCTATAACCTATAAATTACATATGAAGGCTTGGTTAGATTCAGGGCTAAAATTTGTGGCATGGATGCTTCAAGGTGGTACTGTGTGCTTCATATTACATCCCATCAGAAAGTAAATAATACCCATTTGCCCTGCTTTCAATAGTGCTAAGACTCATCAACAGATTCAGGTGGTGACTGCCTGATCCCTGGTTGTAAAGTTGTTGTATGACCCTTTGGCACCCTCGGAATGTCCAGCTCCTCATTAATATTTTACTTTTTAGTCTTAGCAGCCATTGATACTCATTTCCTAAATCAGTGATTTCGCTACATGTTGTAAAATGGTGATTTTTCTATCATCCTTTCTACATTTATTTGAATACTTCTGTCAGAATAGCTCTCTCTCATCAACTATTTTGTGACTTACAAATAGAGTTTTCACAGAAAATGCAGATCAAGACCTAATTCTTTCCTGTTAATTATTAATTTTCAGAGTACGAAGTTGATGGACTACCTCCAGCTGTGACAAATGAGTTGTGTTTGTTACTTTGGCTTTCTCTTTGGGGTATTACAAATTCATGAATTTTTATTTAATTAGTGAGTTTCAATAAATTGCCATCATTATTCTTTTTGATGGTGAAATTGTCCACCATTGGCCAGTGGTCAGCTTCCTTACTTCCCAGCATAATAAGGTGATTCATTTTCGGTTTGTCATTTCCCACCCCACCCCTGGAACCAGTTATTCCTCCAAGAACTACTTGTTTTTAGTAAAGAATAGTATTCAGAGCCCATCGTGTAGGTATTAACACTCTCGTGTGACTGGATTCTTACTATTTCTGGGTTTTTTAAAAAACATTTTAAAGACATTAAGAACTTATATTTATATCCCAAATATGTTTGAATATTTTACATATCAAATTCAAGTTTCAATTTCAATATTCAATTAGTTCACTTTCAAATTTAATAAAAAACAACCCAAGTTTTTCTTTTAAATTTTATACTCGTGGCCAGGTGCAGTGGCTCACTCCTGTAATCCCAGCACTTTGGGAGGCTGGGTCAGGCGGATCACCAGGTCAAGAGATCGAGACCATCCTGGCCAACATGGTGAAACCCCGTCTCTACTAAAAATACAAAAATTAGCTGGGTGCAGTGGTGTGTGCCTGTAGTCCCAGCTACTCGGGAGGCTGAGGCAGAAGAATCACTTGAACCCGGGAGGTGGAGGTTGCAGTGAGCTGAGATCACACCACTGCACTCCAGCCTAGCGATAGAGCCAGACTCCACGTCAAACAAAATAAAAAAGAAGAATTTAGGCTGGGCACGGTGGCTTATGCCTGTAATCCCAGCACTTTGGGAGGCAGAGGAGGGCGGATCATGAAGTCAGGAGATCGAGACCATCCTGGCTAACACGGTGAAACCCCGTCTCTACTAAAAATACAAAAAATTAGCCGGGAATGGTGGCGGGTGCCTGTAGTCCCAGCTACTTGGGAGGCTGAGGTAGGAGAATGGCGTGAACCTGGGAGGCAGAGCTTGCACTGAGCTGAGATCATGCCACTGCACTCCAGCCTGGGAGACAGAGCAAGACTCCGTCTCAAAAAAAAAAAAAAAGAAATTTATACTCATTATCTCCTTTCTCTTACAGTGAAAATTATGATTTCTAAAAATATCAACATTAATTTTTTATTTACAAGTATAGTATACATGTCTCAAAATAGAAATATAATATAGTTTATTAAAATATATAGATATTAATATTACTACTAACAAAAATTTGTGTTTTTGTCAGATTTTATTCCATTAATGATATGTAATATAACCTATATTCTAAAATACCCAGTGGACCTGACTAACTGCAGGTAGAAGCCTTTCCCTTGAGGAAGAGGAAAGGTCTGGCTAGGACAATGGTCAAGATGGCTTCAGTTACCTCATCTCCCCTCTCCCCAAAAACCCTGAGAAGAGAGGAAGGGCAAAGGTGAGCAGTGTGTGGGGATGTGTTAGCCTGTTGACAGGTAGCCCGAGAAGCTCTGAGTCCCACCCTCCGGGATAGTCGGGTGATGGTGGCAGCCCAGGAGATACGCCTGAAGACATGTTGAACAAAGACAGATGAAATAGATGTGTGTTTATCTGTGCACAGTGTCTATGCAGCGACTGCAACCATGAGATAGCCAGACATTTCACCACAGTGATGAAAATGTTTTGTTGCAGTTTGGCACTTAAAGATAGAATAAACTGCATATATAAAAAGTATATACTCCCATCCCCACCCCTAGATCATTCAAAATATTTTACTGGACAGCATGTGGCACCAGCCTGACATTTTTGGGTGCATCACATGGCTCATTGCTATTATTTATCTTGTTCTTCTCAAGTTGACATTTAAGCACCTTATCACCACACATGAGAGAAAAGATCCCATTTCTTTGGACTGTGTTTTTTCAGCCTGTGATTCAGAAGCACTGATATGCTGCTCTTTTAATTTTGAACCGTACTCCCATTTCTGCTGGGAGGCAGCAACGTGGAAAATAACAGGTGAGGCTTGCAGCCTTCAGGGAAATAGCAGGTGGGAAGAGTGATCAGGAAAAGCAAGGAAGGCTTTGGTTTTCTTTAAACTGAAATGTTTCTGCCTCTTTGAGACACCATGAGCTGACAGAGGCTTGTTTTCTTCTCTTCTCACCTTCTTCCCTTCTGTTTTGCCCACACCCTTCTTTTCAGGCTCAGAGAGGTGAAGTAACTTGCTCAAGTCTGATTCTCTGTCTCTAATTAATTAAGCCTGGCCCTAGGAGCCTGCTGCTTCACCTCACACAGTCTGCCCCCTGTTGTAATGCATCAACATTAATTACTGGGAGCAATTTGGACATTTTGTTTCCCATTTTTCTAGCCCTTTCCTTAACCCTTTATATTCATAAAAACTTGCTTAAAGAAATAGTATCAAATAATGTTCAGAAGCATCCTAAAGAGGGAGGTTGCTAGAAATAGCGGGTCCTCTCTCTTGTATTTAAATTCTGATCTGATTAGCTCAGATCCAGTAGTGGAGCTCTAGTAGTGCTAATGAAGGAGGTCCAAGGTTTGCACCTCAAGGAACAATGGCTTGAATATTAAGTCTTAAAGTATGACGAGTGGAGAAAATAGCTAAAGGATAACTCTTAGATCCTGTCTATGCTCCCACTCAACTGGGGAAACCTCAGCGGTACATAGCAAATTTGTATGTACCTTGTACATTGGATTACTACTCAGAACTAGAAAGGAATGAACCACTGATACACACAACAGGGTTGAATCTCAAAAGCATTACACTGAGCCGAAGAAGCCAGACACAAAGGAGAGCATACAGAGAGAAAACAGATCAGTGGTTATTTGAGGAAGGGAGCGTGTCTGATGGGAAAGGAGTTTGAGGGAACTTTCTGAGAGATGAAAATGTCTGTCTTGATTGATGTTGCTGTATATTACAGGAGTGCATGGCTTTGTCAAAAATAGATCTAATCGTACATTTATGATCCATGTACATCATCATAAGCAAATAATACCTTAAGTGTTTTATGTTGAATTATATGGGGTAATGGTAATTTTTTTACCAATTTATCTTTTAAAAGTACATAACAGGCCAAAAAAGAAAACTTACACTTTAGAAAAAGATCTAATACAGTGCTGCACACATGGTAAGCACTCAATAAAAATGTTATTTATGATGAATAGCTTTGCAAGAGTAGTTCATTACGAAGAGTTCTTTCTTACAAGATGCCTCCTTTCAGCCCAGCAATATAGTCCGATTCTGCACTGTGTACAAGATTAAAGTTTCCCAGCCCTATATAAATATTTCCAGTAATCTTCTATTCCATCAATCCAGTTATACAGCCTTTTCATGGGAGTACAATAAATAAAATCAATACATTTTATTACTTCACCACCAGCAACTGTTACTACACCCAGATTCAAAGGCATAAGGCTGTCTGCAATGTTGATCCAAACTTTAGGGAGTTCTTTCTGAGGAAAGCACATTGCTATAATTTTGTATGAATAAGAAAAGCTATCCTTAAATCTTAAGGATTTCTTAGGTTGAAAAAAATACATATAAGGGCTATCAATCTCTATGTAGATCTCTACTGGATAAATATAGTGGGGGGAGGGGGCACCAGCTAGTCTTCCAAAGAAATACATTTTCTGAAAATATATAGTGGATGAATTTTATATTTCTATAATAAAAAAGTGTCCACTACCAAGTCTCAGGCAAATTGGACAAATCACTTAGTAGTACTTACTTTTCTTAATTGTGCTGTTTCTAGCAGTGACTGAGGTCATAATGTATCTGTGACTATCTTCCATTATTTTTAATATTTTTACTCACTTTAAGGAGTATGACAAAGAAAATTAACTAACCAAAAAATCAAAAATGCAAACTAAATTGTAAGCTTCAGGTTAAGAGAAAATAATTTACTGTTAGGTTATATCTCCACAATGCTAAGTATGAGTCTGAAAACATTCTTTATCAACAAGAACTCCTCCAATATTTTCAATTGCTTTGTCTCTAGGGAATTCACATATAGAGAAGAAACAAGCAACAAAGCATTATAGGGCAGCTATTACAGGAAAAATATGATTTTCTGTTTCAATTTCTAGAATATAAATTCCTTTTTATTATTATACTTTAAGTTCTGGGGTACATGTGCAGAATGTGCAGGTTTGTTACATAGGTATATACATGCCATGGTGGTTTACTGCACAAAGATAAAATTTTTAAAGGAAAAAAATTGAAATGATGAAAAAGTAAGGGCAACTCAAAAACTGGGGAAAGTTTTAAATCCCATGACCACATAGAAACATTTCCATTTTTTGGCCGGATGTGGTGGCTCACCACCTGTGATCCCAACACTTTGGGAGACTGAGGCAGGCAGATCACCAGAGGTCAGGAGTTCGAGACCAGCCTGACCAACATGGTGAAACTCCATCTTTACTAAAGATACAAAAATTAGCCAGGCATGGTGGTGCAAGCCTATAATCCCAACTACTTGGGAGTCTGAGGCAGTAGAATCACTTGAACCCGGGAAGCAGAGGTTGCAGTGAGCCAAGATCGTGCCCCTGCACTCCAGCCTGGGCAACAGAGTGAGACTCCGTCTCAAAATAAAAAAAAAAAAGGAAAAAAGAAACATTTCCATTTTGTAATAAAAGAATTAGAACTTTCACAATTCAAACTTTATTTATTCCAGGAATCTCAAAATGGGATCTCCTGCACCAGCAGCACCCAGAGACTTGTTAGAATTGCACATCCCAGGCCTCACCCAGTCCGACTGAGTCAGAAATTCTAGGGGTGGGACCCAGCATCTGTGTTGCAACAAGCCCTCCAGGTGATGCTGATGCAGAGTAAAGTCCGAGAACCACTGACTCATTCCAAAAACATTTGTTGGGTGCCCACTGTGTGCCAGCCTCTGAAAAAAGAATTAGAGATACAAAATGGAGATTCATTACGATCTATAGTCTAATCGGTCACTAATAAAGGAATATTTGCTCATCATTTTTTGAATACAGGAGAGTTGCCTGGGCACAGCTGGATCAGGTAGGACCACCAAGGATCCGGAGGCTGCTATGGAGGTTGTGGCAGTGGTGCTTAGTCAGAATCCCCTGGGAGGATTTTTTCACCAGCACAAGCCTTGTCCCTCCCCAGGCCTCTGGAATCACAGTCTCTGGGAGTGGGGCTCAGGAAAGCGGTATTTTGTTAATTCCCCCCAGTAACTCTGATGTCCACGCTGAGTCCACCCCGAGTTAATCATGCTGCTGCTGTAAAGTTGTGTGGGTTCTGTGGTTTTTTCCATCACTGCCCTCCCGTCAGCTTCTGTAGGTATGCTCTAGGGCTCACCTGAACTGAGTCACCTATGGCAGCCCTGCTAGGGACAGGGGAATGGGAGTTTGCACATACATAAGGCAACATCTGCCCATTTGAACCATGGCTCTACTGAATCTGAATCAGAATCTTTGAAGGGAGGACTCCGGAGCATGTATTTTTTAAACAAACCTCCTGGAGGTTTTTTGTTTGTTTGTTTTGTTTTGTTTTGTTTTGTTTTGTTTTTTCAGAGTCTCAATCTGTCACCCAGGCTGGAGTGCAGTGGCGCTATCTTGGCTCACTGCAACCTCTGTCTCCCTGGTTCAAGCAATTCTCCTACCTCAGCCTCCTGAGTAACTGGGATTACAGGCAAGTGCCACCGTGCCCGGCTAATTTTTTTATTTCTAGTAGAGACAGGGTTTCACCATATTGGTCAGGCTAGTCTCGAACTCCTGACCTCATGATCTGCCCGCCTTGGTCTCCCAAAGTGCTGGGATTACAGGCATGAGCCACCGCACCCGGCCACCGCCTGGAGATTTTTAAGCACACAACAATTTGAAGTGTACCACTTTGTCAAGCCCTCTAAGGAGCTACTTTAACTGTCCATTACAGTTAAGTCCCCAGGAGTCTCTCAGAGAACATTCCCTTTGTCTCTTTATACATGTGGTAGGAAATAATAGCCCCCAACAAAGATGTCCACATCTTAATTCCCTGAATCTGTAAATGTTATCTTATGTGGCAAAAAGGACTTGACAGACAAGATTAAGAATTTGTGATGGGCCTGAGCATGGTGGTTCATGCCTGTAATCCCAGCATTTTGGGAGGCCGAGGCAGGTGGATCACCTGAGGTCAGGAGTTCGACACCAGCCTAGTCAACATGGTAAATCCCCATCTCTACTAAAAATACAAAAATTAG
Source organism: Macaca thibetana thibetana (assembly GCF_024542745.1). Lineage (NCBI taxonomy): Eukaryota > Metazoa > Chordata > Mammalia > Primates > Cercopithecidae > Macaca > Macaca thibetana. The sequence continues at coordinate 51,217,623 of NC_065589.1, forward strand.
CCAGGCATGGTGCCACATGCCTGTAATCCCAGCTACTAGGGAGGCTGAGGCAGGAGAATCACTTGAACCTGGGAGGCAGAGGTTGCAGTGAGCCAAGATTGTACCATTGCACTCCTGCCTGGGCAACAAAGTGAGCCTCCATCTCAAAAAAAAAAAAAAAAAAAAAAAAAAATTGTGGTGGATGGTTGATTCTTTGGATCATCTGGGTGTGCCAGATGTAGTGAGAAAGATCCTTTTAAGAGGAGGCTCACAGGTCAGAGTCAGCACTTTGAAGATGTTCCAGTGCTGGCTTTAAAGATGGAGCAAGAGGCCACAAGCCAAAGAATGCAGGCAGCCCCAAGAAGCTTAGAAAGGCAAGAATACAGTCTCCCCTAGAGCCTCCTGAAGGAATGTAGCCTTGCTAACACCTTCTTTGGTGTTAAACCCTTTTTGGGTTTCTGACCCAGATTTGTGGTAGCATACTATACCAGCTGTTGTTCCAAATCCCATTGACTCCAGTGGGGGAAGGTACCAGATTCAAGAGGCCCAAGAAGAGACCCAGAGCCACCAAAGGAGACATGGGGTCTTACTGGGGCCTTACATACAGAATAAAGAGTCCAATGGTGGTGGGCTGAACAGATCCGCAACTGCTTGCAAAAGGAGTGCGGTTTATATAGCATTTTTCTCCACCTGGCAACCTTCACTTAACCCAAAACAATCCCCTGCATGGCTTGCATTCCATGGCCTGGGGTGGGTGCAGAGTAGAGAGGGGGGTGCTCAGATATTTCTTATTGAAAAGGAGTGAATCTCCCAGTTGGCCAATCCCTGATCCCTTAGCTTGGAACTCCGAACACACATTCATGTGCGTTGCCATACAGGGTCATTCTCAGGAAATGCTTAAGCTATTGCTATCAAGTGCATTTACCATACCCCAGCGACAGGGAAATAATATAATATGTAGAAGATATAGAAGGGAAAATAATTTAGAGACAAGTAGTGCTATTAACTGAAGAAACTTACCTCATTTGGAGATTCTAACACATAAGAGATAGCATCTTTAGTGTTCCCTTGGGATTTATATTTATTAAACAATTTCTTTGACTAGAAGTCTTAACTATATCTGTAGTTACAGTAATCATAAAAAATTACAGAACCTTAAAAAAAAGAAACTAAGTTACTTGACAACAGTTCGTTTCCGATTCATTTCACCTTCACAACACTGTCAGATGATACAGAATACCATCTACTGTGTATAGCTAATGACACCGTTTTCACTAGTGTCTAATCCCCCAAGAGCTGACAAGTCTAAAAATAGTAATTTGGAGGAAGACTCAGGAAACTCATTCATAACGGACATATTTGATGTGATGTCATCAGTTACACAGTAAAACCTGTGAAGGAACATAGCACAGGGAAAAAGCATTCAAATCCCCTTGTTTGGAATATTTAAAAATAGGTGAACAATTGCCACCTTCTCCCACTCATCCTTGCTTCCCTCTTACCAGTAAAGGGTTCATTCCTCTAAGCTGTGGTTCTCATTCTGAGTGTGCATCAGAATCACCTGGAGGGCTTGTTAACACACAGATGGCTGGGTCCCACCCCAGGGTTTCTGAGGCAGTAGGTCTAGGTGCAGAGCCTAAGAAGGTGCATTTCTAACATGTTCCATGGTGCCGCCCTACTGCCTGTCCGGGGATCATGCTCTGAAAATTGCAGACCACAGTAGTGGCTCTCAACATTAGCTGTAGGTGAGCATCACTTGAGCACGTGTAGGAGCCTTAGTGTCCAAACCACACTGAGGCCAATTAAGTCAGACTTCCTGGCACTGAGATTCAGAAATCACTATTTTAAACTCCCCAAGTGATGCCAATGTGCATCCAAAGTTGCTAACCACTGTTCTCAAAGTCAAAATAACAGTGAATGCCTGGCACAGTGGCTCATGTCTGTAATCCCAGCACTTTGGGAGGCCAGGGTGGGTGGATCACCTGAGCTCAGGAGTTCAAGACTAGCCTGACCAACAGGTTTGGTGGTGCGTGCCTGTATAATTCCAGCTACTTGGGAGGCTGAGGCAGGAGAATCGCTTGAACCCAGGAGGCGGAGGTTGCAGTGAGCTGAGATCACACCACTGCACTCCAGCCTGGGCAGCAAAGCAAGACTCCATCTCTAAATAAATGAATGAATGAATAAATAAATAAAACAGTGAAGAAGGGGAGCAGGTACGTGTTAGGGAGAAGAAGCAGCAACACTGCCAGTGAGATGCCCAACCCCTCAGCCACTCCTTGAGCCTAGGATGCCCTGCCATGCAGATGCTTCTCCTGCATCACAGTCTAAGTTTAAAAACATCTGATCTCAAGGAATAAGAATATGATGCTACAACATACTGCCCAGTCAAAGGATATGACAGGGGAAAATGGTAACCTGCTGAAACAAATAATACAATTCTAAACACTGTCTATATAAAAATTTAGAATTGTTTTAAATTTTAAGAAAAGCCTTTAATCTTTACAGAAGGACTCAAAGGAACCACAGTTTCTTAAATGAAATAAAAGTTCAGTGCTTTATCTCCCAAATAGCCTCCTTATTTTCTATTTTTCAGGCAGTTAATGTCCCATGCTTCATATCCAAGTGTTTCTCTCCTTCTTACAAACACTCACCCTATTTTTACTGTCATGAATAGTCATTGGTTCCAAACAATGTCTAATTAGCAATTTGTTAGTAACTTGTCAATTCAGGTTTTGTTCATTTAAATTCATCGTTTTCTGTGGATATCTACATGACCTAGAATTTAGGTCATGCTGCAAGTAGAATATGCTACTTTTGCTCCTTTTTGAAATAACTGCAAGGTGGTACTACTTTCTAGCACAGTTTTTTCCTGCTGCCAATGCTGAAGAAGCTCGAAAAATAATTGCCTTTTGAGGGGCTTTTTCTTATCTGCCCCCCAAGAGTGGCTCCAATCTATTCATAAAAGTTTGATACGTGAGCTGATATATGTACTCATTTTTATCCTAAATTTGATTGATCTATGTACAGAAAGATATTTTGGATTTTAGCATCTATCAACAAATATCATAAATCCCTCAAGCAAATATGTTTGTAACATACTGTGAGAAATAGGTGTTTAGAGTCACATTTCTTTCTCCCAGTGTATTTGATGTGTAAATTTCTTAAATATTTACTTATATGAAAGAAATGTACAAATTCTTTCTGCCTTTCCTTCATGGTAGAAATCAAGTTCTAAATGCCCTCTTTTCAGTTTTCTTTAGGTGATTGTGAAGGAGAAGCTTGAAGGACTGACCTTTACGTCAAATCACACCTATTTTAGCCCATTTTTTTTAAGATACTATGATCCTATGTCTTGTATCACAGAGTTGAATCTTCTCCAGAACACAGACCAGATTTTATTTATGGTACTAACTTATTAATATAAATCAGTTCACAGGACAAACTAAACAAAGGTGAATTATAAGATTTAATTCATCAATGCCAGATTAAAATGTGAAAATGTATGTCAAATTGATTATTTAATATCAAATGTATTACACACATGCACACAAATTTAACTATTTTCACACTTGTTTCCAAAGTATATATGTCTTTGTTGCTATTTGCCTGATAATATGTAATGGCTAAAAGGAATTCACTTATTTCAGGAAAAGTAAAAGTTGGAACCTCTACTCTTATACCCTGTCTTAGTAAATTTGGGCCGCTATAACAAAATACTATAAATGGGTGTCTCATAAACAACAAACATTTATTTCTCACAGTTCTGAAGGCTGGGAAGTCCAAGATCAAGGTGCTGGCAGATCCAGTGTTTGGTAAGGGCCTGCCTCCTGGTTCATAGAAAGGACAGCTTCTCCATATGTCCTCACATGGAGAAAGGTCAAGACAGCTCTCTGGAGCCTCATTTATAAGGGCACTAATCCCATTCATGAGGGCTCCACTCTCCCTCTTGACCACTCCCCCCAACCTCCCAAAGGCCCTACCTCCTAATATCATAACATTGGTGATTAGGTTTCAACATATGAATTTTGGGGGGATGCAAATATTCATGTCATAGCATACCCCCTATGTTTTGGTAAACATATATAGGTCCATACCATAAACACCATACTTGAACTGCATTGTTGTTGTTGTTGTTAGATAGTTCTCCATGTAACTACAGTAAGATTTCCATGGAAAGACTTGTAGACTATTTCCATGTTTGGATGGATCCTAATGTGATTTAACTAATCCCTTATTGATTGACATTTATTTCTATTATTCAATATTGTAAACAACTTTACAAGAAACAACCTTGTATCACATATCCATTTCCTTACAATAAATTCCTAGAAGTGGAATTGCTAGGAAAGACAACATAAATATTTGAAATATGAATAGGTTTTACTAGATGTCCCCAAAGATGTTACACCAAATTTCATGCTTACCAAGTGCTTGTTTTCCTCTGTGATCACTAGCACAGGTTTTTTTAAAATTTTTTTTATTTTTCTTTCGAGGGAGACCAGAGTTTTATTATTACTCAAATCAGTCTCCCCAAACATTTGGGGAGCAGTTTTTTGTTGTTGTTGTTTTGGTTTGGTTTGAGAGGGAGTCTTGCTCCCTCGCCAGGCTAGAGTGCGGTGGCGTGATCTCGGCTCACTGGAACCTCCGCCTCCCAAGTTCAAATGATTCTCTTGCCTCAGCCTCCCAAGTAGCTGGGACTACAGGCATGCACCACCACACCCAGCTAATTTTTGTATTTTTAGTAGAGACAGGGTTTCACCATGTTGGCCAGGATGGTCTTGATCGCTTGACCTTGTGATCCACCCGCCTCGGCCTCCCAAAGTGCTGGGATTACAGGCGTGAGCCACTGGGCCTGGCCTGGGAGCAGAGTTTTGAAGGATAACTTGTTGGGTGGGAGGAAGCCAGTGAGCCAGGAGTGCGGATTGGTCAGGGATGAAATCACAGGGAGTTGAAGCTGTCTTCTTGTGCTGAGTCAGTTCCTGGGTGGGGGCGGCAAGATCAGATGAGCCAGTTTATCGATCTGGGTGGGGTCAGCTGATCCATCAAGTGCAGGGTCTGCAAAATATCTCAAGCACTGATCTTAGGAGCAGTTTAGGAGTGGTCAGAATCTTGTTGCCTCTCCCTGCATGACTCCTAAGCCATAATTTCTAATCTTGTGGCTGTTAGTCCTACAAAGTCAATCTAGTCAGTTTGACCTTAAAGCACATAGCAAATCTGATATCTGACCTTAATTTAGACCAAATGTCTACGTTTTCAAGGCTTTTTTTTTTTTTTTTTTTTTTGAGACCAAGTCCCACAATGGAATCTCTGCTCACTGCAACCTCTGCCTCCGGGGTTCAAGTGATTCCCCTGCCTCAGCTTCCTGAATAGCTGGGGTTGCAGGCACCCACCACCACGCCCAGCTAATTTTTGTATTTTTAGTAGAGATGGGGTTTTGCCATGTTGGCCAGGTTTGTCTCAAACACTTGACCTCAGGTGATCCGCCTGCCTCGGCCTCCCAAAGAGCTGGGATTACAGGCGTGAGCCACTGGGCCCAGCCATTACCAATACTCTTTAAAACTGTCATTATTTCCAAAAGATTGCTAAAGTCACATGAACAAAAAGGCATTAAATTTTCTATTTTTCTGACAAAATATTTGATTTAAGTGCTTAGTTTTCAAAGCCAATTAATCAGAGTTCTTTTATATATAAACATAACACAGACACCCAACACATATAAATACAGACAGACAGAAGATTTGGCACTCGTAAGAGTTTTCATTTGCCGGTTTCTTAATTGGATTACTGGCTTCAGAGTGGAGCCCTTGGAGGAACAGGGCCAGGAAAGCATGCATTTCTAGGGCCAAATAAGCAGTAAATAAGCAGCTGAAGGCAAAGACATATCCCCAAAATTAAGCTTGCCATATTATACTGGATTCTGGATCCCCAGAAGGAAGGAAATACTACTGAAGAAGACAGTGCAGTGCTTTTACCAGACATTTCATTGCAAGACAACCCAAAGCCAATCAACCTGTTTTGTCATCAGTCCATCCCCCATGGGGATCTTATCTTCCAGTGTAGGGTGGAGATGTTTCCTTATCTTCCAGGTGGACAATAGCGTGCTTGTCTGATCCAAGTGTGCAAAGGGTCAAGTATCCCTCCATAACTACTATTAGCCATCCCTTAAAGCATATTTCCTACCTAGTTATTACACACCAAAGCTCTCTCACAATGCAAAGTAATTTCTGATACCCCTAAAACTCAAAACCATCAGATAACACAATGCAAAACAGAACAGAGACTTTGATTTTGAGAGGGATCTACCCGTTTTTAATTCCTGGGGTTTCATGAGGAAAATGGAGGTTTTACCCAAAATGGGGTCTGTGGTGCCTTCTCCTTTTTCCCAATGAGTCCCAGGCTACCAGAAGAGCCTGTTGTGTGTGCATTAAGAGTGGACAGACAAAGAAAGAAAATGGAGAAAAATAATTCCATCAACTGAGAAGAAAAAACCTTTTTCCAGAAAAACAAGTTCCAAGAAGAGAAAACCATAGAGGCCTTTTAAATATGCCTATAGCTTGTTTATCCACTTTTAATTAAGCTGACTTTTAACCATAGCACTCTTAAAAAAAAGTCCTTTAAAATTTTTTTATTCCCCAACTCTAGCCATGCCAAGTGGCCAATATTTTTTACTTTTGAATTCTACCACAGGTAACTTCCTACATGAAATTAATCAGTTATAACTAAGGTTATAATTTAACCAGGGACACAGGTGTCTCAAAGACGTGGTAAGCAGTTTCTTTTTTTGCAAGATTTAGAATCTTCCCCAGGATCGTTTAGAGAAAGGAAAATTCAAGACGGGAAATCAGAAACTATCCATGAGGGGGGAAAAAACCTCAATAAATGGCAAAGTTACATAAATAAAAAAACAGAAAGAAGTCATTTCAGAAGCCAAGGATAGAAGCCAGGCCGCCATTGTCAAAAAGCAAAGCCTTAGCTAATGAGCAGTTTCTATTGCTCTTCCCAGAAGGAGCCTAGAGAAGCAAATTTGAAGCTTGCAAAGGCTTTTAACGGCCCAAGAAAATTTTTAGGGTTAACTATGACATGAACCTCAAAATTCCTGTCCTCTGATGGTGGAAACCAAGAGAAAGTCTCCCCACATGGTCACAAGGTTAAGCTCTTAAGGAAACAAAACAAGACAGAGAAATTTCATACAGTATTGGTTTCAGAGACCTGTAGCAAAGTTTGTGACTCATAAGCCTGATGGGCTGACTTGAAAAGCAGGCTTAGAAAGGTCCTAAACCCACATTCTATCCGGTGATACTCCTTTCTCCATTACAGAATACAGAAAGACAAATTCTTAGCACAAAGTACACCAGATTTGCTACCGCTTAAGACTAGTCTCACAAATCCTTTTTCTTAATCAAATCTTTGTAGAGAGACAAATAGTGACGTTTACCATTTACCCAGACAGAGAGAGAGAGAAAGACCAGGAACTTGGCTGGTAAGAATTTCTTATCATTTTTGCCGGCATACCAGGCTTCCGGGCTCCCTTTCTCTGCAGCTTCCAGAAGAACAGAGTGGCTTCTGCTGGCCCTGCTCACTGCGCCATAACTGTGGGGTTCGAGCCACTTTTCAAGAAAAAATCACCCTTTCCTGTTTTATGGAACCATAAGCACGATTCTTACTTTGCCAGATGCTACCCTACAGGCGGTATGGGAAACTGAATTATCATTTCCCATCCCAGCAATACACACATCAAAACAAACATAGCACCTCCTTCAGCACCCAGTATCAACCTGGCAAAGCTCAAACTTTTTCCCATTGGTCCCTTTTGCCTTGGATCCATTGCAGGTGGGGATGGGTGACCTCTGAATGGTAATTCACATGGGGTCTCTGGGTAAAGTGAAGAGCAGAGAGAGGCCCCAAGAGACAGGCCTGTTGAGCTTTCTTTAGGGCTCACTGAATGTGACCAGACAAATAAGGAGGGTTCTCTGAGTTAGGCCTGTTGGACTTCCATCCGCAACCCCTTCTGGGATCCCTTCCACATATGCAAATACACAGACGAGAGGGACAGAAGGCCTTCCAAATCAGATTCCCAACCAAGAACTCCAAGAGTATCCCTTCCAAACTATCCTCCTTTTCTCCGTCTGAGAAACCTCCTCGAAATCATCTTGATGGAGAAGAAGTCTCCCAAACCAGGACTCTTCCTACTAGTTAGAAAGAGCCAAGACCTCCCAAGAGCCGAACAGACACCCAGCAATGAGGCTATAGACACCGACACCCCATGGTGAAGCTACAAACAGACATCAGGCAATGGGGCTACGGACACCCCACCATAGGGCTACAGAACCAGTGGGGAGAAGGAAAGAGGCATTGGCAGCACCTAGGATAATCACCAATCCAGACACCCAGCAACGGGGCTATAGACAGACACCTCACCATGGGGCTACAGACACCCTGTGGTAGGGCTACAGTTAAGGGACGTCTCCCCATGACTATTTCTCCATTGCAATTAAATCCATGCACACTGGGTCGGCAACACCCCGCCAGTAGAGAGCATACCAGAGTCAGCTCCCAGTCCAAGAGAAGTAGGCCGCCACTGGGGCTGGCTTCTGGATCCATCCCAGCACAGGTTTTTATCTTAAAAGGTTGTTTTGAGATGGAATTAACATATCGTAAAGTTTACTTATTTGAACTATACGATTCAATGATTTTTAGTAAATTCACACAGTTATACAACTCTCACCACCATCCAGCTTTAGAATATTTCCAGTACCCTGCAAAGGCCCCTCATGCCCATTTGTAACTCCCACCCTAATGCCGAGGAACTACTAATCTGCTTCCTACTTCCATAGATGTACCTTTTTTGAATATTTCATGTAAATGGAATCATTCGTGAATCCCGAAGGCCCTACTTGAGAGTGAATGAGTGCTTTTCCTCGACCCTGATTCTGCGTTTGATAAGAAACTTCTCTGTCTGTCCGGGGGCTCAAGGATGATTTTTTTTTTTTTTTTTTTTTTTTTTTTTTTTTTTTGAGAGAGTCTCGCTCTGTCGCCCAGGCTGGAGTGCAGTGGCGCGATCTCGGCTGACTGCAAGCTCCGCTTCCCGGGTTTACACCACTCTCCAGCCTCAGCCTCTGGAGTAGCTGGGACTACAGGCGCCCGCCACCGCCCCCGGCTAATTTTTGTATTTTTAGTAGAGACAGAGTTTCACTGTGGTCACCATCTCCTGACCTCGTAATCCGCCCGCCTCAGCCTCCCAAAGTGCTGGGATTACAGGCGTGAGACACCGCAACCGGCCTCAAGGGTGATTTTAAGGCTCAGGCAGTCAATGGCTTTTTAAGTCTAGGCTTATGTGGAACCCTACCCAAAGTTCTTTCATAAACATAACTATTATCCGTTATTTCTTTCCTTGCTTCCTCAGCTTCATGCCTCTCTTACATGCACCCAATTTGATGCCAGCATCCCTGAAGTCACACGGTTTGGGAGGAAAAAACTACACCTTTAGTTGTATTTCCTATTGTTTGGAATCTAAAAACAGTTGGTGTTTCAATCTCTTTGATGCCCCAAATTTCTTCTCTCATTTATTGTTATTTCTGCTTGGAACCTGTCAAGCTATTTACTGATTCATTTTCTTTTTCTTCTAATACCTTCCTAATGGAAGCCAGTAACCACCAACATGTATCACAAAATTCTGTTTTCCAATCTCTTTCCCTAGAGCTACAGGCTCTATAAGTACCTGGCTGCCTTTATGCTATTTCCGGTGACAGTTTTAACACAGATTTTATCTTCCTTACTTCTTTTGTAACTTTTATTTTAGGTTTGGGGGTACATGTGCACATTTGTTATATAGGTAAACTCATGTCATGGGATTTGTTGTACAGATTAATTCATCACCCAGGTATTAAGCCCAGTACCCAAGAGTTATCTTTTCTGCTCCTCTCCTTCCTCCCACCCTCCACCCTCAAGTAGACCCTGGTGTCTGTTGTTTCCTTCTTTGTGTCCATGAGTTCTTATCATTTAGCTCCCACTTGTAAGTGAGAACATGCGGTATTTGGTTTTCCGGTTAGCTCCATTCATGTTCCTGCAAAAGACTATGAGCTCATACTTTTCTATGGCTGCATGGTATTCCATGGTGTATATGTACCACATTTTCTTTAACCAATCTGTCCTTGATGGGCATTTAGGCTGACTCCATGTCTTTGCTATTGTGAGTAGTTAACACATATTTTACCACTGTATTACATGAGTCTCCATCTTCCTATCCTCTGACATTAATGTCCTCACTACCCGATGCTGATTCCACATATTTTAGGTTTTTATTACAGAGTAGTACCTCAGTTTCAATGCTAATATCTCTATTAGTTAAGATTATGCTAGCACTAAAATGAATAACCCCCAAATCTCAGTATCTTAACATAATAGAATTTTATTTTTCAATCTGATATCAGTTCAAGCCAGTGGGAATGAAGGGTATTCTGCCCCACAGTTCTTCAGAAACAGCCTGACAAATGCTCTGCTGTCTTTCACAAATGCCTTCCAAGCTCACCCTGCATTGACACACCATCAGCAAATAAGGAAGGAGAGAGCCTTGAGAATTGTGTAAGAGGTAATTTTAGGCCAGACCTGGAAGCATTGTGCAGGATTGTATCACTTCTGCCACATTCCTTTGGGAAGAATTCATTCTCATGTCCTTACCTCACTTCCAGGGAGGCTGAAAAATGTAGCCTATCTCTGTACTCAGAAGGAAAATCAAGCAAGTTTGGCAAACAGCTAGCGAGTATTTACCATAGTTTCATGTTAAACATTTAGCCTTTGACTCAATAATTCCAGTTGTAAAGATCTTTGCTAAAAAATATTCTGAAATACAAACATGTTAATTCTTAGGTCATTTAAAGTCACAAAAATAAATATATAAATAAATAGAACACTAAATATAGAGTTCATTTATGTAATGGAATATTACATAGCAATTAAAACTTATGTTTCTCACCAGGTATGGTGGCTCACGCCTGTAATCCCAGCACTTTGGGAGACCAAGGCGGACAGATCACTTGAGGTCAGGAGTTCAAGACCAGCCTGGCCAACATGGTGAAACCCCATCTCTACTAAACAAATACAAAAATTAGCAGGACGTGGTGGCATGTGCCTATAATCCCAACTACTTGGGAGGCTGAGGCATGAGAATCTCTTGAACCCGGGAGGCAGAGGTTGCAGTGAGCCAAGATCATGCCACTGCACTCTTCACTCCAGCCTGGGTGACAGAAAGAGACTCTGCTTAAAAAAAAATGTTTATTAAAAATTTTAATCACATAGGAAAATGTTGCTGATATAAAATTAAGAAAAACCCTGGAAACAAATGTATACATATAATATATATATATATATTTTTTAAATAGAGCAGTAAAATTATTGGAAGGAAACATGCCAGAATGATGACACCTATAATCTCACCTATAATGTATGGTAGAAGTGCAGATTTGTCTGTTTTTTTTGTGTGTGTGATTCTTATGATCCAAATTCATTACAATGTAGTGCCATTATAATCAGAGAGAAAATAAATATTATTCTAAAACATAATAAATTTATAGCCAGACCTATGCCTTCTAGTACTCTAACCATCTCAAATGTCAATATCTTTTATAATGAATTCAGCAAAGTAACATAATAATAAAATAATGTATCTTTAAATAGAAGTCAATATTATCATTATTTAATTACATATATCAGAAAAATACTTTGAGATGAATAAAGCTAATACAATTTCCTCAGAGACAACAGTACTTGAGGAATGCAATTTTGACTTATATTTCCCTACAATATGCCTTCTGTGTTTTATGTTTTAATTTCATTTACAAAAAAATCCACAACTATTTATGAAAATATCTTCTAATAGCCTCTCTCTCTCTCTGTCTCTACAATATACAGCCTGTCAAAGTACACTTCACCAGCTGCTGGCAGATGGCCTTTATCACTCATCAAGGTTTTTAGTAGAAGTTTATTTTCTGTATGTCCATTAGCTTCTGCACTTGGGACAAACAGACAAAAAAGACCAAAATCACCAGATTATTATCACATTGTTTCTCAGAATATAGAATGGATGGTGGCCACATTTCATGAACAGTTTCTATTAACACTTATTTTCAATCTTAGACTCTTCATAACCAGATATTCCCAAATCCCTTATACTTACCTGAAACGAAGCTATTATTCTCACCTATGTATCAGTACCGTGAATCTATCGATTATCAGTATTTAAGAGCTGTTGATTTTTCTGATCACATTTGAGGGTTATGTGTATGTTAGAATAAATGATGCTCATCTTTTTCAGCCATTGTGGAAATAGGACTACTTATCCGAATTTTTGGCCAATTAACCTCCATGACTCATGCATAGCCATTCAAATGTGCTCCCATGGGATTTATTTTGTGTGTGTGTGTGTGTGTGTGTGTGTGTGTGTGTGTGTGTGCGCGCACGCATGTAATATACATATATACACATAAGACATTGTGAAAACAAATCAGGGGATAGTATATAAAACGGTATGTTCGTGCTTTGTTAATAAAGTACTTTGCCCTTAATTTTTTTTCTACTTAAAAATGAATTCATATCATTCTGTCACCTCACTCATACCCTAGTATTTAGATTGTTTTCTATTGTGTTTTATTTATTTTTTCTTTTATTTGAGAAAAGACAAAACTTTAAAATCCATATATCTTATTAAATTTTTTTTATTATTTCCATTTGTGAATATATTTTTTGTTTCTGACAATGCTTAATGTACAATGGGTAACTATGAATAGTAAAAGTTGTATGGAACTACTAACACAATTCTGAAATCTAATCTTTAATATTTTGCCAGGGATTATGCAGAAACTTATAATTATGTTTTACTTTGGATTTACCCCATCTTTACTTTATCTCACATTAAAATGTAATCAAAATCAGCCTGTTTCCAATCGGTTGCAAATCCCCTTCTTAAAGCACCTATTCAAAAGTCTCCCCAATTTTCATTTTCTCTGTCTTTTCTTATTATATTAAATCCTGATATCTGAAAATTGAACTATATAGTAGCATTGCCATATTCCTTTAGAAATACAGATCATATCTATTATTCGTGTATTTTCACATTATAACTGTGTTTTTTTTTTAATCCTTGACAGGTTGCAATTAGATTTCTAGTATGCCATTGTATTACAATAAATACCATTATTATGGTAGAAATAATTCACTTTGTTTAGTGCCCTGTTCAGATAGTCTGCTGAGATGACTCTGATACCAAATGTCATTTTCATTCTTTAATTATAATTTTTAATCTTTTCTGGTTTACCATTCTTTCAGTAGATTAATTATTTTTATTCTAAACTTCAGAAATTGTCTGAGTTTAATAATGTTTATTAATAAGAATTATAATATCCTATTGCTTTTTTTCCCCCTGCAGAACAGTAGGAGTAATTTTGTTATTCTCCAGCTCTCTGACTGCAATATACTGGATCATTGTGTGGAAGAACAACCCTCAGATGCATTTAGTAGTTGAATGCATTTCTGAGCGTAGTTGTTACTTGCATTCTAAATAGTTAGTAGTTACCAACTGAAAAGTCACTCCATCAGGAACAAAGTTCCCTTTGTCTAGGGCTGTTGTTTATATACACAGTGTATAATTAGGCCAAATTCTGACATCACAAACAAAATTTAAAGCATGTATATATTAAACACATCCATAATAAGATTAGATGCCCTGTGAGGACAGGGACAATGTCTATCATGCTTAATCATTAAATCCCTACGACATACTACAATGCACTGGCACATAGTAGGTGCTCATTAAAGACGACTTGGCTGAGTAAGCATGCACATGAATGACCCTCATCGGATTATGGGTTCAGTTGTTGTCTCTCTTGCTGCATGCATGGATACATCTTTATCTAAAAAGCTCAATTCAATCTAAGCAAATCATGTCAGTGAGAAATGCAGTGTAATGGAAGAGGATGCACTCTACAGTCTCTTTAGAGCTAATTCTCCTTCTATTTCTCGTAGTGGTGTGATTCGGTCCAAGCTGTTTTTATCTCTCTTAGCCTTGATTGCTTTATCTATACAATAGAAAAAATAATGTCTACCTCCCAGATTTGTTGTGAGAATTAAATGAAGCATTATTTGAAAATTATCTACTACTTTGTCCAATTTGAGCATTCATGATCATTAGGTTTGGGGGATAAATACTGGCAGCCTTGAATACCAGTCAGTGATTGTCGCATATCAAACAACCACCCAGCTGATTTCATCTGAGTGATTCTGAGCTGCAGTTGAGATCCAACTCTGCTCCATGTGTTTCTCATCTTTCTTGGACCAGAAGGGCACCTAGAACATATTTCTATCATGGTCTTAGCAGAGATGCAAGAGGGCAAGCCTACTGAACAAGCCCATTTTTAACCCCTGTCTTCGTCACAACATCACATTGGCTAAAGCATGCTCTGTGGTCATCCTAAAGTCAAAGCATGGGAAGTGTTCTTTTTACACAGTACTTTTAAACAATAATCCAATTTAACACACCTTTCATAACTCTAGGTAGATGAGTCATAGGTCTTTTCTTCTAAATCCTGGCCACCAGGCAGAATGATGGAAAGAAGTCTCAGATGGCATTCTGCCACACATACAGATAAGTAGGCACAAAAGCAGTCATAGAACCTGTTCTGTAAGCTTAGGAGGTCCCAGATCTCTACCTTTTTATGTGCTCTGATGACTCCTTGAATGAAAAGGTTTATTATAGTGGCAAGATTTACCTAATTTTTTAATAGAAATGGTCAGATTTTTCAAATCAAATAGAAATGATCTACTGGTTCAGTCAGAAGTCAGGAGTACCATTCTGAAAGCTATCAAGTATTGGGACTTTAAAAATATTATGTCCTATGCATGCAAAGATAGGAATTTCAGTGTAATATTTTCAGAAAATCCGCATTTCCTTATCATTACTAATTTTATCAATACAGAAATAATTTCTAATAAACATAAACATATTTCTAATAATTTAGCCATTACCAAAATCTCTGGTGTTGATCAAAACTTAAGAAGAAAACTTGCTGAAATGTCTCTGACTCACATCTCTCCAGTGTGGCATAACCATTCCCAGTATTCCCAATTAGGATAGATTTCCAATCAGGGTACTCCAAAAGGTAGCCAACCTTCGCCTGAATAGAATTGTACGCTAACACTGTACACTAAAACTAAATCACTATGTTAAAGTATTTTAAAAGTAAAATTACAGACAACACAATTAGATATCCAAAAATCAATGTTTGCTGGGTGATTTCCATACCTGCCATCTTACATTCAAAACTGTAAATTACTGTTAAGTTGTGTCTCTGTGATTCTAGAAAAGAAAATTAAATATGTAATAATCACTTGTTGTTGATCTAAGTATTTGGCAAAACATGTTGATCTTTTAGTTGCACTGAATTCATTCTTTTTACATCACAAAACCGAGGATGTAAAATTGGGCTAAAAATGAATGAAAACAGCCATTTTAAAATCGTATCACAATTCATGACCACAAGATTTAATTTAGCTTTCACTTGAGAACAAAGTACTCAAAATAGCATTAGCATTTCACATTCTATTTTTTTTTTTTTTTTTTGAGGCGGAGTCTCCCTCTGTCACCCAGGCTGGAGTGCAGTGGCCAGATCTCAGCTCACTGCAAGCTCCGCCTCCTGGGTTCACGCCATTCTCCTGCCTCAGCCTCCCGAGTAGCTGGGACTACAGGCGGCCGCCACCTCACCCGGCTAGTTTTTTCTATTTTTTTTAGTAGAGACAGGGTTTCACCGTGTTAGCCAGGAGGGGCCCCTCTCGGCCTCCCAAAGTGCTGGGATTACAGGCTTGAGCCACCGCGCCCGGCCAGCATTTCACATTCTTAAGACTTTTGGCCAGAAAACTGAGATGAGACAGTAAATCTATCTTCGGGACTCTTCTGTAGCTGTCAGGTTGTTTTGCTTAGACTGTCTGGATAGAGCTGGCATGAAACTCCCCAGAATGTCCCTGTCCTACAAATCTCAGGTGATTATAACTGTCCTTGATTATCCATTTATTTTAAAATACAGAAGGGAGATGGCAGCTGTCTTTAAACATTTGAAAGGTTGTCAGGCCAAAAAGAGAGAAGAATTATTCTATGTTTTCCAGAGGACAGAACCAGCACCCATCAAATCTAAGAAAGGTAGTTCTGCTCAGTGTGAGGTAAAGCATTCTAACAATTAGAGCAGTGTAAATTGTAAATACTGCCTTGAGTAGAAGTAAACCAGGTGACCGCTATCTACAATACAGTTGAGGAACAGGAATTAGGTGATCTCTATGGAACCTCTGCTGCTCCGTTCTATGAGTTCATGATTACAAGAATCGAGTATTCTCACTGGGTTTGTTATCTTTCCTTTGCCCTGTTTCCTCATTTTCCCTCCTTTCTTCTTCCCATTTGAGTAAAATTTTCTGGCCAAGAGCCTCTTCCATTGTTCAGTGTCATACCTAACTCAGACTTGGGCAGCTATGTGACATTTTCTGACTCTATTTGAAGAGAAATCTCAATCCCAAATGGCTACCTTTTAGTTATTACGTGTGTGTGTGTGTGTGTGTGTGTGTGTGTGTGTGTGTGTGGTGTCTCAATATACATATTGGAGACAGGATCTTGCTCTGTCACTCAGTGCAGTGGTGTGATCCTAGCAACTGTAGCCTCAAACTTCTGGGTTCAACTAATCCTTTGGCCTCAGCCTCCTGATGAGCCAGGACTACAGGTGCATGCCACCACACATGGCTACATGTTTATTTAGAAAGATAACTCCAATAAAAAGTTTTGACATGTTTTCTATTTCTAGTTAGTCTTTAATTCCTTTACCAAAAATAGGGAGAAAATCAGATTTAGCTAAAAGTTACAGACAGGTTGCTAATGTTTCACAATCTTTGCTTGTATTCTTCCCTAAAACCAACACATTTCCCTCATTTATGAAAGCTACTTTCTCTTCCACATGCAAATTGTAATCTTGGAAACATAAAATGTTTTAGTTAGAGAAGTTTACTCTTATTATACATTTGTAATACTTCCATGGTCTCTCTTCAATAAATTCCCTTCATTTTTTGCAATAAAACATGGACACTTTCCGAAGCATAAACCCAGTGGCGACTTGATGATATACAGAACCAGCAGCACTATTAAATTACTAGAACTGATCCCTTTTGTGGTTTCTCAATCCATGAAATACTATTGTAACAGGTTTAACAAATTGGATTTTTGAAATTATTATTTTTCCAATAATAACTATTATTTGAGTTATCAAGAATGCTATTTATTTGAAGAAGCAAATATCAAATAACAATTATGCCTTAGTCCTCCAATTTTGAAGCAGCAGTTAGTATCAGTTCTAAATCACCGGAAAGTCTGTCTCCCCCACATCCAGAGGGGTGTGTGTGTGTGTGTGTGTGTGTGTGTGTGTGTAAAAGTCTCACTCCAAGGCAGATGCCATAATGTTTAATGACGGGAACAGGCAACATTCTGATCAGGCAACGATGTTCTGTGACGTGTGGGACCCAGGACGAATGAGCTCTACCCTGAGGACTCCTCTGAAGGAACTGGAATTGTGTGGCTGGGCTTGTCAGATTCCCATGAGTTTTCATGCAACAGTGGTGGGACATGAGATTCAATACATATGTCCAACACCCATCTTTTCATTAGTGAAAAATTATTTTTACATCTCTTATGCTAATTATCAAGTCCTTATGAGCAGATTTCCATGGCAATATTTGAAGTGCTTGGTAATCATGCCTGAAGTGTGTATTCCTGATCAGGGTACTTCAAATACTAACTGCTGCTAGGATATAAAGGAAAAATTAATTTTGTTCATAAATCACGCTGTTTATCTCAAAGTATTCTGAAAGTAAAATTTTACAAAGGCATAGAATAATCTAAGGCCCAACTCAGGAATAGCTGTAACCTTTATCTATTTGCATGTGGGCTAGTTGAAAAACATTGACAGCATTCTTGTAAATCTCAAGGCTGGGTTAATCTGAGACAAAATGGGGAAGTCAAGTTCTGCTTCCTTTATCCCCCACCTTAAACTCAGTGTCTAAAACTAAATGAGAAAACCAGCATCTCCTCAAATGTTTCCTCTTCTAGGTATTTGCCACCACAATCTTACCATCTGTCCTGACCGGAGATTTGGGATTCATGCTTATTAGAACTCCTTAATCAAACAAATACATTCATGTGGTCACTGTGGTGAGTTAAATGGTACCCTCCATGTTCTAATCCCAAACTTGTTAATAGAACCTTATTTGGGAAAAGGGTCATTGAGTTAAGGATCTTGGGATGAGATCATTCTGGATTATCTGGATAGTCCCTAAATCCAGTGACAAGCATCCTTATAAGAGAAAGACAGAAAGAGATTTCACATGGAAAGAAGACAGAGAAAAGGAGAAGGTCATGTGAAGAAAGATGAGGCAAAGGTTAGAGTTACTCAGCTATAAGCCAAGGCAGACTTAGAGTCTCACAGGAAGCTGAAGAGGCGAGAAAGGATTCTCACCCAGGTCCTTTAAAGGAGCATGGCTTTGCTCGCACCTTCATTTCAGACTTCTGGCTTCCAGAACTAGGAAAGAATAAATTTCTGTTGTTTTAGGCCCCATGTTGGGGGTAATTTGTTGTGACAGCACTGGGAAACTAACATAGTCACCAAATCCTCCTGAGACTACCTTTTTAATATCTCTGAATCCATCCTTTTCCCCTCGCTTTTATGCCACTGATATGACTCAAACTACCATTGCATTCCACACATATTTTAATTGATAGAAAAGGAAGTTGATGGGTAGAGCCAAGACAACCTTCTGATCTGAGTTTTATGAGGGCCTGGTCTTAATTACTCTATGCTTTGGATCCACTATCTGTTCACACTGAGCACTTCTAGAAATGGGGAAACAATGACATACTTCATTATTATCATCAACTAACTTCTGCTCCACACCTGACAATTACACCATGCAGCAGAAACATACATAGTTACATTTTCCAGAGTTTGAAAAACTGCAGCTATTTCTCATCTACCCCTTGAAGAAGGAAAACAAGTTGCTTCATTTTTGCACACGTCTTTCTGATACTGCAGCAGTGTGCTGGAGAACACAGACCTCTCACGAATCTAAATATTTCTTCCTTCTCCTTGGACTAAGGAAAAGCTATGGCAGAAAAAGAACTCCATTGCTCTGTGGGATTAACCAGATTAAACCCTGAGCTGACTGATTGGAAGGAGACGTCAACAAAGGCTTTCAGGCAGAGACAGCAATAATTCCATCTCTAAGATTGATAAATAGTTGTTCGGTACCTAGAGGAATGTTTTTGAATTATTCTGAGCTTTAATGCCTACAAAAAAAATTTCTCTTTCCACTAAGGCAGGTGCCCATTGGCAGATGTTCCAGCAACTGTACCACTCTACAAAGTATAGAGATCCAGTCCCCTGGGGCTAATGAGGTTATTGATTCCTAAGAACTATCTGGCTTCAGGCAAACTACCTACTCCCAGAGACTGAAATCTATGCCAGTGTGAATATTGTAGTCTGTTTTCCCACTGGTGTACTGCAATTTCAATAGTCGTAACCTATAATGTAGGAATTTAACAAATACCATATCAATGGGTTGCTAATTACAGATTATAGGCAACGATGTCAAGAATAACTTCCTTAAACCTTCCCCAAGCACTAGGACGCTCAGAATTTCCCTCGATGCCTGTTTACACACTTTTAGAGTCTAATACTTTATCTCTTCCTCTCAATATGATTCATCTCCACCCTGACACTATAATAATAAGACTAAAAATATTACAGCATATCAAATTTGGAGCGAGGCAGTGAGAAAATCTGGGAGAAGTTTCCACTCGAAGCCTCTTCTGTTCATGTCTATCACAGCTTCTCATTACCTGAGAACGGAAATCACAATGAATGTTTCTGCCGTGAAGAAGTGCAAGAAATAACAAACTGGAATGTAAAAAAGACTGTTTTTGATTATATATAATTTGGGTGAGTATAGAAATAGACCATGGAGGAGCATGTAGATGTGCATAAACATAGACATACATTTTGGCAAAATTAAATTGCATTGTCACAGAAGTGTGACCATAAAGTAATAAGATTAGTTTCCTTGTCAAACTTGCGGAAATCATTTGTCATTCTGTATATGTATGTATTCTATAATTGTGTTTCAAATGTAGCAACCCTTAAGTACCTGGTCTCACAAATACACTGGAGTCTATTCTCAATTCTACATTCACCCAGTTAGATTTATGACTCTCATAAATAATCCAAAGATTCAGGGTCCATGATTAGAATGGACCCATAGACAAATTAGGTAGACATGAGGCATTAGGGCAAAACACATAGGCCCACCCTAATTGAGTAGGCAGCTACCACTCTCCATTCTAATGAACCAGTTTCAGCTGTACTAGAAAAGTCCTCTTGTCAATAGAAGTCCCAAAATTTCCATCATCTGCATGCCTGACACCCACATGGCTGACATGCCTTTAACTACCATTTATGGACCAGGTACTTTATATACCTAATCTCTAATCCCTATAGCCACTCACAAATGTGCATATTACTATCATCATTACTATTTAACACATGAGAAAATAGGCTCATAAAGGTTAAATGACTCGCCTAAGGGCCCACAAGTGATGAGTGGATGAACATAGATTAGAACTTCTAATTACCAATCTTCTGTCTTATTTCCAAGCTTTGTGACTCAAAGACAAAGCTTGTCATGCCACAATTAATGTTCAAATGCAAATGTAGACAGCATAAGATAGTAAGACTCTGTGTAACTCACACTGAGGATCCAATGAGGAGAGCAGTGGAGCCCCCATACGTGGTAAGAGTGTGGAAAGAAAAGGTTGCAGAGAAGTGAGTCTGAGGGTCTTAGGGACACAGTGTGCCTTCTCACAATTCTACCCAGGGGGGCGACTGAATTCTCAAAGCCTTGTCTTCTTTTATCTCATGAGGCAAAAGCTCACTTTCATTCTGGGCTTCAAAGGTAGCCAGCACATTTGAATTACCCAATTTGTCATAAAATATTGTTAGGAAAATGCCAAAACTGTCAAAGATGAATTAAATTTTTCTGACAGCTTGAGTTGGGCTCATGTCCCTTCTTTCATTTGATATGTTACTGCTTGGTTTTTCACAATCTTGATATCCGTACTTAGAAACAACATTCTCAGACACCAGATATCAAGGAAGGGTTCAGGCCCTACTGCCTGAGTTCAAATTTTCAGAGTTTGGAGGAAGGCAGCCCAAGGGTCACTGGAATTATAATAACTAAAGGGAAAAAATATATACCAAGTTAGGCTTATGGCTTCCTCCCTAACTACCCAAGGGACAGAGATAGGGAGTAAGATAACTAGATGACATTTTTTGTCATTGTTCTTCCTAAAGGTCAACATTTCTTCAGATCTGGTTAAATTTTCAGCATTCTTACCTCTGCATGTTCTGTCCAGCCCCTCCTATTGCTATAATTTTGAGGAAGTCACTGAGAGAAAGTGCTGACTCATAAAATTACTGACTGGAAGCCAGTAAGTGACAGCACTTACAGGCAAGGTTGTATTAAAAAATATAATGAAGTCAAGAAATTTCTCTGGGGGCTTTGGCTTTTTACTGAAGTAAAATAATTTTCCCACACCTTTGTTGTCTCACTTTGTTGCTTTTCATATTTGCAACTTTGATGACCAGAAAAAAAACCCACAAAAAACCCAAAACAAACCAAAACAAAAACAAGCAGAGGAAGAAAGAAGGGAGGAGAGGGGGTGGGGAGAGAGAGAAAGAGAAAGAAATACGTGCATTAAAGAAAGGATTTGTTATCAGTGCCCTCTTCTGGAAACACATGAAAGTAGCTTGGAATCGAGCTGTAGCATTTCTTTGAGGAGAAGGCAAAGAGATTTATGCTGGCAGACAGTGTCAGGCTTCCATGTGTCTGATGTTATTTGGGGTTGACATAATGAAGTAGAAAGAGCCCTAAACTTAGAAATCAAAAATTGTGGATTTAAATCCAGCCTTTGCTCCTAACCTTCTACAACCTCAATATTTAAATCATTTGGTGTTTTCAGTAGGGTAGACCATATATCTGGATTAGAATCACCAGAGGCTTTTGCTAAAAGTGCAGAATCCCAGGATTCACTCCATCATTGGAATCAAATGGCAGGAAGAGGTATGAATCTCAATTTTAAACAATTTCCAGGGAAATTCTTAAGTAGTGTTCTGGCTTCGGTTATCTAATCTGTAGGTCGATAACTACAGAAAACTGATGATTTTCTTAGATTAAGTGACATATAACGCCCCTTACACATCTAACGCTTCATGATCTTATAAAACAAAACAGAAGGAATGATTCCTCAATGGATTAACAAATTGTGATAGGCCCATACTTTTACTCCTCAGGAGTAAAAAGGAATGAATTATTGATACATGCAGCAACATGCATGAATCTCAAAATATTTATGCTAGGTGAAAGAAATCAGACACGAAGAGATTATTCCATTTTCATAAAATCCTAGAAACTGCAGAGTAATCTATACTCACAGAAAGCAGACTGGGGATAGGGGCAAAAAGAAGGAGGTTTTACAAAGGGGGCAACTATGAAACTTTAGGGGTGAAGGAAATGTTTATTATCTTGACTGAGGTGGTGGTTTCCTGGGTAAGCACATATGTCAAAACTTGTGAAACTGTACACTACATCTCTGCCATTAACTATAAATCACTTACCTCAACAAAGTTGAAAAAGAAAGAAAAGAAAACAAAGAAGGGAAAGGAAGGAAGGAAGGAAGGAAGGAAGGAAGGAAGGAAGGAAGGAAGGAAGGAAGGAAGGAAGGAAGGAAGGACGGAAGGAAGGGAGAAAGAGAGAGAGAAAGAGAGAAAGGAGAAGGAAGGAAGGGAAGGAAGGAGGGAAGGGAAGGAAAGGGAAGGGAAGGGAAGGGAGGAAATGGACTAGGATCTTGGGGAAGTTTGGATATCCATCTTCCTGGATATCCAAGATTTCCTTTCCACCTGTAGCAGACAGGAATCTTTCCTGAGTTAGCGGACAGGAAGAGTGAGCGTCCCTGGACTGAGAGCAGGGAGGCTTTGTTAAACAGGGAAGGATCTGCGGGCATCCTAAATCGCTCCACTTCAAAGGCCGGAGAAGCAATTTGGAAGCTGCAAGAGCAGAGCTTGTGCAGTGGTCTGCATAAGCTGCAAGCCAGAAGCCTCTGCCTGCCACCCAATCCATTCACAGCATTGTGGATACTCCCCACCTGTCTCCCTGTTTTGTTGCAGAGCTGGGTAGTGCCTGGATCAGTCCTCATGTTCATCACATTCAGCCCAGGCTGGCATCAGGGCTTTGGAGGCTGTATCATTGGAAAGGCAGTGTCTGTTTAAAATTACCTTGCTAGGCCAGGCACGGTAGCTCACTCTTGTAATCCCAGCACTTTGGGAGGCTGAGATGGGAGGTTCACTTGAAGCCAAGAGTTCAAGACCAGTCTGGTCAACAGAATGAGACCCCCATCTCTACAAAAACACAAAAATAAAAATAAATTAGCCGGGCCTGGTGGTATACACATGTAGTCCCATCTTCTCAGAAGGCTGAAGCGGGAGGATCGATTGAGCCCAAGAGTTCAAGCCTGCAGTGGGCTGTGAGGGCACCACTGCACTCCAGCCTGGGCAACAGAGCAAGATCCCATCTCTTAAAAACAAAATATATATATATATATATATATATATAGTACCTTGCTAGCCCAGAGGAGTCTCGAACTGGCGTCAAGTTGAGGACTTGCTCCAGGCTCTTTCAGAAGAATGTTCCCAGCTCCCCACTGCCACCTCAGCTGAAACTGGGATTGCAGTCTCTATCCACACACTCCCTTCTCTTATCCTCCCAATTGGTTTCCCCTCTCCCCCTCCCACAGAGCCCACTTTCTGAGCTCTGAGCTCTGCTTTCTGCAAGCTTGAAAGAAGTTTACTGGAAGCTCTGGCAGAAAGTTAAATTGAATAAAGATCAAAGTTAATAAATTTCCTGGTAAACCCACAGATGGTCCACTTTAAAGGCAATAGTCCCATTCACTTCTGATTAAAATAAAAATTGTCTGTAAGAAAACTCCCTAGAACAAAGTTGAATGATGGAACTATATTAAGAGAGCAGTTCATTACCCTTAAGTGAAAAATGCACAAAGTCATCATTCAGAGGCAGTCATGGAGTGGTGATGGTAAAGAGGGACAACCTACATTTAGCTGAACAATTTGGGAAATCCTAGAAATAGAACAGTCTCCCCAAAATGCATACTATCTTCAGGCTACCTAGATGATCAGATTGGTGTCACATTTTATGCATAAGTCCAGTTACCTTTGAGTACCAGAGTGCAAACATTAGAAGCAAGTTCTGCCCATGGTCACTAATTTGGTTTCTCTGTTTTTGGAGAAAGCATTTACTTGTATCCATTTCCTCATCTCCTAATATTTATCCCCATTAGCAGGTGCATGTTACCTGACCAACCTCAGGGAGGTATGTACTTGCATATTCACCTTTCTCCTCCCTACCACCAGGGCCACCTCACATTTTCCAACTTCAGAAACAATGAACTTAGTAGAATCTTAACAATTTTATTAAAGAATAGAAATGTACTGTTAATTACACAAAAATTGGTGGCAACATTAATTAGACTCTGGATCATTGATATTCCTCATTCCTTCCCCTTTTCTTTCCATGTCAATGGAGCATGCAACTTTATTTACACCAAAGACTTTCTTAGGAAAAGTATAAATTACAACATTCTATTTCTAAATTCCTCAGCCACAGACTCTTCTGTAAATCTTGGTAGGTCCACTTGTTTGGAAAAGATGAAAATCTCCAAGATTAACTGGAAATTTGTAGACAAACTTTGGTCCAGCTCTCCTGTGCTCTCTGCATTTCTTTTTTTTTTTTTTTTTTTTTTGAGATGGAGTCTCGCTTTATCACCCAGGCTGGAGTGCAGTGGCTGCAATCTCGGCTCACTGCAACCTCCACTACCTCCAGGGTTCAAGCAATTCTCCTTCCTCAACCTCCTGAGTATCTGGGACTACAGAAGCACGAACCACACTTGGCTAATTTTTGTATTTTAGTAGAGACAGGGTTTCACCATGTTGGCCAGGCTGGTCTTGAACTCCTCACTTCAGATGATCCACCAGCTTCGGCCTCCCAAAATGCTGGGATTACAGGAATGAGCCACCGTGCCCTACCTGCTCTCTGCATTTTAGAGATGGAAAGTGCTAACTGTGGAGGTAAAGTATTTCATGAATATATGCAGACACAACAAAGACAAGTCGAACCTGTATAATGATAGTACGCTTTAGATTTTATGGCCAAAGCTAATTTTAACTAAACAAAAAAGGCCACCCAAATCTCCAAATTCTTATTCTAATTGCTGCTGACTTAGAATGATCCTGGGGAGGTCAATTACCATCCTCTTAACTCTGTTTTCTTCTGACACTCTCTATCAAGTTCCACTAAGTATATCAAAAATTAACAAAAAACTCTTTGACTTCCTTAGATGGGAAGGAATCCAGGCAGATTAATAGGACACAGTATTGCAATTCTTAATCATTGAGATTTCTGCAGGCTGGCAGGTGTAATTAAACAGTCATCAGCCCATAAACTGCAGGGTGAGAGTTCAGTGCCGATGTGTCAAATTGGACAAAGTTAACCAGAGGGCTCACCTGAGGAATGAAACTGGGAGACACTCAAGCTTTAGAGTGCCCCATTAGAATCAGACAGTAATTATAAAACAGGATTCACGGAGAGCTCTTTCAAATTCCAGTGAAGAGCTCATTTCTGAAGCCATTTGTTAAGTTATTGCAGCCGACTATTGCCATTGCTGCAATCGCTTTTGCAGAGCCAAAAAAGAAACTAATTTTAGCTACGTCTTCTTCTACCACTTACCTTTCCTAGGAAAGAATTTTCTTCAGAGAATCTGAAAGTTGAATCTTCTAGTAATAAACACTTTAGAAGATAGAAAGCAAGAAAAATCTCAGTCGAAAATCTTTTCACAAAGTAACTAAAGAGGCATTATTGGAAACAAGTGGAAAGGAATGGCAAACTGTCACAGCTGTGGCTGCCTGCTCTTAAAAGTAGGAATGCAGTAGAAAGAAAATCCTTGTGGAAAAGTTAATATGACTGTGGATGGTAGGGATGCTGGTGCTACCCCTGGGCCTGGGAGTAATCACCCACTCCAACCAGCATAAACTCCAGGGAGCATGAGATGTGGCTCCCCTTAGAGCTCATCAAACAATTCTGGGGACCCACAGAAAAAGGCGTTGCCCATCTGAGTGTATGATAGTGTTGTTTCGGTGGGGAAGCTTCTTCATTATTCAGGAACACGGTGAATGATTGACACTTACTCCAACACTTGGCGGCAAGCAATTTATGATGAACCTCCATACGTGGTTTTTTAAAATCACCTTAAAATTAATGGCTTCTATAGCCCAGAAGAAGGTGGTGGAGGAGACGTGAGGCCTCTTGAGTTTGGAGCTCAGGCAAGGAAAAGTTGGATCTGGCTATAAACGGACCCTTGGGGTGAGAAACCTGGGGACCTCGGATAGGATTGTGAAAGTGACTGCACTGCCCCCATGTGGACAAAATGGTTCTCTTCATGGCTTTGCTTCTTTGACTCTGGGTTGAAGGTCACAGGATATAGGATTAAAGAATATTCTGGGATCTTCTGGGAACAGAAACAAGCATTGCTTCAGTGTTCACACCACCACAAGGCTGGCTTTGCCATATAACCCTGGACCTGCTGGCATTCTGCAGTCTTCTTTTTTTTTTTTTTTTTATTACTCGCTTCTTGCCACACGTATTTGTTGAGTTCTGGTCATGGGACCATGATAAGCTCCTGGGATGGTCAAAAGCCTGAGGTGCAGTCCTTGCTCAATAAGCAGATAAGATAACCCTCACATCTCTGAAAGCGAGCTGATAAGGTGGCAAAGAGAACAGGGCAGCAAAGTTCTGTGACACAGAAAGAATAGAGAAGGATTTATTCCTCCAGAGAAGGCTCAAAGAAGGTCTTGGGGAAGAAGAGAACTTTGGAACATGTTTTGAAATCCAGGAGGATGTCCCCGTGTGGTGGAATAGGAGGAAAGTGCTGGGAACAGAAGGAACAACATAAACCATGGCACAGGGACCTCACTCCTCTCGGCGAAGTCCAGTAACCCTTCTGGCTAAAATGAGAGGTGACTGGGTAAAGGAAGGAGGACCCAGCGTGAGACCACACAAGGAGGTTGTGGACAAAACAGGAAGTGTTTTACAAATGCTTGAACTTTATCCTCTAGACAGCAGGAGCCACTGAAGTCTTAGAGCAGATAAGATGTGATCAAAGTAGTACTTTTAAACAGTCACTCTGGCAGCATTGTGGTGAATGAATTTTGGAGTTGGTGTAGAACCTAGAGGAAGGAAAGGAGGACAAAGGCCACTGTAGTATTGGCCAGGGGAGAAATGAGGAGGTCTGGGTGGGGTCATGAAGTAGCAGGTTTTAAAGCAATATTTGTGATAGACAAGTGGTAGGCTTGGAGATTTATTGGATGTAGAGGTTGAACGAAAGGGAAACAAAGGATGATTCCCAGGTTTCTAGTTTGTATCTAGACTACAGGAATGTTACTGCCATTAACCATGGGAGGAATTATTGAGAGAGGAAAAGATGGTGCAAGGGGGATATTGGGCATTTGCTTTTGGTCACGTTGGGCTCATAGCCAGGGCTGCACCATGGGGAACTGCAAATGTAGGTCTGGACCTCAAGTATTTATGACCCATTTTTATATGGGTCATAATATGGCTCTGGAATGTTAATGTGTCCAAAGATTCCTAATAGGCGGTGATGTTTCGCCATCCTTGTGTCTCTGGTTTTAGCATAGTACCAGAAATGAATATGCCATGCTATTATCTGAAAGCCAGAAAAGAGACAGATGGCAGAACCTGGAAAACACCAGATTCCAAGGACAGTCCAAAGAAGATTGAGCCAGCAAGAAGGACTGAGAAAAAGCAAAACCCAGGAATGAGAATTCCAAGGAAGAGGAAGAGATTCACATGTCTATGCCTCAGAACTCAGAAGAATGTAAATGGGATATCTGAGGTCATTTTTTACCTTTAGTAGAGAGGTGAATATGCAAGCTGGTTTGGAAATGATTTGGGAAAGAGTGAAAGGTGAAGCCATAGGAAAAAAGATCAGACTAGACTTCTGGTGAATTTAGACTTCAAGATAAGGAGAGGAGGTAAAAGAGTTGTAGATTGACAGAAGGATTTCTGGGCTGGATGGATGGTTGCTTTTAAAGAAAAATTAGATTTGAGTATGTTTATGGGCAGAGAAAAAACTCCCATGGACAAAGAGAAGCCAGTGATAAAAGTCAGTGGGATACATGAGGATGGGCTAAAGAGAATAGGTGATGGGGTAACTTTACAAAGGAGCATTTACATCTAATCCTCCAAAACAGGAGGGGAGAAGAAAACACAAATAAGGAAGCTCTCCTTTAAAAAATCAGCTTCTAGGCTGTGGTTATTTCTTGATTACACATCCTGAATTTCTCCAGAAGTGCCTGATTAGAAGAATCTTCCATAGTACCCACTGCAATTGATGTTGAAAAGCCAGAAGTCCAGTTTTTCTATTGTATTTGGTATAGGCAAAACAGAGTTTTTACTTGCAGCTTTTATTTTCTGGTTTTTATTTTGAGCTATTTCAGCTGCAGTCAACAATGGAAAATATTAGACCAAAAGGGACATAAAAGGAAAGGCCTTCCATTTCGCCATTAACTAGCCTTCCAGGAAATACCACCACTTAATAGCCACAATAGGCTGCACCGCAGCCCCTCCCCTCAACTCTTCATCTCTTAGTTACCCTGGACAAGTGAGGTACCATTGACATTCCCCACAATGGAGTTCAAAACTGTACACTTGACATTACAGACAGTAAAATATCAATTGGTAGCTATTCCTCATTTCACATTGGAGTCCTCTCCCTGAATATGATCCTCTAAAGCAGAGTGAGAATTCTGAGGTCTTTGGTCCTCACACTTTCAGTTTTATGATACAGTCCAATCAACGAGAGTTCTAAACTTTACACACAGTTTTAAATGGCAAAGCAGCTCAGGATTTTGACTGACTAAATTTATTTCTCTAATTTTATAATAATTACCCTACTTCCTTTGTTCCATGTACTATTTATAGCCTGAGAAGATATCAGATCTGAGAGGTTCTACATAACTGAAGCTTTAGTTTGGATTTTATCAATATGGGGAAGAAATGCAAAGGATTTATTTTTCTGAAACCACCTTTCCTCTTAACACTATGAAGGTTTGATAAATGTTGCATACACCACCTTCTGCGCCCCACTCCCACTATCCCCAAATGTACCTGACAAAGTTTTGCAAATGGCAAGTGATGAATGGTACAAAGACCATCTGCCTTTGGCTGGAAGAGCCAAGTCCAGGTCTTAACATAAAACACTTACTTTAGTCCTGATGTTCTCAATGGATATGACTTTATGACTACAGGGTATACTGAACCGCACTGCAAACTGCGTCGGGATTCCTTTGCGACCAACCACACCACATCAAATTGCACTCTATTCCTGCTCTATCTACAAGTCTTCCCAAACTTACCTTCTTTTCTTGCTAAACATCTATTTCAATTTTTTTATCTTCCCCCCTTTATATATCAGCATTCTCTAGAAGAAACTAGAGCATTTTAGGTGGAAAATGTAGCCTTTATGTAACAAAAAGAAATTTCAAAATTGTATCTCTTCCCCAAATCTTTCTAGGTCATATATTGTGTCAAGAAGATAGCAGGCTAACGTCACCCTCTAATGGAAGAGTGTTTTCAGGCATTTAACTGCTCAAATGGACCATCCTTAAGGTCATTCAACTTTTCGTTCTGATACCATTTCACCAATCACCTTCTTAAAAAGATTTTTTTTTCACTTCAAATTCAATTCTAGCTCAATTTTCTCTTATAAACCAGTTTCCCATTTTGATTTCTTTATATTTTATTTCTAACAGTTTTCTAATAAAATTAATATATGTTGGCGGAGCGCTGTGGCTCACGCCTATAATCCCAGCACTTTGGGAGGCCGAGGTGGGCGGATCACTTGAAGTCAGGAGTTCAAGGCCAGCCTGGCCAACATGGTGAAACCCCATCTCTACTAAAAGTACAGAAATTAGCCAGGGATGGTGGTACATGCCTGTAATCCCAGCTACTTGAGAGGTTGAGGCAGGAGAATCGCTTGAACCTGAGAGGCAGAGGTTGTAGTGAGCTGAGATCGTGCCACTGCACTCCAGCCTGGGTGACAGAGCAACTACACTAATTATGCATTGTTCATATATGACTATTCCTCTAAAATACGTGTTTAAAGTCTTTGGATTCTAGCATATTAAGATACCACTATTTCATCAATCTCTTACTATCAAATATGTAAGTTGTACCCAGTTTTTTCAAGTTATCAGAAATATTGCTATTAAAATCCAGCTATATTATCTAGTGAATCTTACTATTTCCTCAGACTGATTTCCTAGAACTAGAGGCAGACTGGATGGAATACTAGATTTATTCCTGTCTATTAGTGTGACTCTAGACAAGTTGTTGAGTCTCTCTATGCCTCGGTTTATCTGCAAAATGGAGATTATGATAACGCATAATTCACAGGATTGTTGAAAAATTAAACTTAGCAAAAGTGCCGAATAAAAAAAAAAAGTGCCGAATAAATATTTGCTGTTGTTATGAAAACCTTTAAAGTTTTCAATGCATATACAACATTTTAGGATGTTAAAACTAAAGTTTGACCCTGCCACTTGGAAACAATAGACTCCAGAACCCACACTCTTAACTGCTATGCTTACTAACACTCATGAGCATAACAATTCCAGTTCTAGGAATTTAGGCTGAGGAAATACTTGACAGACACACACAAAGTAAAATACATGCGATAGATGTTCCACACCAAAGGTAGGTGCCTGAACACAATGTTCAAAAGATAGACAAAAAAGCTCGGCTTTCTACTTTAGATCACTCAGGCAAAGACTAAACAAGTGCTGAGTGTGGAAGAAGTGGATTTGGGAGGTGAGGTCTTCAGCTAAGCTGTGCCTTGAGAGCCTGCCCATCACCGGGGAGAGGGGAGCCTGGTATCTCCCACTACAGGCTTAGTGACCTCTTCCATTGCTGTGTCCCATCCTCTGAGAGGCCAGAAGATTCAATTAACAAGTAGCAAGAGGGAAAGAGAGGAGTGAGAGAAGGCAACCAAAACCACCGTGCAAAGAGTAGGTGCCCCAGCAAACACAGACCTCAAGTGGGAGAAGTAAAGGAAACGTCTTACCTGTGAAATAAAAGACTGAAGTTTGATTAATAGCTTGGATTGTATACTCTTATTTCTGAATCAAGCCAGCATTTGTGGCTTAGACCATAGGCCAATCTATTCCCCAAGAGCAAGCAGAACAGAGGGGCATCCAAGTTCTCAGCCAGCGAGTGGGGGAAGCTTCCACCACCAAAGCAATTTTTAAGTAATGATAGGAGACACAAATGAAGAACCCATCACGCTTGTCCAGTGGAAAGGCTCCACATAATAATAAAACATTGCCGCCCAGAAAACTTGTCTCAATTTATATTCCAATGAGCAGTGTACAGGAGTCTCTTCTTCCCTCACTATGAAATATATGATTTATAATTTGGTTTCCCAAATAGATTTTTTTTTTTTTTTGAGATGGAGTCTCGCTCTGTTGCACAGGCTGGAGTGCAGTGGCACAATCTCAGCTCACTACAACCTCCGCCTCCTGGGCTCAATCCATCCTCCCACCTCAGCCTCCCGAGTAGCTGGGACTACAGGCACCCAGCACCACGCCCAGCTAGCTTTTTTTTGTTTTTTGTTTTTTTAAATATTTTTAGTAGACACTGGGTTTCGCCGTGTTGGCCAAGCTGGTCTCGAACTCCTGATCCACCCACCTCAGCCTCCCAAAGAGTGCTGGGATTACAGGCGTGAGCCACCTTGCCCGGCCCCAGATAGGTTTTATTTGTGTGAAGAGAACAAACTGAATGGCTGACACAGATATATTGCTTAGCAAGTATATTTCTAATAGTAAATAAATAAATTGGCATTTTAATTTATCAGCCAGCCAGTGTTTTAAGAGATTAGTTAATACAAATAAGCCCCCTAGAATGAAGTCACTTCTCACAGATGACAATTCAAGTTCCCACCCGTGCCCAGCCGCGCAGGTCCCCAGCAGCCCCAGCGCAGGCGGCCTCCAAGGTCCTCCGGGAAGCCAGCTGGCTGGCAGGTTGGCCTGTCTTTAGCACCATTTTAAACTGCAACAAGCAGAACAGCAGGCTTTGAGGAGTGAGGACATGAAATGTCCTCCCGGGACCAAGAAACTGGATGTTCACAGATCCAGTTTCTAATTGCAAAGCAGCTAATCATAGAGCATCTAATTGAGAGGGAGCATTTGAACAAAGAGTGGAAATAACCCTGCCACCATTCAGCACGGAATGAGACCCGGGCCTCTCAATGAACAACTCCTTCCAACAAAAATAGCAAGTCTGTGGCGCCGCGTAAAGGTGCTGGCAATGGGGTGTGTGCACATTACTGTGACAGGCAAACACAGCATCAAGAAAACACTGAATCTTCCTGTTTATCCCCAGAAGGACTAATAACCAGAGTGAGAGGGAGAGCTGCATTCTTCTTCATTTAGAAACGAGCTCCCACTAATGCCTGGCTCTCCAAGTTTATAGACCAAATACCTGCTCGCACTAAAACTGCCACATATTGTAAACCTCACCAAGGAAGTGAATCCATCACGTTCTCGCTCCCTTAAGAATAGTTTTTCCCTGGAGTACATAACCCATTACTGCATATCTTGTAGAAATCAAATGCAGACTCTATCTTCCACCACAGAACAAATCGGTTTTGCAGAAAAATGCACAAATCATGACATTTTGTTTTTCTTTCGCTTTAAGGCTTTTATTTCATTATGGTTGTTGTTTTCTTCTTTTTCTTTGTTTTCAGGCAGCAATTCCTAAGGCATCACTACACTTGAATTAGAGCCACAGCTAGGGAGGGGACGCCATTCCCCACTTAGTCTCTAGCCACAGGGATGGTACCGTGGCCCACTCCGGACCACAGTGAGAAGCAAATTTAGGAGCATGCAAACCCAGGTGATTTACTTTGAACCCTTTTCTGACTCTTTGTCTCCCACTCTTTCCTACATGTTCCTGATTTGATCCCTCCAATCAGGAGACATTTCTCTGTTATGTCACTAACACTGTCAGTCACCAGACTTGTTCTTTGGGTTCAGGGATTTATTATTCACCCTGTACCCCTAGGGCTGGTGCTGGGTGTGGCACATGGTAAGCCATCAATGAATATTTGGAGATGCCAGGCACGGTGGCTCACACCCATAATGCCAGCACTTTGGGAGGCCAAGGCGGATGGATCACTTGAGCTTGGGAGTTCAAGACGAGCATGGCCAACATGGTGAAACCCTGTCTCTACAGAAAAAATATTAGCCAGGCCTGGTGGCACATGCCTGTCATCCCAGCTACTTGGGAGGCTGAGGCAGGAGAATCGCTTGAACCCAGGAAGCAGAGGTTGCAGTGAGCCGAGATTGCACCACTACACTCCAGCCTGGGTGACACAGCAAGACTCTGTCTCAAAAAAAAAAAGGGGGGGGGGGGAATGAAAGAATGAACTAAATATATTTAAGGAGGACTAAATAAAGAATCCAAAGACTGACCCTAATGCTGGATTGTAAGGAAATTTGTATTAGTTGAATGCCTACTGTGTATCAGTGATAGACAAGGCACTTAAAACTCTCATTTAATCCCTACACCCTCCATATCATACCACAAGTTCAGCAGTTTCTGTATGTATCTGGGCTTACCTCTATGAAGACAAGCTATTTCTAGATATTGAGCTATTTTTATAAGAAATTAGAAACACAAAGAATGACTTTAGGAAATAAGGATCACAGTAGTTTCTTCAATTAACTTCTTCTTTGTATTATGTCTTATCAATGCCCAACTAAATATCTCTGTCATTATCTATCTATCCAACTATCATTATCTACCTACTTTTTTTTTTTTTTTTTTTTGAGATGGAGTCTTGCTCTGTTGCCCAGGTTGGAGTGCAGTGGCTCAATCTCAGCGCACTGCAACCTCCACCCCAATAGTTCAAGAGACTGTGCTGCCTCAGCCTCTCGTATAGCTGGTACTACAGGCACGTGCCACCACACCTGGCTAATTTTTGTATTCTATTTTTATTAATAGTAGAGATGGGGTTTCACTATGTTGGCCAGGCTAGTCTTGAACTCCTGCCCTCAAGTGTGATCCACCCGCCTCAGCGTCCCATAGTGCTGAGATTACAGGTATGAATCACCATGCCAGGCCTATCTTTTTTTTAAAGGTAAGTTCTGTAGGGAAGAAAGGAGGAGTCAAAAGCCATGTTTTATCAGGGAAAACTTCTATACACTTAAAGATTATTTTAAATACCTAGAGCTCATTATGGGTACTTCACATAGGATGATCAGAGATGGTTAGAGTCAGGAAAGCATGTGATACAAGCAGGAAAATGACACTGTATGCAATTTAATCTCTGAGCATGCACAAGTACTCCAAGTTTCTGCAGTGCTTTGGGACACTGCCAAGGATGTCACAAAATTGACATTATCTTCAGAATGGGCTTTTAAGTCAAGGTGATCCCATTCTGTTCTGATGTATCCCTCCTAATGAACAACCTTAATTATCTCTTTCTCTTAAAGATAGAGTTCGGGGAGAAGGAATTATCTTGTTCTTCTGGTTGGTTAAATGTGGATAAACAAGAGTTTAGAATGCTTTACTTCAATAAATAAATAATGCATCATTCAGGCTGAAGGCCCTGTGTAGGAACAGCGCAGCCCTTTCTCGGGCCAAATTTTGTCAGGTGGACATCTTAAGATTATTTCAAATTTTCCAACCTTTGGAAAGCCATATTTCCTTCCAAGAAAAGTAGATTTTCTTCTCCTAATTTTCCTTCCCTTGTCACATTCAGGATGCTACAATGTTAAGCAGGGCCAACCATTGGAGTCTCTGACGGAGAACTTGAGTGCATGTCTGAGCAGTGGGGACCTGGCAATTGTAGCTGAAACCTCAGGCAAGATAAGCCATTATCTTTCACTTCCATGGTTCTTCTCTGAAGCATAGCTGAGCCTTGCTCATTTCAGCCCAAAAAAGAGAACTTGATGTGCATAAGAAACCATTTACATATTTGTTTTCAAAGGAATTACTCAAAACCTGCCTACCATTTCCAGTTTATGAGTAATTAGTTAACCATTTTAATGATATCAAAAACTCATGGTCAGCCAGGCTCAGTGGCTCATGCCTGTAATCCCAGCTCTTTGAGAGGCTAAGATATGCAGATGGCTTGAGCCTAGGAGTTAGAGACCAGCCTGGGCAACATGGTGAAACTCTGCTCCCCCCCAAAAAAAAAAATTAGCCAGGCATGGTGGTGCACATCTGTAGTCCCAGCTACTTGGGAGGCTGAGGCACAGGGATCACTTGAGTCCAGGTGGTAGAGGCTGCAGTATGCCGGGATTGTGCCACTGCATTACAACCTGGGCAACACAGTGAGACCCTGTTCCACAAAAAAGAAAGAACAACAACTCATGGTCAAGCAAATTTAAGAGAATCCCCAAAGTAATTGTTTAACACAAAGTAATGTCAGGTTTTCAGTCTAGGTTCTTAGGAGAGCTTATGGAGCCATGTGCTGAGAACTTCAACCTGTCAGTTCAGATGGAAATGGAGCACTGGGAGCTTTCCTCCTTGAAATCTGGTCTCCCTCATAATGTTGTTACACAGACATCCCAGACACCCAGAGATTCCATGGACCCCACTTCAAAATCTGCTTCAATATCTCATCATGTTCATGTTTTTTTCCTCTCTTTTAAAGTTTTTTTAAGAGACAGAGTCTCACTCTCTTCCTCAGGCTGGAGTGCAGTGGTGCAATCAGAGCTCATGGCAGCCTGGAATTCCTGGACTCAAGCGATCCTCCCACTTCAGCCTCCTGAGTAGCTGGGACGACATGCGTGCACCACCATGCCCAGCCAGTTTATTTTATTTCATTTTTTGTGGAGACGGGGTCTCGCTTTGTTGCTCAGGATGGTATCAAATTCCTGGCTTCAAGTAATCCTCCCACCTTGGCCTCCCAAAGTGTTGGGATTACAGGCATGAGCCACCATACCTGGCCTTGTTTTTTTTTCTTTTTTTTTAATGCTAGATTGGATCCCTACGTACATCTTTTTGTCCTTCTCTATCTATCCTTTAAAACCTGAATCAGGGCCGGGCGCGGTGGCTCAAGCCTGTAATCCCAGAACTTTGGGAGGCCGAGACGGGCGGATCGCGAGGTCAGGAAATCAAGACCATCCTGGCTAACACGGTGAAACCCCGTCTCTACTGAAAAATACGAAAAACTAGCCGGGCGAGGTGGCGGGCGCCTGTAGTCCCAGCTACTCGGGAGGCTGAGGCAGGAGAATGGCGTAAACCCAGGAGGCGGAGCTTGCAGTGAGCTGAGATCCAGTCACTGCACTCCAGCCTGGGCGGCAGAGAGAGACTCCGTCTCAAAAAAAAATAAAAATAAAAATAAAAAATAAAAATAAAACCTGAATCAGAGGAACAAATCTTTCATGGGCTGATCTTCTCAGGTTTTCTCTCAAATGTCTATCTCACCATGTTAACTGGCTGACAAGATGGCCCCACTGTTCCTCCGAGCCTCAGACCTACACACTGGAAAAGCACACAGACTCCACTGAGCCTCAGACCTACACACTGGAAAAGCACACAGACTCCGCTGAGCCTCAGACCTACACATTGGAAAAGCACACAGACTCCGCTCAACACAGCTCTCAGGTTTTACAGTCTAGGAGACTGAGGTCCAGTATAAAAGACGAAACAAACTAGGAAAGGGAATGCCTCCTCCCTTGAGTTCTTCATTGACCCTTTCTGACTTTCAGCAACCTCCCCATTCAAACCTGCATTTTCATCCGTCCCAACTCAGGATTCCACAGCTCAGAAATCTTGTGCCCTAAATGGAAGGCAAAGTTGGGTTGTGCCATTTTATTTTTATCTATGTATGTATGTATGTATTTTGAGACAGAGTCTTGCTCTGTTGCCCAGGCTGGAGTGCAGTGGCACCATCTCGGCTCACTGCAACTTCCGCCTCCCAGGTTCAAGCAATTCTCCTGCCTCAGCCTTCCAAGTAGGTGAGGCTACAGGTGCCTGCCACCGCACTCAACTAATTTTTGTATTTTTGGTAGAGACAGGGTTTCATCATGTTAGCCAGGCTGGTCTTGAACTCCTGACCTCAAGTGATCCTCCCATCTCAGCCTCCCGGAGTGCTGGGATTACAGGTGTGAGCCACCACACCCAGCCTATCATGCAGTTTTAAATACCTTATTTCAATTATCTACTAGTTCAGTGCATTTCAAGTATTGGTGGGATATTTAATATGCCTATGTGAAGTCAGATTTTCTTTTCTAGAGCATTAGTATATTGTTACTGCTTTTTGTATCTTTTGAAGGTTCTGTAAAGATTTCCTTTTCTCATCTCTAATGTTCCCCTCTCTTTACTGGTCACACACATACTTGAGCAGGTTCCCATTTTCACC
Source organism: Macaca thibetana thibetana (assembly GCF_024542745.1). Lineage (NCBI taxonomy): Eukaryota > Metazoa > Chordata > Mammalia > Primates > Cercopithecidae > Macaca > Macaca thibetana. The sequence goes on from NC_065589.1 coordinate 51,255,244, forward strand.
CATGCCCTGTTCCCATACATCTCTTAGAGCCCATCAACAGCATTTGTTGTCACTGGAGATGCATCCTCTCCACTCTCACCCCATAAAGCTTTGAAAAGGAACCCTATCTCTTCCCGAGGCTCCTTCTCCAACAACGCAAAATGACCTCATTTTTTTAGACATGAATATGCCTCAAGGGTTCCTTGAGGGTGAGCTATGTACACCTAATTCATGATTGAATGATAATGACGCTAGCAGACATCCCAGAGGCTTCTCAGGGGCCTGGCAATGTGCTTAGCTCCCTGCAAAGGCTAACTCACCTAACCTTTACAATTCTCTCACAGTCTAAGTGCTAGTGTTATCTTCATTTCACAGAGGGGACATCTGAGGCTCAGGGGACACCAGAGTTGGAGGGAGTTTAAGCAGAGTGACCCAGTGTGACTCAGCTAGTTAGTAGCGGAGGCAGGATGTGAACCCACACAGTCAGGCCCTCAGAGCCACATTCTGACCACGGAACAGTCCTCTCCACATGTGCAAAGACAGACAAAACTCTGTGGGCTACTTCACCCCGCAGGCCAAGGAATAATTACATATGCACCCAGGTATTATTGAGAGGCAAATTCAGCAAATATTTTGGTCTGAGCATTTTTCAGTTCTAACCATTTAAAAGTAACTTTCGTTCTATGAGCAGAAGAATCACAGATTTCTATGCTGTAAACAGCAAAGGATCGGTCATACACGTAAAACCGTAACCATTTTCTTTATTTCATAGAGGAGAAAAGGAGTTTTCTTACGCTCACAGGCATTTTCTCTGTGCGTTAAGCAGTCTTTCCTTAGGCACACAGATGGGCCTTACGACAGCTTTAAGACTACTGGAAGACTTAATTTTCTGAATCATGCTCAAAGACTAGTACTCATTCTAGGCCCCACACAGTTTCTCATAAAACATTTTGCTTCTAAGTGAATTGTGAAAATGGGACTCACAAAATGATGACAGAAATACTGCTTTAAAAACCTTTCCAGAAGGTTTCATGGAAATACAATCGAATATATGAGAAGAAAATGTCTAGTTGTTATTACAAAGGTGTAAAGGAAATGAGAGAGGGTTACTTTTTACTGGAAACTGCCAGAAAGATTCACTTCAGACCATACTTTACTCATATAATCTGTTTTATTTAAAAATAATATTGAAATAGTACTAAAACAATTTTAATAGAAATTATGCCAGCCACAACTAACATTCATTCTAGTGATTTGTAGTAGATAAAAATAAGGAATTACTATGAGCTATTAAGAGAGAAATTAAAGGAACATTTTCGTCATGAAATTTCAAAGAGAATAACAAGAAGACATCTCAGTCATGCAAACCTTTTGAAAATATACTCCCTGACCACTATTTCTGAAATTATTAAGGATGTTCAACAAAACACATAGACAAATCCAATTAAGGAGGAAACTTACAAAGATATAACAAAGAGGGAAGCCAGCCAAGCAGTGCAGTGCAAACAAAGCCCACGGTAACAGATGGAGAGCAAACACACAAGCAGTCCACACTGCACCATTCAACAGATAGTATGGTCAAGAGGGCATATCCTAGTGATATGACAAATGAGGCCTATTTTCCTCTAACAATTGATATAAGGTAAGGCCAATACGACCTTTAAAGAAAACGAAAATGTTTGCAAGAAAGCCGTGTACAAATACAAATAAACCAAGCATCGCCTGATCTTGAGCATGTTAGAGAACAGGATGCATTTGACCTTGATGACTGTCCTTATGAGGACGTGAAGTTAGTCACAGAGGATGACATGTCTTTCCTGCTGATCAATCACACCGCTCAGTTCTTCACTAAATACTTTGTTCAATTATACCATCACAGCTCTTATTTACAGGACTGAATGTAAATTGCTAACCTTGACAACATGAAAATAGGGTTTACCCAGCCCAAATTGGAAAATTATGGAGAAAAGAGGTGCGGGAAAGTATGGGAAGATAATTTCTTCGTCTCACCTAATGAGAGGGAAGAGATACTATTAAAAAGTAGAGACTTCAGTGTATTATTTAATTATGAAGGCAACAAGTATAGAGCAATGTCCCACTAATAAAAATTTCCCCCGACACTTTACATGACTTAAAATTTGTCATTTACTTCAGGTTCATATTATCTTAGAAAAGTAAGTGTTCTGGTTGGGCACAGTGGCTCACACCTGTAATCCCACTGCTTTGAGAGGCTGAAGCAGGAGGATCGCTTGAGCCTAGGAGTTCAAGACCAGCCAGGGCAACATAGAGAGACCCTGACTCTACAAGGAATACAAAAAAATAAGCTGGCTGTGGTGGTACACACCTGTAGTCCCAGCTACTTGGGAGGCTGAGGTGGGAGGATCACTTGAGCCCAGAAGCTCAAGGCTGCAGTGAGCCATGATCATGCCACTGCACTCTGGCCTGGACCACAGAGTGAGACCCTGTCTCAAAAGAAAAAAGAGAAATAAGCATTCTGTCCCCTCTTCAGAGCATGATTCTCTCTCTGATTAAGACTCCTCTAATTTCAAGAAGCTCTTCCTGATTATTCAAGATGGTTCAAATTTAGAAGGCACCCTTGATCCTCTTACTTTTTTGTGACTAGCGCAAGTACTGGGACATAAAACAGAAGGTCCTCAAAGAATAACCATATTCCCTCAGTATCAAAATCCTGCCATTCGACTGATCAGTCCCACCCCCCACACACCAAAGCATGCTGTGGTTCAATTCCAAGACTTTTGACTGGTGTCTGATACTTTTAAATGCCTCTGTTACCTACTTCTCTGAGACATCAGACAAGTCTGAACCTTGAGTTTCAGTCAAGTCTGAACAACTTGAGCTTCCCCCATGGTAAATTAGAGGCATTGGGATCCATCCCACAAGGTTGTATTGATAATCAAATGAGGTAACACGCAAAGTGCTCAGCACATTGCAGATGTTACAACTTCCTTTCTTCACCTCAATGGATTAAATGTGTTGCGTGAACTACGAAGTGTTCTTAATATGTTTTGTTCTTTTTTCTCCGTTTAAACATCTGTATTTGTCAGAATTTTTGAGAAAGGTTCTTTCATGTCTAAACGTCCACGATTCTATGGCCAGTACAGTACACTAATTAAAGGAGAAGAACCATCCTAGTTCTGCCTCTCCCAGGCTAGACCAAAAAGTGGATTGCTGCTGCCACCTGGTGGCTGCAAGATAATTTGAGGCAGCATTTCACAGAAGCGAGTGCTAAACCCCCAACCCCCACACACAATTAGTGGGAGCCCGGGAAAGGGAGGACGCCCCCACTTGTTTTCTGTCTTTCTTTTCTCATGGTCTCGCTCTGACAGGGTCTCGCTCTGTCACCCAGGCTGCAGTGCAGGGGCGCAATGTTGCCTCAACGCAACCTCCGCCTCCCAGATTCAAGCGATTCTCGTGGCTCAACCACCCCAGTAGTTAGGATTACAGGCACGCGCCACCACGCCTGGCTAATTTTTGTATTTTTAGTAGAGACGGGGGTATCACTATGTTGCCCAGGCTGGTCTCGAATTTCTAGGCTCAAGCGATCCTCTTGTCTCAGCCTCTCAGCACTTTCACAGAAATATAAACTCCATCTTCCTCAGATAAAAAGAATAAATCTTACTTTGTGGAAGTTGAGGAGTCTTCAAGCAGAGATAGAGGAAGTTTCAGGTGGTGGATTTCAAGCTTTAAAGAGGATGTGGATCACCTGCAGAACTCGCAAAACGAAGTAAAGTCCTATTTCTGATTCAATAGGTCTGGGGTGGAGCTGAAAACCAAATATTTAATAAGGAAAGTGAGTAACCCTAATGCAAGCTCTGTGATCATACTTTTAGAATCACTATATAACGGCAGAAGTTATCAGCCCCGGTTGCATATGAGAGTCACCTGGGGGCCTAAAAAAAATCTGATTCTGATTAACTTGGTCTGGGCCCCCAGGTCAATCTAATATGTCACCAAGATAGAGAATGCAGCAATTCTTAAACTTGGCTGCTTACTGGAATCATTTAGGCATTATTAAAAAATAAAGATACCTGGGTCACACATGCCCCCAACAAAGATAATGATGTAACTGGTGTGGAGTGTGGCTGGAGTACAAGGAGCTTCCAGAGCTCCCCGTGATTCAAACGAGCAACCGAGGCTGAGAGACTGTGGTTTAAGTAGATAGGCTTACTAAGAATTCCAGAGTCAAGTCAGGTGAAGCTGACAGATCCAGGAATGTATTTGTCTTCGCGCCACTCTATTACAGACACAGGAAAGCAGGAGAAAGATAACGTGTGGTCCTCCTCTGTTCTTTGTTAATAAACAGTTTGTGCTATTCAAATAATTTGTTGAATCAGAACTTATTTTCTGTCGTTAGTATGGAAGCAAGAGAATGACAGCTAACTATCCATCCTTGATCAATAAGATTGATCAAATGAGTTAAATCTGAAGAGAGGATCAAGCCCCCCCCCCCCCCATTTCCACCAAAAAAACAAAAACAGATTTTGGCCAGTTGCTGACATGAAGGAGAGTTCCTGTGTTCTGTCCTGTGCGTTCTCTTTTTGGTTTTTTGTTTTGTTTTAGACAAGAGTCTCACTTTGTTGTCCAGGCTGGAGTGCAGTGGCACGACCTCAGCTCACAACCTCCGCCTCCCGGAGGAGGCGATTCTGCTACCTCAGCCTCCCAAGTAGCTGGGACTACAGGCATGTGCCACCACTCCTGGCTAATTTTTTTTTTTTTTTTTTTAGTAGACATGGGGTTTCACTATGTTAGCCAGGCTGGTCTTGAACCCCTGACCTCAGGTGATCCGCCCGCCTCAGCCTCCCAAAGTGCTGGGATTACAGGTGTGAGCCACCACGCCTGGCGCAGTGAGTTATCTGGCTGAGAACTCTAACTTCTGCTATCTTTTCTGTGGCATTCCAAATGAAAGTATTACTTTATCGGCTTCCACTGGTCAGAAGGCATTGTCTTCACTCCTCTGGGCATTGATAATGTGGCAACATTGTGACAGGGGAACTATAAACCAGCTTTCCTGAAACTCTTCTGTAATGAGCTCGTCCCCATCAAAAGAAGTAGTTTCCATATTTAGCTCCATTAGCTGCTTTCTACAAAGACCAGCTTAGAGCTGTAGCGCCGGTTTTCAGTTTCCAACTTCCAAAATAAGTTGACAGCTTTTTGTTTTTGTTTTTGTTTTTTTCAACCGTCCTTTCTAATGACCTCTCTGGATGGCAAACGGATTACTTTCTTGTTTTTAACTTGATTGGGCATAAGAACAAGAATTGTTAACATTTCACCGCTGTACGCTTTGGCAACATACCAGCTTAGGCTGTTTAATTTACAGCAAGATGGTTGCAGGCAAGTCAGCCTAATGAGGGAGACTAAAGATTTAGAGTTAAATATTAAATTCATCTTAGTCTTTATTTCTTGCTGTTCCAACCAATAATAATAATTAAAAAAATGCCTCTGGGGTATTCGAGCATGAACACATCTAGCTTGTGGTGCCTTCTGTAGAGCCAGAAAGACATTTAACTCCGTATTACACAGACGGCAGTCACGATATTTGTTTCCTCTTCATTTTATTTTGGTAGTATAACCTATGCTGGTTGGGGACACATTATACTAGCAAACAGCTCACATCTAAAGTAGCTTGGCCTAGGTTTTCCTTTGCGGTTTTATTGATCGTCTTTCTCTCTCAAGAATTTACTATAAACTGGGGCACTGGGTTAGAGAATCGTCTGTGATGCAGGAGAGGGTACTCTGATGAAATCTTTTTCCGATTCTTGAATTTTGCTGATCAAATGTAAGTTCATAGTTGACAAGTAAGTCTCAGTGTTATAATCAAAGAAGTTGGGCGGGGCATTCCCTTCCTTCTTACCTATTCAGTCACTAAAGCACCACAAACTCAATCCTGCCCTTAAGACTCTGGTGAAAGAACTCTCCCTAAAGATTCCCAATGAATTGAAGATGTGTTTTCGTCTCCAACCTTATCTCATTCAACTCACCACCTGCTCTGGGTCCTGTGGATTCCTAAGTTCCCCTGGAGACCTGGCTTTTCTAACCTCCTCAGTTCCGATGGATAAATATTGGAGGACTTTCCCAACAAGGCACAATAGCGGGGCTCAAGCTTAATATTTTACCACCATTTCTCACACCTTCCCATGTTCTTGCTGTGCCAAACTCTCCATTACCGGAAACACTGTTCAATGGTATTCAAAAAACATTTACTGAGCATCTGTTATACCTCGAACTCTGAGCTCCTGCCAGGAATGCAATGGGAATGCAACATCTTCGTCAACTGTTCGTACTCCTGCTACTATGGTGTGGTTTTCTCTTTCTTTTTCTTCATCCTTTTTGCATGATTATAATTATTTTGATGTATTTCGCCTGACTGGAATCTCTTGGTAATAAAGTAAAATGTGGATAACCAAATCTGTCAGATCTGCTGAGGCTGGGCGCGGTGCCTTGCGTCTGTAATCCCAGCACCTTGGGAGGCTGTGGCAGGTGGATCACTTGAGGTCAGGAGTTCGAGACCTGCCTGGCCAACACAGTGAAACTCCATCTCTACTAAAAATATAAAAATTAGCCAGGCATGATGGCATGCACCTGTAGTCCCAGCTACTTGGAAGGCTGAGGCAGGAGAATCGCTTGAACCCGGGAAGCAGAGGTTGCAGTGAGCCAAGATCGTGCCACTGCACTCCAGCCTGGGTGACAGAGTGAGACTCCATCTCAAAAACTAAAAAAATTAAAAATAAATATAAAAAAATCTACTGAATGTGTTGAACACCATGTGATCCAAGGCCAAGGTGCCCTTGCACAGGCTATTCTCATTTCTTAAAGTACCTTTGCCAGCAGTTAACCTTCCTTCCTGGTTCTCTCCCTTCTAGCCACTTCCACATACCTGGTGAATTCCTGCATGGAGGAGAAGAGCCAGGCAGTGGGTCGCTACTGAGAAGGAGGGCCATGCTAGCTGACCTTGACTGAGCACTGACTACCCATCAGGTTCCGTGTCAAGTGCACTAAGCGCTTCGTTTCACTGAAGCCTCTCAGCAACCCTCTGAGGCAGGTTTTCATTGTATTATTATTTTACAGATGAGGAAACTGAGGCTTAGAGAGGTAAAGTGACTTTCCGGGCAATTTAGTCCCAACACTGACACTAACGCCAACCCTTCACTACCTCCCACTCATAACAGGTGACAGATGAGCACAACCATATAAAACGTGCATACGAAAGGAGACTGGTGACACCACAAAGGTTACAATAGTGGTTGTGTGAGGTGGTAGGGGTATTGAGCACACACTCCTCCTGCAGCTGAAATGCCAGCGGCTTGTCTGTCAAGATTGTCTGGTTTCCCCACCCCACAGGAAAGGTTGCCTACTGTGTTCTGGTGGCACTTTTCATGCAGCTCTACTACAGCACTTCTGATGCGTTTTTTTTTTTTTTTTTTTTTTTTGAGACAGTTTTACTCTTGTTGCCCAGGCTGGAGTATGATGGCGTGAGGCATGATCTTGGCTCACCACAACCTCTGCCTCCCAGGTTCAAGCAATTCTCCTGCCTCAGCCTCCTGAGTAGCTGGGATTATAGGCATGTGCCACCAAGCCCGTCTAATTTTGTACTTTTAGTAGAGAAGGGATGTTTCCATGTTGATCAGGCTGGTCTCAAACTCCCAACCTCAGGTGATCCACCTGCCTCAGCCTCCCAAAGTGCTGGGATTGCAGATATGAACCACCGCGCTGGGTTTTGATGCACTTTTTACATTTACCGTGTTTCACCTGATAGATAGATCTCCCCAAGAGAAGAGGCTTTCTTCTGTATCTTTTGACCTGCTATGCTCTGCAGAGTGCCTGGTGCACAAAAAGTGCCACATGGGTATTTGATGAATGACTGAAGGAAAGGTCTCTATTTTCAGCTCTGTGGGCCATGTTATATCTGTAGCAACTACTCAACTGTGCCTTTGTCATGCAAAATTGATCATAGACAATATGTAAATGAATAAGCAGGGGTGTGTACCGGTAATATTTATGTACAATAAAATCTGAATTTCATATAATTTTCACATTATGAAAATTCTTTTTTCATTTTTTTCAGCTATTTGAAAACGTAGAAACCATTCTAATAGTAGACTGTACAAAAACAAGATGTGTGTCAAGACCATCCTGGCTAACATGGTGAAACTCCGTCTCTGCTAAAAATACAAAAAATTAGCCGGGCATGATCGCGGGTGCCTGTAATCCCAGCTACTTGGGAAGCTGAGGCAGGAGAATTGCTTGAACCCAGGAGGCAGAGGGTGCAGTGAGCCGAGATTGTGCCATTGCACTCCAGCCTGGGTGACAGAGCGAGACTCCGTCTCAAAAAAAAAAAAAAAAAAAAAACAAACAAACAAAAAACAAGAGGTGTGACCAGGTGTGATGGCTCACGCTTGTAGTCCCAGCACTTTGGGAGGGCGAAGTAGGGACGGATAGTTTGGGCCCAGGAGTTCAAGACCAGCCTGGGCAATATAGTGAGACCCTGTTTCTTTTCTTTTCTTTTTTTTTTTTTTTGATACAGAGTTTCGCTCTTGTTGCCCAGGCTGAAGTGCAATGGCGTGCGATCTTGGCTCACAACAACCTCTGCCTCCTGGGTTCAAGCAGTTCTCCCACCTCAGCCTCCCGAGTAGCTGGGATTACAGGCATGCGCCACCACACCCAGTTAATTTTGTATTTTTAGTAGAGACGGGGGTTTCTCCATGTTGGTCAGGCTGGACTCGAACTCCCAACCTCAGGTGATCTACCTGCCTCTGCCTCCCAAAGTGCTGGGATTACACGCGTGAACTCCATGCATGATGTGAGACCATGTTTCTACCAAAAAATAAAAATAAAAAATTAGCCAGGTGCAATGGCACATGCCTGTGGTCCCAGCTAATCGGGAGGCTGAGGCAGGAGGCTGAGGTGAAAGGATTGCTTGAGCCTGGGAGGCAGAGGCTGCAGTGAGCTGTGATTGTGCCACTGTGCTCCAGTCTGGACAACAGAGCAAGACCCCATTTCAATAAATAAAAATAAAAAGTAAGTCAGGAGGTGGCAGATTTGGTCCGAGGACCATAGTTTACCAACCCTTGCTGCAAGCCCTTCAAATCACCCATCACAGTTCTTGGTCTCGGCTGTTCCACTGTCTGATCTGTAAAAACAGTTGTAAAGATGAGGTTATGGATGCAGCCCCCCCACCTAGACGACGCAGCTTGCCGGTGCTCTAGGATGGTTTTGCAGGAATCTGAGTGGAAGTGACTGTTAGAGATACCACACTCCATGGCATAAAGCAACCTGGTCTCACAAAAATACATTTCAAATGTATTTTTTTATGAAAACCCCGTCTCTACTAAAAATATAAAATTAGCTGGGTGTGGTGGCGCATGCCTGTAATCCCAGCTACTCGGGAGGCTGAGGTGGGAGAACTGCTTGAACCCAGGAGGCAGAGGTTGTGGTGAGCCAAGATCGCGCCATTGCACTTTAGCCTGGGCAACAAGAGCGAAGCTCCATATCAAAAAAAAAAAAAAGAAAAGAAAAGAAACAGGGTCTCACTATATTGCCCAGGCTGGTCTTGAACTCCTGGGCCCAAACTATCCTTCCCTTTTATGAATAGAAAACCGTCTTTCTATTCATTGACAAAGTTACCAATTAATCTCTCTCTTTTTTTTTTTTTTTTTTTTTTTTTTTTTTTTTTGGAGACAGAGTCTCACTCTGTCACCCAGGCTTGAGAGCAGTGGCACTATCTCGGCTCACCGCACCCTCTGCTTCCTAGGTTCAAGCAATTCTCCTGCCTCAGCCTCCCGAGTAGCTGGGACTACAGGTGCCCGCCATGGCGCCCGGCTAATTTTTGTATTTTTTTAGTAGAAACGGGGTTTCACCATTTAGTCAGGCTAGTCTCGAACTCCTGACCTCAGGTGATCCACCCGACTCACCCTCCCAAAGTGCTGGGATTACAGGCATGAGTCACTGCACCTGGCCCCAATTCATCTCTTACAGACAGAATCTGAAAAGTCTGTGAATAGGTTTGCTATTTTAAATTGGCGGCAGTGGGCAGACCGTCAGTGGTTATCTGGGAAATACGCGAATCTGTGCATTAGGGAAGGCTGAAAGATCCATCAAAGAGCCTGCATCCAAATGCAGGGTGTGTGCCAGATAGCTTTTGATCTGTTACAAATAAAGGTATTTAAAATTCCCAAACAAAGCAAAACTCCAGAGGATAATGTCAAGATAATGGGATTATAGCACTGAAAACAGGTCAATGGAAAGACACGTGCCTTTTAGATCACACAAATAGCTCAGAAGTGCTGGGCTGCGGCTTCTCTTAACCTAGAAGTGTTTCTGGAGCTGGCTGGAAGGCCACTTTCTACAGAAAACTTGTCTTTTCTTTTGAAAAGAGGCATTAGCTGCTTCTTGAGTATCTCTCGGAGAGGTCACTAGGGGAATCTGCCAGACTTCAAAGCAGGGGAAAGGAAAAGCTTTGTAACAACACACTCTGGCATCTGTATAAATATGTCAACTGCCCCATGGATCCCATGCTTATCTCATACTCTCTAGGGTCCTGAAAAGCTGAAGAAAGTGAATGCTGACATTTTAGGAGAGTTTAGTAGATGGTGCACCAGCAACAGCTGACTGCCACTGGCTATGCTGTGGGACCGCTCTTTGATTTCCTCATGCCTCAGTGTGCTCATTGGTAACATGGTATGGTTTGGTCAGACTATGAGGCTCTTTCCTGCTCTATGATTCTGGGATTCGAACATACCCTCCTTTGCTTCTGTAACCTGAATTTCACCAGATCGCAACAACAGGTGGCTATGAAAAGAACACAATGTCATTTTTGGAGTATTCTGGCCAAAAGTGTTTAACCTGGATCTAATCATGAGGAAATAATCAGGCAAATTCCAATTGGGAGAGTCTATAACCAACTGGCCTGAACTCTTCAAAAATGCCACCATATGAAAGACAAAAATTTTTTAAAATTTTCAAAAGACCGGGAATAGGGAGGCTATTCCAGATTAAAAGTGACTAAAAAGACATGATAACATACAACTATTGGGGTATTCGGAGTGATTTGGCTAGGAACTATATGGTAAATAACATCTATGATATATAACTATATATTACATATAATAGTGGTATTGTGGTTATATAAGAGAATGTCCTTATTCTTAGGAAATACAAGCTGAAATGTTTAGCAGTAGTGTCATGGTGTCTGCAACTTACTTTCAAATGGTTCAGAGTAAAAAAGTATGTGTGTGTGTGTGTGTGTGTGTGTAGTGGAAAAGATAAAGCACATGTGGCAAAATGTTGGCAACTGGTGAACACAGAAGAAGGGTGTAAAATCTTTCATTGTGCTAGTCTATCCACTTTTCTGTGGGTTTGAAATTTTCTAAAATTAAATGTTGGGAGGAAGACAAATCACGTGTGAGTCTTCCTATCAGGGCAGGAATAGAAGAAAACTGGGAGTAAGAGCGTTGTTTTCTTTGGGAGACGTTGAGATCTTGGACACATACTCAAAGAAAAATGAGGGCCAGTGTAGTGGCTCACACCTGTAATCCCAGCACTTTGGGAGGCCGAGGCGGGTGGATCAAGAGGTCAGGAGATGGAGACCATCCTGGCTAACACGGTGAAACCCTGTCTCTACTAAAAATACAAAACATTAGCCGGGCATGGTGGTGGGCGCCTATAGTTCCAGCAGTGAGTTGAGATGGCGCCACTGCACTCCAGCCTGGGCAACAGAATGATACTCCATATCAGAAAGAAAGAGAGAAAGAGAAAGAGAGAGAGAGAGAAGGAGGCAGGGAGGGAGGGAGGGAAGGGACGGAGGGACGGAGGGAGGGAGGGAGGGAGGGAAGGAAGGAAGGAAGGAAGGAAAGAAGGAAGGAAGGAAGGAAGGAAGGAAGGAAGGAAGGAAGGAAGGAAGGAAGGAAGGAAGGAAGGAAAGAAGGAAGGAAGGAAGGGAGGGAGAGATCTTGGAGGCTGGGCTAGACAGATAAGAAGGTCAGAGGAATATTTTCACAGGTCCCACCATTCTTAGAGATGAGACTAGAAAAGAGGGTTTCTTGGGGCCCGAAGAGAGCTGAAAAGGAAGCCACATTTCTGGAGCTGACTGGAGTAACCCCCCATGGGGCAAAGGACTCAGGACCCTGGAAAACACTAATGAGACCCTCCTGAAGCTGCAAATGACATCCATAATTGGAGTGATTGGGACACACCTTGAAAATTGGAGTAATTCCTGTGTAAGGAGGATCTGGACAGATTTGATCAGGAAAGGCCAAAAGGTCAATGTGGCACATTTGAAGCATCACTGGATTCATTCTGAAATGACTGAGTTCCTAAGAGAGGGGATTTGAGTGACCCAAAGAACGTGGGTGGCTAGGATGCTAAGGAAAGACAAGAAGCCAGTTAGGACAGAAGTAAGTAGAGTCCAGGCCTGGGTGGACAGTAGCCCAATGGGAACCCCTGCCAGATGGGATCCTCCTCCTCAGCCTAGTGAGTCACTAGACAAGACTGACTGGACAATGCATGCTTTTGACAGATAATAGTCCTTGACTTTATATATGTCACTTCAATGGGCTTCACAGGACAAGTCTTAGAGAAGTATGTTAGGAAAAAGTCTGAATCTAAAAACATAGAGCAATAGTTCTTACACATTTGTGAGCATTGGAATCACTGGGAGGGCTTTTAAAACCCAGCTGGGCCCCACCTAAGAGTTTCTGATTCACTAGACGTGGGATGTGACCCAAGTGTGTGCATATTTAACAAATTCCCAAGTGATAAAGATGCTGCTGTTCGGGACCACACTTTGGGAACTGACATCGGGGAAAGAAAATGAAAGGACGGTCATCTAGCAAACTGTACAAGATAGAGAAAGCACTTGGCTAAATCTTCAACAAAGGAGAACAATGAAGCAACAATGGAAAATGTTCCCTTGCTGTAAAGAGTAAGAGCCCTTACTTCAGAGGTAGAATTGAAAAGTGAGGGAAGATAGCACCATGAGGGGTAGTCAGCTGAAGTCTTCTTTCTCAGCAGGCCCCAAAGGACTGGGCTTCAGCTAAGGAATCTGCTGAAGGCAATTCTCCAGTAGAAACCTACAAATACCTTTAGGAGATAACACTCACAGGCCTGAGCTATGACTACCTCCCTCGGCCAATGAGACCAACCCCCTCAGGCAGAATGGCCTATTTCCTAAGAATTTCCATGACACCTGTACCAGGTAACTACCAGCTAAATAGCAAGTCAGTAAATCAATATCTCACTGGCTTATACTACCATTTTCATTATACTAAGAGCTACTATTTATTAGATGTTAACTAAGTGCTAGGCCCTACGCCAAGTGCTTTACAAGCATCACACTTAATGCTCATCATCTCCTCATAAACTACATCATTACATTTATTCTACACATAAGAAATCTGACACTTGGACAGGTTGAGTATCTTGCCCAAGGTCACACAGCAAGTAAGAATTCAGGTAACAAGTGCCTCTTCATTTTCCTCCTGGGGAGAGGAAGTTCCATCCAGGAAACAAGAGGGGTAGAGACATAAACAAAAAGAACAAAGAAGAAATGAAGAGTGGAAAAGAACAATAGGCGCCTACTGCAAAAGACAAGCTTCAGCATTCATGAAAACCTAGTTTCTTCTGAAACCAGCTTATGAGAAAATCTCACATCCACCAACTGACCTATTTTCACCTTGATCTTCTAAGTAGAAATTCCTCATAATGTAAAGTAAATAAAGCAGAATTCCTGACTTTCATATTTCTCTTAAAGCCTAACCAACAAGGCTGAGTCTTCAGTTCCAGTCAGTTTTCACTGCACAATGCCAACAGCTGAACCCCAAACTCTTCAACTGCTGATGACCCTGTGAAGGCAAGAGCGTGGCGTGTGGGTGGATGCGACTGAGGGGCTGAGTGGTGTGTTTTGGTTGGGCAAAGCAGGCAGGCATCACAAATACGAATAAAAGCCTGCAGCATGAGCTTAAAGAGCTTTGATCTGTTTGTAAAGCTGGTAAAAACTGCTCCACAGGAGCCAAAGCCAAATCCAATACTGTAAAGGAACATTTACTAGAGAGCAACTTTCCTCCAGGGTACACATTTGCATGAGGTGTAAAATTGCTAAATATCTGAGGAATAAAAGGTCTGGGAATCTTATGGTTTAACTAAGAGTCACACTAATGCCCCAAGCCAAGGTTAAAGCAACAATGACTTCAGATCTCTACAATGACCTCCAGTGTTGCCACTGTGAGAACTTATTTATTTTTGCCTTCTCTAGATTATTTCATCATTTTGAGCAAAAGCAAAACAAGATTTATGTGTCAACTTTGGAAGGGAAATTTACTTCTTTCAGGCCCTTTTGTGATGTTTAAAAAAGAAAAAGTAGAAATGCATCCCAACTTTTTACAATTTGGCAACAATACTTTATCTTGAATGCTTACCTTCTAAATGATTGGTTTCTTCTCAGGACACTGTAGGTCCTGGGCAAAATAACGAGAAAATACTGAATAGCTATAAAGGGGTAAATGTCAATCAAGCTAGCAAAGCACAAAGGGTGAGCACCTAGGAAGAGGGGCCTTTAATTTACATGGTACTTTCTAAAAAAATAAATGTCATGGAAAGATGTTTTATCTATCACGCTGAGTTTCCTAATCAGGGAGATCATTTGATCTCAAGAGACGGAGGAAGAAACTGCTGGCCACTGGAGTTTCATGCAAAGCAATAGGTAATCAACTCAAAATGAATAAAAGCAACTTTTCTATTTTATGTCTTATTTTAGTACCCTTTGCCGTATGTAGTTTAAAGATTAAAATCTACGTAGGCCAGGTGTGGTGGCTCACACCTGTAATCCTACCTAGCTCTTTGGGAGGCTGAGGTGGGTGGACTGCTTGAGCCCAGGAGTTTGAGACCAGCCTGGGCCACATGGTGAAACCCTATCTCTGCAAAAAATACAAAAAATTAGCCCAGTGTGGTGGCAGGTGCCTGTAGTCTTAGCTACTCAGGAGACTAAGGTGGGAGGATAACCTGAGCCCAGGTGGTCAAGGCTGCAGTGAGCCATGATCGCACCACTGCACCCCAGATGGGGCAACAGAGTAAGACCCTGTCTCAAAAAAAAAAGAGACCTATGTAACGAGTCTAATTACAGTAATTTCTCATTAGTCTCTCAGTTGATGACATGCCATGGAGGAGTTGAAGCAAGTGGTAGACCGCAAGTTGCTGTAAAAATAGTATAAAGCCCTTGATGGAAGCAGGCAGGAGAGTGTCATGGCTGGAAAAAGGACCTAAAATTGTATTATTACAGAGCACAAACCATTAGAAAGAGATTGTTACTTTTAAAATATTTTGCTTATAGTTGCAGGACAAAACTATGCAGACTGGGCTACATATGGTTCTTAAAGACATTAGGTAACTATTGCTTTCATTTTATTTTATTTCTGGGATAGAGTCTCGCTCTGTTGCCCAGGCTGGAGGGCAGTGGCAACATCTCAGCTCACTGCAACCGTCGCCTCCTGGGTTCAAGCAATTCTCCTGCTGTTAGCTTAATGAGTAGCTGGGTTTACAGGTGCACAACACCACACCTGGCTAACTTCTGTATTTTTAGGAGAGACAGGGTTTCACCATGTTGCCCAGGCTGGTCTCGAACTCTTGACTTCAGGTGATCCACTGGCCTCAGCCTCCCAAAGTGTTGGGATTACAGGTGTGAGCCACTGTGCCCAAAACCAGGTAACTATTGCTTTCAAAGTTTCTTCCAAGTCTTTTAGTAATATATGACTTTTTGTTGTTGTTTGAGACGGAATCTCGCTCTGTCGCCCACGGTGGAGGACAGTGGTGCAATCTTGGCTCACTGCAAACTCCGCCTCTGGGTTCACGCCATTCTCCTGCCTCAGCCTCCCGAGTAGCTGGGATTACAGGTGCCCACCACACGCCTGGCTAATTTTTATTTTATTTATTTATTTATTTATTTATTTTGTATTTTTAGTAGAGACGGGGGTTTCACCATGCTAGCCAGGATGGAAGATATGACTTAAAGATCACTGCTGGAATTTCCGGAGAGGGAAAAAATTTTCCACCCCCAGAACAGTCAGGTCCTGCCCCTCTGCACTTACTGCTGCAAAGGAGTAATGGATCTCACCAATGAACTTGGGAAAAAGACCCAGTCGTGCTCAGCACTGCACTTCTCAGCCTTTGGAAGCAGCCTTCCTTCTACTGCCTCCTACTTGGACATTTTGTGGCCTCCAGCCTGCTAGACGGGGGTGAGAAAGAGTAATTCAAGTAAGAAAATATTGGGGAGCCCACTAAGCAACAGATCTACACTTTGTTTACTGGTTAGCATTGTCTGTACAGGACGGAGCCTGGAGGGGTAAGAAAAGGAGTAGGTTTTAGGCCTGAGGAATATGAGAGGTCGCAATTCTAAAATTACATGTGTCTGGCCAGGCGCAGTGGCTCACGCCTGTAATCCCAGCACTTTGGGAGACAGAGGTAGGTGGATCACCTGAGGTTAGGAGTTCAAGACCAGCCTGGCCAACATGGCGAAACCCTGTCTCCACTAAAAATACAAAATTAGCTGGACGTGGTGGCGGGCGCCTGTAGTCCCAGCTACTCAGGAGGCTGAGGCAGAAGAATCACTTGAACCCGGGAGGCAGAGGTTGCAGTAAGCTGAGATCGCACCACTGCACTCCAGCCTGGGCAACAGAGCAAGACTCCATCTCAAAATAAAATAAAATAACATTACGTGTGTCAACATAGGGAGTTAGAGAATATTTTATCTACCAACTTGTAAACCTGATACTGATTTTGTAACATGTAGGCGTATGGTATGTGGGCCGCCCGTTTTTTTCTTGCCCTGGACCCTGCACATGTTAGGAGCAAGCCTACTGCTCTGGCCCCTCACCAATGGGCACTTGGAAATTGTTTCCTTGTATCAGACCCCTCTTTAGTCACTGTAGCATATTCTCTGTGTCTGCAGGTGCTCACAGTTCAGATTTTATCTATAGTCTTCATCAACTGTATTTGCTTTCCTCTAATGCCCCTCATAAATGCCTGGTGCTTATCACTTACTGTGGATTTTTATATGTCCAGGGGTTTAGAGTTTAGTACTTCGTTTTTTTGTTTTTGTTTTTATTTTTTTGTTTTTTTGTTTTTTGTTTGTTTTTGGTGCGGGGATGCTTTCTATAATCTGCCCAGTCTTCTTAGTGAGAAGTGCGATTTCCAAATTGCAGATAAGTCTCCAAAGTCACAGAGACATGTTCTGTGTAGCACTATCAGCTGCCCCTTGTAGGCTGAGGCAGGCTGTGCTTTATAGTTAAACCACTTCACACTTATTCCCTGGCCCTCCGCTACCCACAGTGCTGTGGGATGGCAGCGGAGGCCCTGACTACCCATACCTGGGGATCAGGGAAGGAGGAAGAATTTAAGCTTAGAGTTGCAGGAATGTCTCTATATGTTGGGGAGTCCTCAGATTATATCCAAAACACATGAGGCACTAGATAGATTAATTATAAGCACAAGCAGAAAAAAAAGTCACATATGAATTTGCACTAAGGCAGGGTACAATGGCTCACTCCTGTAGTCCTAGCACTTTGGGAGGCCAAGGCAGGTGGATCATTTGAGCTCTGGAGACCTGCCTGGGCCACATGGCGAAATCCCATCTCTACAAAAAAAAAAATACAAAAAATTAGCTGGGCATAGTGGTGCATGCCTGTAGTCCCCACCACTCAGGAAGCTGAAGTGAGAGAATGACCTGAGCCCTGCAGGTCGAGGCTGCAGCGAGCCAAGATCAGACCACTGAACTCCAGCCTGGGCAATGGGGTGAGACCCTGTCTCAAATAAATAAATAAAATTTACACTAGGGAACCTAACATATAGCCAAAGATTTTAATACGTGGTACAGAGTTGTAAGCTGTCTCTCTGAGTGCTGGCTCCTACATAGCAGAGAAAGTAAAGATACATTAATCGATAAAGCACTGAAAAACAAGAAATGATTTGTTCCTAGCAACATCCCTGTGGCTATGTCATATTCTTGGTGATAAAGATGATTCACTAAGAGATTAAGTTAGAGACGAGACAATTGTGGAATGCGGGTTATGGTGGCACTCACACATTTTGCATCCCCCAGTCCCTGTATAACCCAGAAAGAAGATAGCCCTGTTTCTAAATCTGTATGCAAATTTTTCCTCCATGGAAGTATAATATCTGAAAGCAAAATTGGTCCATTGAGTTAATCACTAAATAGGGCACTTCAGTGTGCTCTAGTTCTGACATCTAATCAGCAATACAGCTGCATTTAAATACTGAAGACTTAAAGGATTTTGGCTTCTGAAGCAAGGGATTTTCTAGATAATCTTGCCTATAAGATCCTTGACTTGTGCCGTCAAATGCTGCCAACTGTGATTTGCAGGAAATCAGGAAATAACAGTGCGGTCTGTTTTTCTCCTGTGTACTGTGTAAGGTTGGGAGTTTTTCATTATAATTACCATTTGCTAGTGAAAAACTCATTTCTCAATTTTGCTGTTGATTGGATAGAAACCAAATTTATCAGAGATATGTGAGCACATCCTCCTGACCTCCGCAATGAACTCCAACACCAGCAAAGCACAGTGTCACATGTGGTCCTTAGAATAAGTCAGAAGCTTCTGCTCAAAATCCTCCAGGACTTGAGCTTGGGCCAAGATTTTGCTTTTTTTTTTTTTTTTTTTTTTTTTGGTAATCTCTTTGTTCTCTGAACAGAAAGAATTTAACAGAGCAAAAACCAAAATTTGAAATTATGCTAAAATAAAAATGCTTGTAGGTTATTGCAGTGTAGATTATGCAAAAAAAGAATCATTAGGATAGGGCAATCAGCTTCCATTAAATAAGCCTAAAAGAAGCAGCTTGGGGATAAAAAAAAAAAAAGAAAAAGAAGAAGAAAAGAAAAAAGAAAAAGACACACTGAGACTTTGCCTTCGGTGCCCCCTGCCGGAACAACGGTAATTATGCTTGTTAGAATATTTAGCATAATTAGTCTTTAGCTGCCCATTTCAGTTTTGCTCAAGATATAAATGTCAAGTCAAAGCTATTAAAAACCATGTTCTTGAGAAACAGATACTCAGAAGGAGAATTGCCCAGGTAGCAAATGCTCTGCTGGAAATCACAAATGCCACTGAATATTTGTATTGTTGTGCTAGCTGGATGCACTAATTACTATAATTTTTTTAAAGCATATGAACTCTAGGCTGTTTGATAGCCACAATAAAATTAATTTTTATGTTAATTAGCCTCCCATTCAAGTGAAAACTAAAATCACAAACTTCCCTGCCCTTCCTTCATGTAGGTTATTTCCTCTCAGGAGGCTGGTCAGCATACCCTTAGGCCCGTGTTTCCTGCCAAGCGGCAGGGTTCCCTTGGCCCTGAGCTACTGTAAACCAGGAATGGGATTTACTGTCTATCAACTCAGATAAAAATAGATCTCCACCCCCAGCCAGTCCCCCAAGCAGCATGAGTATCACTGGCTAGGGTCAACAGAAAGCACGGTCTGGTGTCACCAGCTGAGCAGAGGTCCCTTGTGCCTGTTTTGCATTTATCATGGTTGCTTCCCTTGAGGACAATAAGAAGAGTGAGGCAAGTGTCCTCCTCCCCTAGCAAGGAGACTGTCATTGCCCTGTCAGCTTTCTGAGCAGTTTTTATCTGAGACTAGTGTTGGAAATGGAGACTCAGGCTGGATGAAGAAAACAGCCTGGGGAAGGGGATCCCTCCTCCAGAGAGTGTCGAGAAGAGGTTCCCTATGAACAGGATGGGACCTACTGTGGATGAGATACAGGGTTTTTAGACTCACAGCAGCTCGAAGGGCCTTTCCCTCTCCTTCATTTTACAG
The DNA here is from genome assembly GCF_024542745.1 of Macaca thibetana thibetana. NCBI lineage: Eukaryota > Metazoa > Chordata > Mammalia > Primates > Cercopithecidae > Macaca > Macaca thibetana. Next base: position 51,275,060 of record NC_065589.1, read on the forward strand.
GTAAGAAAATGGAGATAAAGGAGGGCAGGAGACTTCCAACATCGTGCAATGAGTTGGTGGCAGAGTTGATGGGATGTCTGTGCAGGGCTCTTTCTGTTATGTCCCAGTTCACAAAAGTAAGAAAGGATGAGATCTGCTCTGATGAGGTTGACAGTCGAGTAAACATGCCTATTTAAAATAATAATGCTTTTTAAATATGCAAATGGAACTTGAGAATAGTATGCAAATGCGAGCATGAATAAATGGGGCTCTATAAGTAGGGTGGATGAAAATATGTGAATAAGCAGACCAGATCAGACATCTGGCACATTTTTCAAGCAGAGCTGCACCTTTTGGTTGTCTAATAATTCTTTCAGTGACTTACATGAGGAGGTTCCACAAGCCTTGTTTAAGGTGCAGGGAACCTGCCCACCTCCAGGCTCAGAAGCAATGGGTGACTGAAGGTCCCAACTGAACTTAAAAGATGAGAACTTTCTGGAATTGCTGAGGCGAGAAGAGTCATACTGCCCAACTCTGCAAGTGGAGCCCGGGGTCCTTGTCTGGTCACAAACCAATTTTGTTAAGTGCTACTGAAATTGCTTTTTATCATCCAGATAAGAAGCAGTTCACAAGTAAAATGCAAGGCTTGACACATAAAAGCTTATTGGTAAGCCTGGGCCTAGTGACTTAATAGTCATCTTAAGACCCATAGAACACATTTGTGAGTTGGAAATAAGTTGTCAAAGAGTGGGAGGGCTCTGGGGGATCACGGATATTAGAACTGCATAACAGCTCCTCAGCCTCCATAAAATCATTTGGAATTACCAATTGCACTTCTCTAATAATTCCACTGATGACTGTGTCTACTTCTATCAAAGGAACTGATTCTAATCTGAACGTCTGGGCCACATCCCATGGTGAGGTCCAGCCTCAGCTGGATGAAAAACGAGATTGCCTCCAACCTAGAACAACTAGCTGTTCATTGTTTTTTTCTGCCTCAAATCTCCACTTCCTTGGGGGAATTGCTCCCCACACACCCTGACCATGTAGGAAATGATTCTGATTGGCTCCTTCTGAGTACTATGGTGCCATGCTCCCCTGGCCATAGGAATGGATTCTCACTCAGTTTTCCACAGATATCTATTGAGCGCATTGTCTTGGCACCGGGGCTTCAGCAGTGAGCAAGAACGGCAGCCTCTCTGCCTACGCAGAGCTTAGATTCTGCTGGAAGAGGTGGACAATAACCACGGAGTGAAAAGTAAATACTATAATTTTTAACGATGAGTAACAGGAAGAAAATAAAGCAAGATGGCAGCTGTAAACCACCTGTGGGATACTGAAGCTGTGATAGTGGAGCAGAGACCCGAACGATGGGAACAATCCTGGCATGGAAATACCTGGAAAGGAGCATGTGACTGCAACCAGCCCCAACAATCGTTTCCTACACAGCAATTAGCCCAGAACTGGGCATGCCACCCAAGCCAGGCCAATCAAAATTTGAAGTCAAAGAGAAGAGCCTTATCTTTCAGCTGGGAAAGACTGCCAAAATGCATCTTCTTCAAAGGTTGCAGAAAGGCCATCCTGCACTCAGACAGAATGAAACCAAGAGGAGTGAGTCCCTCGATACAGCACACCTGAAGTCAGACCACCCTGTAACAGACATGGAGTCAGATCCCTCTTCAAGAAAGGATGTGCTTTCCATCTATGAGGAATGTGCTTGGCTGTAGTTACTAAAGACAGCCTCCAGCTATTAGCTTCATGGGCCACCAGCCTTTAGACTGAGGTCACACTCTTCTGAGGCTGCCCCAGCCCATGACTGAGCAAGGCTCTGATAACCAAGGTCAGATTCTTTTCCCGGGTCCCAAGAAACAAGGCCTAGTCCAGAGATCCTCAAACTTTCTCAGTTCATGGCACTCTTAGTGCTCAGTAATTTTTTCATGGCACCCCAGAAATCAAAAGAAATGCCTCTAGTTCCCTTTTTTAAATAGTTAGGTCCAAACAAGTAAACAGTAGTAGTTTGTGCAGTGCCTGACATACATTAGTGTGTTTCCCTGGAAAATTAAAAACACCCTGCAGTGCCCCTGAGTGTTTTCCCTGGCACCCTGGAGAGTCGGGCGGTGCAGTTCAGGAATCACAGTCCTAGCCATTCCCCCCCCCCAATGCAGGGCTCCTCCAGAGCCCCATGTGGTGCTAGCAGAGACTGTGGGATCTGTTTTGCAGACTGATGGCCTCTTCTGCCCACTCTGCTTCCTCCCTTTTCCTTTCACTAGTGTTACTACCCAAGAAAACTTTTGCACTCCTAATGCCATCTGTGTATCTGCTTCTGGAAAAAACCAACCTGCAACGTCCTTCTTGACTTCCAAATTTTTTGAGAAACAAATTCCCTTTTGAAAAAAAGATTCAAATTATTCAGAGTTGGATTACTGTCAAGTATTGTCAAAAGGGCCCTAACAATATGCCAAGACAAGTGTATGGCTTTAGTTTCTCCTAATGACAAATCTCAAAAGTGAGTAGAATTGAGAGAATCCAATAGTCATTATAATGAAGAGAAAAACAAGATAGTTCTGAGCATTTTCTCTTAGCAAATGCTCCAAAATTTAGCAGTCCTTATAACTTCTAACTAAGCCCATCCTTAAGACAAAGGATGTAGTAGACTATGTGCTCATTTTGAGCAATGAGAAAGAACAGACATGCAAGCTATACTGATATACAATAGCAATCATTTTATTGAAGGAAAGTTGAAAGTTCGCTTTCTCGAGATACTGTTTGTGGTAGTAGAATTGGCAGAGAATGTAGACCTTGGACCCCTTAGCCCAACTGGGTTATGCAATGCATAAGGGGATTGAAATTGGAAAGTAATGAATAGTCAATATTCATAATATTAAATATGCTGCCCCACCAAAGCAGGGTTGCCAGGCCATTTTTGACAGATATTCACCTCTGTATTTGATAGTGAAAACAACATCAGTGGGATAATTTATTTTGAGCAAAGTTCTCAATAATCACTGTGTTACATCTGTGGCTTGTCCTTACACTCCAATACTTTAGCCAAGACACTTTCATTAAATCAACTCCCCACACCTCAAACTAACTGGTTCCTAACGAACATGAGCCTCCTCTAGTACCTTGATTCCTTGTTATTGCTGCCTTTGTAAACCCCCAGAACCTTACCCTTTTAACTAAACTGATATAAAGGTTTACTTGCATTAAGCCCAGCCCAGTTCCTTATCTGTAGCAACTTGGTTTTTCATTCCAATTCTGCAGTCTAGGCTCCCAGCACCTCTTTTATAGAGGGCTAGAAAACCTTGCTATCCTCAGTCTCTCTCCCCTCCACAATGTACAGCCCCCTTACCACCATACTTTTCCTTCCACACATAAGAACTTCATTTCCCTGCTTAAAATCCTCTGGAATATTCTTCAACGTGGCACGCCCCCACTGTTCCCAATTGACTTCTCTGGCCTCATGCCCAAGCATTAACCGCCATGAATTCATTGATCTGGCCACACAGAGTCTCCCACTGTTTTCTAAACAGTCCATGCCTTTTCTTGCCTCAAGTTCTTCCCTTTTTGCTGTTCCCTCTGCTTGGCTTGCCCATTTCTCTCTTCGTTGCTCACACTCAACGTTTGAAGCTGACTTCAGACGGCCCCTCATCTCAAGAGCTCTCTCTAGGCAGCACATATCACCTGACTTCATCTGTGCTCCCTTCATGCTTGGTGCTTAAGCTATTTCATATAACTTATTTTTTGCATGACTCTCTACCTCAAGCAACTCCTGAAGAAGACCATGTGTTCTTTCCCATCGTATCACTGCTTCTAGCATAAAGGTGGTTCAACAGCAGTTTGGGGAATTCAATTGAATGAGTTTGTATACGGGTCATATATACTGTAATAGCTAAAAGGCTCAATGTATAAAGGCCGACAGTTACCGGCAACAATGTAAGAGCACTTCTTGAAATCTCTTCCCAAGGTCACATTTAATGAACATATTCCAAAAACGATTGAACGGATCGTCTTACCAGATCAGATCTCCTTCTACTCCCACTTCCTTGTGGCCATCTTATTCTCCTTGTACTGCCAGCCCCCAGCACACTGCTGGTCATAGAGAAAGTGCTCCATAATTGTTGATGAGATATTTGAGAAATGAATAAATCATGTACAAAAATACACACACATTCTATATCAGCATTTTATTCAGTCTTAAATAAAAGTAATACAGCTACAATATGTTCAATTATTCTCTTCACCTTGGATTCACCTGAATCTTCAAAGAGTTCTACCTATCAATTACATTTTCCTCTCTAAAACTATGTTATAAATTGGCAGCAAACTTTCAGGCTGAAAATAAGAATTCAGGAAGGAAGCTATTTCTCTATCAAGTGAGTATTGCATCATTGACACTGAATGTAGTTGGCCTCATCAGTAAGATGAATAATAAGTAGATTGAGTTTTTTAAATATGTAAAAAACCCAAGTGAGTTTCATAACCCAATCATTAGTGGATGAAGCCAACCTTGAACACACAACTAGACAAGAAGTTATGTTTATGCTCTGTACTGTTTATCTCTAGGCACTTTATTGCCATATTTAATACACATTACAATAAACACTAAAAAAAAGTCTAAGAAAAAGAGCATTTAATGAAGGCAGGCCCAAGTTAGGAAAAATTTCCAAAAAGAGAAACATTTAATTCTTTTTACAGAGAACTAAACCTGAGATAAAGTACCTCAAGCATTCCCCCAAATATGCATCATTGTACGAGCAAGGGATTTCTCCCCATCAGGTTAGATGTGAGAAAGGGATTGATTTGATTTGGATCCCTGTTCCTACCAGTTAGACTCACCTTCCTGACACTCCTCTTTCTTACTTAGAAGCAGCATGCATCCCCTAAGAGAGAGAGTCCTTGTTATAAGCCAACCCAAACTGTATTCTGTTAGTGCTAAATGCTCTTTTCAAGTTAAAAGAAACACAGTAGACAAAGCTCCGGGAACTCAGTCCTATATTTCTCTTCCCTTTGGAGCCTTACCCGCAGGCAGCCGGGGAGAGCTACCATACCGTCATGGTCTTATTTAACGCTTCAGTCATTTTTCACTCTCTTCTAGAAGCAACTCTAGGCTCTAGCTCAGGTGTATCCCCAAGTGCCCTGGGACTTTACACCTGCCGTGATGGAAGACATAAACACAAGTTAATTAAGTCTATTGTTCAAACAATTTGTTTCTCACTGAGGCTGACTCACTTGCAACTACATCTGCACAATTTTATTTCCAGAAGTAGCCTTCCATCTTCATTCTGGGTGTGAGGACTCTCTCTTTAGAAATTCACTTTATTTCTGAGACTCTTGGGTCACTGACAGAATAACACTTAACCAAAAAAAAAAAAAAAATCAACAATTTAATCAGCATTTTAATATATATATATAGCTAATGGATAACAAGCTGTTTTTGTTTGTGTTTTTGTTTTTGTTTTAAAAAAAAGTATGTGATACTTGGGCTAGGTGCAGTGGCTCATGCCTGTAATCCCAGCACTTTAGTAGGCCAAGATGGGCAGATCACTGGAGGTCAGGAGTTCGAGACCAGCCTGACCAACATGGTGAAACCCTGTCTCTACTAAAAGTACAAAAATTAGCCGGGCATTGTGAACAATGCCTGTAATCCCAGCTACTGGGGAGGCTGAGGCAGGGAAATTGCTTGACTTGGGAGGTAGAGGTTGCAGTGAGCCAAGATGGCGCCATTTCACTCCAGCCTGGGCAACAGAACGAAACCCTGTCTCAAAAAAAAAAAAAAAAAAAAAAAAAAATATGATACTTGTAATTTTTTTTTTCCTAGCCATAAAGTTCCTCAGGGTGACATCACTAAGGGGAAAACTGGAATAAGTAGAATGTTGAAGATTTAGTATTGTGTAGCATTCTTACTCAAAGTCAGGACTGAAAACTACTTTTGAAAGGCTTTCATAGTCTCTTTGGCAGAGTGAAGCATAGAAAATGAATGGAAAGTTGAGTCCGAGGAGAAAAATGTAGGCAAGACATACACAGAGGGAGGTTTGAAGCATGCTGCTTTGTTTTTGTACAAAAGGATCAAAGGACATTTCTCACATTAATTGCTTCTATTTTTACTTGCATCCTTATTGTGCTTCCATTCATCTCTCTAACTGATGTCCTGGACACTCTTTTTGTCCTTGTTCCTCTCTTGTCACATGCCACATAATTTCTGCCTTGGATCATCCACCCCCTCCTCTTCCCTCTCTCTCTCCCTCTCTTCTTTCTCTCTCTCTATGTCTCTCCCTCTCTTCTTTCTCTCTCTCTCTTTCTCTCATTAGGTTCTGTATTCTAGAGCAGCAGGAAGGCCAGCTGCCACCCATATGCCGCCCTTCCATGTTGTAAAGATGTCCCTGGGCAGCAGCTAACCAGCCAGAGCCCTCATTTCCCAGCCTCCCTTGCAGTAGGTTGAAGCAAAGTGACTGAATTCTTCCCAGTGGAAAGTGAGAGGAAGAGTGCACCCTCTCTCCAGGCCTCTATGCAATCTTCTGTGCAATGTATCATCTGTGGAATCCTCCATGCTCTCACTTTCTACTTCAGACACCTGACGCTGATGCCCACCCATGGTCATATTGGAAGCCATCCGCTGAAGATGGCAGAGCCTCTGTCAGCCTAGGACCCTCATTGATTTCCCCTTCCATCTGTCTTCCTCCCACAGGTGGACTGTCTATAAGCAAGAAACAGATTTCATTTGTATTATGTCATCGAGATTGCTGGGGTTACTATTGAAACAGCTAGCAGTACCTTAACTAATACATGAGGGCAATGAAAGAAATCAAAGCCTACTACAGCAATCAATCGTTCATGCCATAAATATTTATGGAGCACTGACTATATCCAGGGCCCCGTACTAAGGTTGGGGCCTGGACAGACATAGTCCAGCACTCACAGAGCTTACACAGAAGAAGTCCTTAATTTCTAAATCATCTTGTTCTCCCTAAGAGCGCCTATTCTGCTGCATTTCACCTGACATCTCTCAAGTAGGAAAGCAATTTATGCCTATTTTACACATGAGGAAGCTACAGCCCAAGCAGAATGTGGCATTTGGGTAAGCCAAATCCATCTTTCTTCCTAACAGAGCTTCATATATAGCATGGTCTGGAGAACCACCAAGTAAAATAGAACTGGCTTCTTGATACAGTTTAGATATCTGAAGCCCAAATCTCATGTTGAGTTGTAATCCCCAGTGCTGGAGGTGGGGCCTGGTGGGAGGTGTTTGGATCATGGGAGTGGATCCTTCATGGCTTGGTGCTGTCTTCATGATAGTGAATGAGTTCTCATGAGATCTGGTCATTTAAAAGTGTGGGGCACCTCCTCCCCCAACTCTCACTCTCTTGCTCCTGCTCTGGCCATGTGACAAGCCTGCTCCTCCTTCACCTTCTGCCATATTGTAAGCTTCCTGGGGCCTCCCTAGTAGTTAAGCAGATGCCAGCACCATGCTTTCTATAAAGCCTGCAGAACCATGAGCCAATTAAACCTCTTTTCTTTATAAATTACCCAGTCTCAGGTATTTCTTTACAGCAATGCAAGAACAGACTAATACACTTCTCCATGAGCCCTACCAAGTCAAGAACATGAACCATATTTTCCAGCCACTAAACACATGCGACCTCAATTGCTCAGTGAAACACTGTGGTTTGAAGCAAAAAAGGGTAAGAAAAAAACAGATAACTAGAGGTTTTTGGTTTTTTTTTTTAAGATAGATGATACAGAAATCCAGGGTTTTCTTTCTTGCTATCTCTTTATAGAACTTGAAGAAATAACTCATTTTACAAATCATCTGCTTTTAACCACTTGTGTATGCATTTTAAAAATAGCCTATATAGTGAGCTGAGATCCGGCCACTGCACTCCAGTCTGGGCGACAGAGCGAGACTCCGTCTCAAAAAAAAAAAAAAAAAAAAATAGCCTATATAAAGAAGTGAGATGTAGCTAACTAACTCAGGCAAGGGTGAAACCGAAAACCTATACATTTTTGAAGACTCCTTTTAAGGAAAATAATATGAAATTACAAAAGCAAAATTTGATACAGGGCCTGGAAAGGGCTCTGGCAAATGAAGCTTTTGCGTCATTGGTTTTATGGCAAATCCACACACGAGCTGAAATCTTAAAAATTAAGTGATGAATTAAAATAAGGGTTGAGAATTTTCTAGATATAATCTCACTTTGCTCCATGGCCCAATTAATTGTGAATCAGCTGTCTATAACCAGATATAGCAACAATCCACCAAAACTGTGTTTTTCAGTTCTTATGTTCTGAACCATGTATCATGTTGCATACTCCTGCTTTGAATGTATTCATATCTGCTTATATAAGAGAGGACAACAAGAATTTCTTATTGAGAACACAAATAGGGATACTGCAACATAAAATAATGATGGCAGAAGTTTTGTCTTCAATTTAGAAAACTTATTTTAATGCTAGTTGAAAAAAAATTATTTCTTCTCATTGATGGTTAGACCTAAGGAAAACCACCATGCCATTGTGTGTTAGTCAAGTATAGTGATTAGAAAATGAGTTCATTTGGCCAGGTGCGTTGGCTCACACCTGTAATCCCAGCACTTTGGGAGGCCGAGGCAGGTGGATCACGAGGTCAGGAGTTCAAAACCAGCCTGGCCAAGATTGTGAAACCCCGTCTCTACCAAAAATACAAAATATTAGCCAGGCGTGGTGGCGGGCGCCTGTAATCCCAGCTGTTCGAGAGACTGAGGCAGAGAATTGCTTGAACCTGGAGGTGGAGGTTGCAGAGAGCCAAGATCGCACCACTGCTCTCCAGCCTGAGCGACAGAGCAGGACTCCATCTCAAAAAAAAAAGAAAAGAAAAAAGAAAGAAAAAGAAAAACAGCTTGTTTGGGCCCTGATTTCTAGCCACTTCCAACAAATAAGACTTCATTAAATAGATGTGCCATCTTCTGAGAACTAGTGACCTTAGCTTTGTTGACTTGGGAAAACTCAGTTGCCAAATGAGAATTGTCTACAATGAACTGTTGGCTTCCACATTTGAAGATTACAACCCAGGAACCAATTAACAAGAGCTCACGGCTTATCTTTGCCACCAAAGGGCCTGTGGAAGCCCAGACCTGCAAATCTTCACCTTGAGTTATCCTCAAGAGTAAATTTGTAACCTAGTTAGAAAGCAGACATATTTCTGCAAATGTTAAATGCTGTCCTGTTAAACTTCAGCCACAACTTTGAGTTAACATTAAGGCAAAATTTTATTCTAAGATCCCAAAAAGTGAAGGGCTACCAAGGTATTTATTTTCTTGGTTATAACTTTCAATTTAGTTCAGGCAAAGCTATATATTCTACCATTACAAACTTACAAACTCTCACCATGCCTAAAAGTTTGAAACCATCTTTTCTATATGGTCAGCATATAGGAAACCATTATTGTTAGATCATCCTACCCTTAACCCGACCCCAAAGAACCTGGAACTACATTTGCTCTTGAAGAATCAACACATGATGAACATGGTTATCAATCTACAGAAGTAATCAGCCTACTTCTGTGGTCAGCATACCAGAAGAGCAGAACCAAGAAATTGAGTAACGGAGGCTTTGTAAAGGAGATTTGCAGATCTGAAGAAAGATCGGGTAAACTGAAAAGAAAAAAAAAAAAAAAAAAAAGGTCCACTTCAAGCCTGGAAGTTTCAGCAAGAAAGAATTCCGGGAGTTTAACCACTTTTGTTTACACCATGTATAAAAATCTACTCAAAATCAATCATAGACCTAAATGTACAAGCTAAAATGATACAACTTTCCAAAGAAAACATAAGCGTAAATTTTTGTGACCTTAGATTAGGCAATGGTTTCTTAGAACAATACTAAAAGTACAAGCAACAGCAGAAAAACTTAATTAATTTGACACCATCAAAATTTAAAACTTTCGTGCTTCAAAGGATACCACCAAGAAAGTGAAAAGACAATGCATAAGATGGGGGAAAGTATTTGCAATCATATATTCAATAACACATTCAGAATATGTAAAGAACACTTACAACTCAACAATAAAAAGACAAATAATCCAACCACAAAATGGATGAAGGTTTTTTGTTTTTGTTTTTTTTTTTTGAGACAGAGTCTTGCACTGTCACTCAGGCTGGAGTGCAATGGCATGATCTCGGCTCACTGCAAGCTCCGCTTCTCGGGTTCAAGTGATTCTCTTGCCTCAGCCTCCCAAGTAGCTGGGATTACACGTGCCCACCACCATACCCAGCTAATTTTTTGTATTTTTAGTAGATACGGGGTTTCACTATGTTGGCCAGGCTGGCCTCGAACTCCTGACCTCATGATCCACCTGCCTTGGCCTCCCAAAGTACTGGGATTACAGGCGTGAGTCACCACACCTGGCCAAGGATGAAGGATTTAATAGTTATTTTTTCAAAGAAGATGTAAGTGGCCAATAATCACATGAAAAGATGTGCAATGCCATTAATTATTAGAGAAATGTAAATTAAAACCACGATACATGCCCACTAGGATGGCTGAAATTAAAAAGATAATAACAAGTAGTGAAGAGTATATGGTGGCTGGGTGAGGTGGGTCATGCCTGTAATCCAAGCACTTTGGGAGTCCGAGGTGGGCAGATCACTTGAGGTCAGGAGTTTGAGACCAGCCTGGCCAATATGGTGAAACCCCATCTCTACTAAAAATACAAAAATTAGCTGGGCATGGTGGCACATGCCTGTAATCCCAGCTACTTGGGAGGCTGAGACAGGAGTATTGCTTGAACCTGGGAGGTAGAGGTTGCAGTGAGTGGAGATCATGCCATTGCACTCCAGCCTGGGTGGCAAGAGCGAGACTCTGTCCCAAAAAAAAAAAAAAAAGTATATGGAGAAATTGGACATTCGTACATTGCTGATGGGATTGTAAGAAGATGTAGTCACTCTACAAAAGAGTCTGACAGTTCCTCAAAAAGTAAAACATAGTTAAATATGACCCAGCAATTCCGTATCTAGAAATGAAATGAAACTCATATGTGAATGAATGTTCATAGCAGCACTATTCATGGTAGTTGAGAAGCGGAAACAACTCGAATGTCCACCAACTCAAGAGTGGATAAACAAAATGCAGTATGTCAATATGATGGAATACTACCTAGAAATAAAAAGAAATGAGTACTGATTCATGCTGCAACATGAATGAATCTGGAACACATTATGCTAAGTTCAAAAAGAAGCCAGACAAAAAAGAACATATACTTATATAATTTTGTTTATATGGAATGTTCAAAATAGGCAAATCCATAGAGACAATAAGTAGATTAGTAGTTGCCAAGGACTGAGGGGAAGGGCAAATAAGAAGCAACTGCTAAGGGGTACTTTTTGGGGTGATGAAAACGTTCTGGAATGAGAGAGTGGTGATGGGTGTGTTACTTTGTGAATATACAAAAACCACTGAATTGTACAATTTAAAGGGGTAGATTGTGTAGTATGTAAATAAAGCTGTTATTTAAAAACAAAACACAAACACATTTATGTTCAGGAAAGAGGGTGTGCTGATCACAATCCCTCTTAGCAGAAATGGTCAAGGAGACAGATGGCATCATTGTGTGGTGCTACCAGCCAACAGTATCTTTCAAATAACCTTCTTTGCTCTGAATCTGAATGTAATCTGGTTTCCCACATAGGTTTTCGCACAGAAAATACACTTTTTATCAGTGTAAAAGTACACTTTTTTCAGCATTTTAGTTCCCTTTTATTCATGCATTTGATACATATCTTTGGGCCTCCAGTGTGCTGTGCACTGCAATATGCACATGGGATAGAGCAGTGAGTAAGACAGACATGGTCCCTGAGCTCACTATTCTCGAAGTGTAGTGGGAAGCACATAAAAAGGAAACAAACAAGGAAACAGTATTATTTTTCATTATTTATTGTCTCAAAACAACATCTCTCCTTACCCAAAACCCTACCCTGACCTCACACAAGTTATTATATCTACATAATCCTTGTATCTCTGTGTAATAATCTAATATATATACAGTCATATATATCAATATAGATACATATATAGTCTATTAATTGAGATAATATCTGTAAGCACTTAGACTATGCCAGGCACATAGCAAGTGTTCAGTGACTATTATGATGATGGTCATTGCATGATTTTCTCCCGAAGTGTTTGTATGAACGGTGTTGTACATAAAGATGACTTTAGGTCTTGGTTAGGCTGGTCTGCCTGGAGGGAGGGAGCCTTCTGGTGTCAGTCATCACAGAAAGAGGAAGGTGTCTGTTAGGAGACTGTGTATGTCTTAGGCAGGGGTGGTGGTGTTGCAGGGGACACCGTTGCTCTCTCCCCGCTCTGTCCCTTGACCTCACTCTTTCAGGCCTGGATTTCAAGTTCTTTAATTTGTATTTCCACAATCTAGTTGCTCTGAATCCTTGGGGGAGCTTTAATTTTTTTTCCATAGGTTATTGGGGTACAGATGGTATTTGGTGACATAAGTAAGTTCTTCAGTGGTGATTTGTGAGATTTTGGTATACCCATCACCCAGGCAGTATACACTGTACCCTATTTGTAGTCTTTTATAGCCCCCCTTCCACCCTTGCCCCCAAGTCCCCAAAGTCCATTGTATCATTCTTATGCTTTTGCATCCTCATAGCTTTGCTCCCACATATCAGCGAGAAGATACGATGTTTGGTTTTCCATTCCTGAGTTACTTCACTTAGAATAATAGTCTCTTGGCCAGGCATGGAGGCTCACGCCTGTAATCCTAGCACTTTGGGAGGCTGAGGCAGGTAGATCACCTGAGGTCAGGAATTTGAGACCAGCCTGGCCAACATGGCAAAACCCCATCTCTACTAAAAAATATAAAAATTAGCCAGGCATGGTGGCACGCACCTGCAATCCCAGCTACTCGGGAGGCTGAGGCTTGAACCTGGGAGGTGGAGGTTGCAGTGAACTGAGATTATGCCACTGCACTCCAACCCGGGTGACAGAGTGAGATTCTGTCTCAAAAAAAAAAAAAAAAAACCAGAATAATAATCTCTTAGGGAAGCTTTTAAATAAAGATACTTGAGCCCAAACCCAGGGAGTTCCTAATACAATAAGCCTGGGGTTAGAGTGCTTAGGGTACTCCTGAGTGGTAAGGGTTAAAGAAAGTTGAACAAAGAGACAAGCCCAGACTGAATCTGCACCACATTCCTGCTGATGGCTCCAAGTTCAAGCATGCAAACAGTATCTGGCAAGTCACATTATGCAACTCATGTTACTCTCCACAGCGTTGCTAAAGCTAATCAAAGATTGGGGTCCACACCCAGTCTGGCCAGAATAAAGGACTGAGAAGTTCCAACAGTGACAGGGAAGCAGTCACTGGCCTTCCAGTAGTGAAGGAAGATTCAGGGCTGCCTTTTCCCAAACAGTTATATCCCACGACTTATCGAGAGGCAGAGAGAGTCGCTGAACTGGGGCTTCACATTCATGAAGTAGATTTTTGGGTTTGTAGTCATAGAGACACACTGAGAAGACTGGATATTTAAGCTTCATTTTTGTAACCTTGAATTGGTATTTCTTTTTCTCTTACTTTATTGAAAATATTTCTTAAAATGTCTTTATTGTAATACCTAAATTCTATTCTTTTTATTATAAGATTGGCATTCTTGTTTTTATTTCAGTATAGCTGTGTAATTTAGAGCAAATTATTTAACCATTCTGAACTTCAGTTTCTTCTTCTATAAAAATGAGAGCAATGATGGTTGGGAGCGGTGGCTCACGCCTGTAATCCCAGCACTTTGGGAGGCCAAGGTGGGCGGATCACTTGAGGTCGGGAGTTTGAGACCAGCCTGACCAACATGGTGAAACCCCATCTCTACTAAAAATACAAAATTAGTCAGGTGTGGTAGAACATGCCTGTAATCCCAGCTACTTGGGAGGCTGAGGCGGGAGAATTGCTTGAACCTGGGAGGCGGAGGTTGCAGTGAGCCAAGATCACGCCATTGCACTCCAGCCTGGGCAACAAGAGTGAAACTCCATCTCAAAAAAAAAAAAAAAAAAAAGAGAGCAATGATAAAATTGATCACAGGAAGTTAGTTGTTGTGAGGATAAAATAAGGTAATAGATTTAAGACACTGAGCCTAGCAGATTATTAAACCGCTAATAAATGGTACCTATTAGGTGGGCATTGTGGCTCACATCTGTAGTCCCAGCATTTTGGGAGGCCGAGGCAGGAGAATCACTTGAGGCCAGGAGTTCATGACTAGTCTGGGTAACCATAGTGAGACCCCATCTCTACAAATAGTTTTTTACAAATTAGTCAGGCATGGTAGCATGCACCTGTAGTCCTAGCTATTCAGGAGGCTGAGGTAAGAGGATCACTTGAGCCCAGGAATTCAAGGTTACAGTGAGCTACAATCACACCGCTGCCCTCTAGTCTGGGTGACAGAGCGAGACCCTGTCTCAAAAAAAAAAAAAAAAAAAACAACCAAGCAAAAACCTATTATTGGTAGTAATAGCAAAAGAGCAAATTTTTGAGGTAGTAGTAACATCAGCAGTTGAGCCACAAAATCCAGGATCTGAACCTGCAAGCTGAGGGCCAGACCTCAAACCACAGTGACTTCATCCATGCCAGTCAGGCAGCAGGCATCCTTCTTAAACTTCTTTGTTGAGTCTTCAGCTAAAGACTTTAGTAAGTTGTTTGTTTGTTTGTTTGTTTGTTTGTTTTAGACGGAGTCTCGCTCTGTCACCCACTCTGGAGTGCAGTGGAGCGATCTCAGCTCACTGCAACTGCTGCCTCCTGGGTTCAAACGATTCTCCTGCCTCAGCCTTCTAAGTAGCTGAAATTACAGGCTTAAGATACTACACCCAGCTAATTTTTGTATTTTTAGTAGAGTCAAGGTTTCACCCTGTTGGCAAGGCTGGTCTCAAACTTCTGAGCTCAAGCTATCTGCCCGCCACAGCCTCCCAAAGTGCTGGAATTACAGGCGTCAGCCACTGCGTCCGGCCAGTGTAAGTTCTTTCTTTATAAAAAATGAAGCCATTCATATTAGTTCTCACAAATTTCAGAGTAGTCTTTTTTCTAGATATAAGGAGGGATGGATGGATGGATGAATGGATGGATGGATGGAGGGACAGACAGACAAAAGATAGATAATCAATAGTGGAAAGTGTAAAATATTATAATTTGGATAGTTTTGGTTTACCATGCCAAATTTCACTATCCAGTCCCCCAACAAATATTTATTAAATGCTTATTTTATGCCAGACATTTTGCTAGGTGCAGTGAATTCGATAGTGGGCAAAGCCAGGGATGCCCTCTGCCCTCATGAGCCTTCAAAAACAGAACATCCCAATGTAATTTGCAGGGCTGTAATATATCAAGGCAGTGACCTGTATGATGCATTCCTTTTTCAATGTTTAAATCCTTTAAGATCCTCCAAGGACCAGCGTCAAATGATTGCTAGTCCTAATTTTCCTGGGCATAAATCACTCCAAGAGTAAATTTCCCATGTTTTGGAGATCAAGTGTTCAGGTTTTGCTGGGTGTCATTCATCAGTGCCCTGCGGTGGGAAATTTATAAAAGCATATTCTGGGTCACAGACTCCTCGTGTCAAAAATCACTTACAAGGTCATTTAGGCCACCCTCACTCTCCATGAGGGAATGCTCCCATTATGTCTGAAAGTGTTCTTCCAGCTTCAGATAAATACATTTACCTGAAAAAAAAAAATCATTGCTCTCAAAAAGTAGCTTTTCCCTGATGGCATCATGCTAATTACTTGGAATGACTTTCCCTTAGTGAACATATTGTCATAAAATGATAAATTCCCTGAGGCTAACATTTATCATTTTCCAGACCCTGGTCATGGACCTCACCGGGCTTCCTCAGTCAACTGTACTAAACAAATAAAATTACATTCATGACATTTGAAAAGGCAGCATGATTACAGTCATCACTTAGAAGACAATGGGGCAAAAAACCGCTAAAAAAATTTAAAAACAATGAAATCGACAAGTCTAGACTCCAGCCAATCCAAAAGATTTAAAATGAGACATGTAAGGTATATGTGTATGTGTGTGTATATGTATATGTGTATATGTGTGTGTATATATGTATATGTATGTGTATATATATGTGTGTGTGTATATATATACACACACATATATATAAATTGTAAACTAAATTGAAACAAAAAACATTAAGAAAATTTTAACTCTGGTTTCAGTTTAAATCAAGAGAGAGAAGGTGTTGGAAGAAACAATCAAGTTGAAGCAATTGGAGAATGTTTGCTAGGATTACAGAATTCCAAAATGAGCCAAAGCCCTGATTCAGGGCCTAATTGCTCCTGATGGCTACACTGGACCATCACTAAATTCTCCTTCGTCAAAACCTCTAGTGAAGAGTCTTCAGTAAGAACATGTAGGGGGGAAATGAAGCGAACTCTTCAGTACCGAATGATTTCACTTTAAAAGAAATCTCCAAGTGCGCTTTTAAAAACGTCGTCTCTATCCTGTCAGCATAAATATGTGTTCTATAAACCTGCAGTTTGTGTTATTAGAAAGCACTGAGTTTTATCAAGTCATTTGAATTTTTTATCCACTCACAATCTTGATAGGGCGGATAATTATTAGACCAAACATAAAGTTAAACGGACCTTCCCAAGTGCAAGAAGCTATTCACTTTTTGCATTTGATCTTGGGTTTTCATTTTAACATGCAATGTAGACATTTAAACACCAGAGGACAGTGTGTGAATGAAAGCAAAGTTCAACTGCTATTCATCTAATTCAATTCATTTACTTACTACATCAAAGTAAAATCTTAATTTTAAGTGCTTTTCCCCCCAAAGACATTTTGTGTCATTTCATGCTTCAGAAATTAAAAGTAGAGGTTGATAGAAATGTGAATCATGAGACCAACTAATCAAGTTAATTTGAATCATAATGGAAATTAGAAAGATTAATTTCATAAGCAATCATTAATAATGGAAGCTCTCATGTACGAATAATCAAAGCTTTAAGTATTATATGGTAATTAATTCATTACTATGGGTTACATATTTTAAAATAGCTCAAATCTTCCTTGCTTTGGTGTGCTTTTTAATAGCAATCCTTAGGGAAGAAAAGCTAAAAGGTTTCCTTACAAAAGTTTTCTGTATGTGTTTTTTAATGGACAAACAAGAAAGCTGAATTAAATTCTACAATAAATAGGCTTGCTCATTTGGTAACAGGCCTTCTTTAACCATGGAATAAGTCAATTGTCAGCTCTTTATGAAAGAGTAGAAAATTATGCTATTGACAAAGAGATAGCCTAAGGTGGAAGACTAATTATATAATTTCGTTGTCCAACATTGAAACTAGTATTTTGTATATGTTCAATTTCATTTAAAAAGGCATTTGACTTCGGGCTTGATTTGGAAAGTGGTCTCGTATGCTGTCACCATTTATAGCAGCACTCATTCAAATGTTAGCTGAATAGTTACATTTCTTATTTGCAATGCCCCTGTACTTTTCCCACATTCAAATTCGTATGCAAAATACTTGTTATTATGAGTCATCTATGCAAAAATCAAGGTACAAATGGACTTAGAATGTACTTTTAAATATTACCTCTTCTCATCTTAAGGAATGTTTTAGTATTATCATTAAAGAATTATGAAAATTGTTAGCATATTGTTTCTTATGATAACATAATCTCTAGAATACAATGGATTCCTATCATATTAAAACATATCTTCCGTATAAACCTTCTCATATATATATAGATCTGACCTTGTTTTCTACATCTCCTTCCATTTTTCTCAGTTTTCTAGGTGATCTGGATTTGCCCTGGTCTTGATAATACTTTGACTATATTTGACTTCCACAATGCTAACTTTATTCATTCCTCTAACCAACAAGTACTGATGTCCCCCACATACTTTTTTTTTTTTTTTTTTTTCTGTGAGACAGAGTTTTGTTCTTGTTGCCCAGGCTGAAGTGCATGGCATGATCTCGGCTCACCACAGCCTCTGCCTCCCGGGTTCAAGCAATTTTCCTGCCTCAGCCTCCCAAGTAGCTGGGATTACAGGCATAAGCCACCATGCGGGGCTAATTTTGTAATTTTAGTAGAGATAGGGTTTCTCCACATTGGTCAGGCTGATCTTGAACTCCTGACCTCAGGTGATCCGCCCATCTCACCCTTCCAAAGTGCTGGGATTACAGGGTGAGCCACCGCGCCCGGCCTGGTGTCCCCCACATTCTAGCTGCTCTTTCTGGTACTCGAGATACTATGGCAAATAAGACAGACTAGATCTGGAGAAAGTTCTACGAAGAGGCTTGCAAAGGCTCTGTGCTTCTCTAAGAATCTAAAAGAAGGCTATTACAACTGACCCACTGAAGTGAATAAAGGAGAAAGTGACAGATGGCTGTCAGATACCACAGGGTCTTGGCAGACCGGGTAAGGGGCTTAGAATTTACTCTGACTGTGATAGGAAGCCACTGGAGTTTTTTAAGCAGGGAAATGGTTTGAACTGATTCCCCTTTCAAAGTATACCTCTGCCAAGGAGGCAGGTGCAAAGGCAATGGCAGAGATAACATGGTGGTTGGACTAGGATTGTAGCAGTGGAAATGATGGGAAGCAGGTAGACTCCGCGCATATTTGAAGGTTGGAATGACAGGGACTTCTTTCTTGATGCACTGGCCATAGTGTGTGAAGGACAGAGCAGAGTCAGTGATGGCTCCTGGGTTTTCAGCCAAGAAGTCTGCGGGAGAGGCACGTTTGCTTGGGGTGAGGAGTTGTTTGGGCCATGATAAATTTGAGGTGATTATTAAATATCCAAGTAGAAAAGTTAAGTTGGCAGCTGGATGTAGAAATATGAAGCTCAGGCTGGACATGGTGGCTCACGTCTGTAATTCCAGCACTTTGGGAGGCCAAGGCAGGTGGATCACCTGAGGTCGGGAGTTCCAGACCAGCCTGACCAATATGGAGAAACCCCGTCTCTACTAAAAATACAAAATTAGCCGGGTGTGGTGGCAGGCCCCTGTAATCCCAGCTACTGGGAGGCTGAGGCAGGAGAATCGTTGAACCCGGGAGGGGGAGGTTGCGGTGAGCCAAGATTGCGCCATTGCATTCCAGCCTGGGCAACAAGAACAAAACTCTGTCTCAAAAAAAAAAGAAAAGAAAAGAAAAGAAAAATGAAGCTCAGAGAGGAGGTCAGAGCTAGATGGCTAGATATAGAGCCTCATGAAACTTATCAACTAACTGGAGAAGAGAGAGTTAAGCAAATAGTATGAGTAATAGATAATTCTTTTCTAAAAAAGAGAGTACGTCTGACACACAAAAAAGAAAAAAAAAGAGCACAATGGGAGGAAAGCCATATTTAAATTGAAGGATTCAAGACAGTCTCTTTGAGAGTGAAAACTCTGAAGACTTCTTTAGCAGCATTGTATTTAAGAGTTAATGACCTCAGATTACAGACCAGACCTTTACCTGTAAAATGATAATTGCTCAGGGAAATAGATCCCTAATTACATGCACTTTCTAATTCAGAGCAACACCCTAGATCATTTTCCTACCAATTACAAATATCCTTCATAAATATTATATGGAGCATATGCTCGCACAATGGAATATGACCAAGTGGCTCAGCCCTGGTTGTCAGTTCTTTGATTTTTCTCGTTTGTAACTCTTTGTAGAGAAAAGAGGGGAACAACAGCATCAATGAATAAGGAATGATATATATTGAAGTAGCCTGTATCATATGCTTAAACTCTCCGTTCCACACCTCTCAAAATTCCAAGTTTTCTTTTCTATTTGGAATACCTATTAATACCTATTATTATCACAAGTTAAAGCCAGTATCTCAAACTTCATTTTCCAATTTCTCTTTCTTTCTTTCTTTGGGAGACTTAAGCCAAGTTCTTCCTGTAGCCTGTCAGACTGTTCACAGGTAACAGCGCTCTCCTGTGGCAGGAACTGCAGAACAGCTTGCTGTAAGTCTCATCTGTCACATAGTTCATTATCAGAAAGTTTAATATTTTTCCTCGGGAATAAGAAGTTGTACTTCAGGAAAAAAAATAGAATAACCTCCCAAATAATGGTTCATAATCTTCTTAAAAAGCCAACCTTGGTGAGGCTAACATTGCCATTTTCAAACTGATTTATTCTACCTAAGCTCCTCACCCAGAAATTACCGAACACACACACACACACAAAAATACAAAAATGTTCATAAAACAGACTAAATGGTATGCATGTATTTTTAGGTTTTGCTTTATGCTGCCCTTAGATGCTGTCACAGAGGATCTAGTTGAACAATAAAAATATTAGAGATGCAGTTATTTTTACTGAGTTGATTGGAGCAAGCAGTTTGTAGCCTCAGAATGTAGCAAAGCTACCTAGATACTGTCGAGCTGGTAATCAAATACTTTTTTATTAACATCTTAGTTTCTAAACCATAAAACTTGACTACTGACAGTTTCTTTCATTTCTGTTTCAATGGATTATATCCTATTTGGACTGGATCATTCCCACTGAGCCTCTGACTTCACCCTTTTGTTTGATCTCCAGCCTCCATACCCGCTTCCTGACAATCCTTCTGCCCAACTGCACCAGATTGATTCCTAAATGATCTCTTTGATCATGTCACCTTCCTGTTCAAAAATATTGATGGCTCAGTATTTCTCCATGAAGTCCAAACCGCTCAATGTAACACCAGCTGACATCTCACTTCTCTCATACACACACTCTGCAGCCCAGCTGAGTGGAGGTATCCACCACTGCTGTGCCTCATTTGAGAAGAACTTGCCCTCCACATCTTTGTTGAAGTTTTAAGCTTCCTTTAAGGTCCAACTCAAACGCTGTCTTCAAGACATAACAGTGCCATTGAGGTTATCTGGGATAACATGTGGTTAGGAGATCTCTCTGATCATTAATTCTTCAAAAATAGCTTACACTATCTGTAGCTATCAGTAGAGGGCCCCCAAAGTGACACCTATTAAGTGCCTGTACTCTTGCATTATGGGTCCTGCATTTGCATCTTTGTTGTTTGTTGGTTTTTTAATCTTTCCCAGTAGAGTGTAAGGTCCTTACATTGAAGCCAGCATCAGTCTCCTTGTTTATCACTATATACCCATGGTATAGCACAGTATCCAGCACAGAGTAGGTGCTCAATAAATGTTTCTTAGCCCAAATTACAAAGTTGTCTGAAACTTTAATAGTGACATTAATTTTAGCCTGATCTGAAGAATCACTGTTTTTAAAATATTTACATTGACAACAAATCTTCTTATTTCCTCTCTTACTACATTTTTTGTTAATTCAAATTTTTGTGGTTTATGCTGTGAATTTCGTTTGCTTACGGTTGTCATGTATTCTATGAGAACAAGCAAGTTGTCTGTTTTACTTATTTATTTATTTTTATTTTATTTTTAGATGGAGTCTCACTCTGTCACCCAGGCTGGTGTGCAGTGGTGTGATCTCGGCTACTGCAACCTCCACTGCCTGGATTCAAGCAATTCTCCTGCCTCAGCCTCCCTAGTAGCTGGGATTACAGGCGCACACCACCATGCCTGGTTAATTTTTGTATTTTTAGGACAGACAGGGTTTCACCATGTTGGCCAGGCTGGTCTTGAACTCCCAACCTCGATTGATCCAACTGCCTCAGCCTCCCAAAGTGCTGGGATTGTAGGCATGAGCCACCGCACCTGACCTATCTGTTTTACTTTTTAAAAAAACCATGCTTGACAGGTTTTTAGATTGATCCCCAGCCCTACTACCCAGTAAACCAATGGTTTAGCAATGGTAACATAGAGACCTTCAGCTTTTCAGCCTAAGGCTTTCAATTTTTAACCGCTATAAGACTTAGCTTGAGCCATGAGAAGAATTTACCTTAGTTTTCTTAAGGGTTTCTAGCCAATAATGTTATCCATATGTCTTTTTAAAGCCTTAAATGGAATTGATGCAAATTCACTAGCATCCATTTATTTCAGTTCTGCAAAACCAAATTAGTAGAGCCATGGCAGCCAAGGTCATACTGTTTATTCCAGAGACTTCTTTCCCCTATGTGCCTTTTCAAGCTCCCACAAAGGACTAGTAGTGTCATATTTGCCCAAAGTGAAAGCACAACATGAGATTCTTGTGGTAATCTGTGCTCTCCTCCCTCTCTCTTTCCTTTGCCCACTTCCCCATTCCCCGTTCTCTCCCCATCCGCTCAGCCATCAATGAGTTCCGTTCTGTCCCCACCCTAATAACTATAAATGACACCAATGCCCAGCAAGGAGCAAAGGTCAAACTGCTCTCCTGCATTCTTTATTTTTCTACCAAGATTGCAGGATTTATGTGGCAACAAAGGATAAAGAACTGGGCAGCAAATACAAATTGGTAAATTTTAAGAACAGAGGGATTAAAACACAGTGCCCATCGGGAAAAATATACATATATGATCATTGTTTCAAGTCTTGAAAAAGAAGTAATCTTTGCTGTGGTGAACAGGCAAATAACAACAACAGATTCCTGAGGGAATGTGATAGGCTTTGAATCAAATGAGTACAGGTCATGGATTTCCAAATATTTTTCTAGTGTGTCCATTACTTTCCGAAAGATCCATCTCTCTGCTGTTGCTGTTGTCACAGCTACCAGGTTCTCCAAGCAGAAGGAGGGAGAGAGGCTCCTGCAGCTTCCCCAGGGCAATTGACCCCTCCACCCACACACCTTCATAAAACATTCAGAAACCTCTCTGCTCAATTATATGTGCGTATACCACTGCACAATAACTCTCCTGGCCACATGTTATCCCAAATAACCTCAATGGCATTGTCATGACAGACTACGAACAAGGCATGGGGACTCAGCCAGGATTGTGTCATAGGGTTTTGGCAATAAAGAGGGTTTTGGCCTGTCTTGAAGCCAGGAGTGATTATTTCTACTAATAATAGCTATCATTTATTAAATTCCCACCAGGTGCCAGCTGCTTGATATATGAAATAATGATGAGAGGTGGTAACATTTATTGAGTTGCTCATTATATGCTAGGTACTGTCACAGATTTGTAACATGTATTTTCTCATTTAATGCCTACTCCCCCCAACTACCCTAAAGGCTATATATTAATTTTTTAGCACCAGTAAATAGATGAGGAAACTGAGGTGCAGACAGTTTAAATAACCTGCCAAGGTCACGCAAGTAGTAAATGCTGGAGCTGGGACATGAAGCCTGGAAGCCCACCTCCAAAACCACACCCTTAACCATCATGTTAAATTACCTTCCTGGTTCAGTTACTTTTAATCCTCATCAAAGCTCTGCTTTATACCCAGTTCAGATGGGAAGCTGAGGTTCAGAGTTGTTAATTAACGTGGGTAGCAGCTGGGGTTCTGTTCAGGGTCATGAGACACCAAAGCCTGGGGATGCAAGGTACAGAGCTCTATCACCCCAGAAGCTTCTGTGGCTGTCTAGCCTTGGACAAAGGAGTTAAGTCACTGAAGTTTTCTTCAAGAGCTTCCACCTTCTATCCTTCCCATGTTTGATCCCCTTTCCATCTCTGAACTCTCCCCGAGGCCCATCTCCCGCTGCCACTACCCCCACCCTCCCATTATAAAACTCTTCTTTGTCTCCTTCCTGAAGGGGTCTCTATAAGGGAACTCATAAATTAGCCCTTCCTAATTTTTCATGGTATAATATAGCACTTTAGAGTGCTGACTCTGCTGAAAATGCAAATCTCAGGCCACACAGACATAGTGGTCCTGACTCAGCAGAGCTGGGTGGGCCCAAGCATCTGCGTTTTTCAGTAAGCACCCCATGATTCAGATGTGGGCAGCCCAGCTTGATTGACTCTAGTCCAGTGTGTCCACACCTTCTGACAGAAGGTTTGCATCAGAGAAAGGGACTTTATGTTGGGAATTTCAGGCCAGGGCAAGTGGGGCCTTTGGGTTTTGTGTTTGTTTGTTTGTTTGTTTGGGGATTTTTTTCTTTTTTTCTTTTTCTTTTTTTTTTTTTTTTGAGATGAAGTCTCGCTCATCCAGGCTGTAGTGCAGTGGCGCAGTCTCGGCTCACTGCAACCTCCACCTCCCGGGTTCAAGCGATTCTCCTGCCTCAGCCTCCCGAGTAGCTGGGACTACAGACGTGCACCACCACGCCAGGCTATTTTTGTATTTTTAGAGGAGATGGGGTTTCACCATGTTGGCCAGGCTGGTCTCAAACTCCTGACCTCAGGTGATCTGCCCACCTCAGCCTCCCAAAGTGCTGGAATTATAGGCATAAGCCACCACACCTGGCCAGCCTTTGGGTTTTGTTTTCCTCTGGCTATCATATTGGTCAAATTTGGGTATACATTTTACTTAGGTAAATTTTAAATCGAAGGCCTTTCAAACACTCTTCTCTTAAATTTAAATAGTTGGTCTTTTAAAAAGATAGAATAAAATTAAAACCTCCAGTTTATTACCACAAAGCTTACTAAATAATAACTTTTCCTTTATTTGGTCATTAAGTAGATGCATACATCACACAGGTGAAATAAACAGTGTTGGAATTCCTTTTATGCTGAAACCAGGCTTCTTTCCAGGTGTTTCAAAGGGTGTGTCCTGAGGAATAATGTATAGTTTTTAAAGACACAATTTCTTTTTTCTTTTTTTTTTTTTTTTTGTGTGTGTGTGTGTGTGTGTGAGTCTCGCCCTGTCACCCAGGCTAGGGTGCGATGGTGCGATCTCAGCTCACTGCAACCTCCGCCTCCGGGGTTCAAACAATTTTCCTGCCTTAGCCTTCCAAGTAGCTGGGATTACAGGCACCTGCCACCACGCCCAGCTAATTTTTGTATTTTTAGTAGAGACAGGGTTTCACCATGTTGGTCAGGCTGGTCTCGAACTCCTGACCTCGTGATCTGCCCGCCTCAGTCTCCCCAAAAGACACAATTTCTTTACTAATACCTTAAAAGTTATGTTTTGAAAAAATTGAGCATTTTTCTCTGTAGTATTTCCATGAACTTTCTTCCAATAAGATTTAGCATGAGAAAGTTAAAAATATTAATGATAAGAAAATATATAGAAAGTAGAAAAAATAGAGGATTATTTTTTTAAGCCTCAAAAGGTTGAACACGAAGCGTTTTGAACCATTAGACACCACATAAAGGATGAAGAGTCCCACCCCAAGGGGACTTAACAGTTGGCAAAGACAACCATAATGTCATAAATAAATTAAGCTAGAATAAATATGAATGCATGCCCTACCTCTTTTATTTTAAGTGCAGAGCTTTCTTGCAAAATTCTTATTAGTAATAAATTCCCTTTGCTACCATGGTGACCTTATAGTTTAAAATGTTCAGTTCTTTTTTCCAGCCAACTTTGGATGTGTTCTGAAGGTTTTATCTGAACTTTTTTTCCAGATACTGTACTCTTCTGGTTGGCATTTGCATAGTCATTTGCATAATGTTATTCCTGATAAAGCTCTGGTTCTCTGAAGAAGAAAATTAGCAATTATTATTTTGCCATGGAATGAATGATAGCTCAGAATGTAAGCTACCAACCTCGTTTAAAAACTTTTGAAATAAGGCAAAAAATAATATGAAGACACGTAGGATTAAAAAAATTACCATCTCACCAAGCACGGCACAGGCTGCTCTTGCAGTGATTAAGCGTGTCCACGGAAGGTCTGGAGGCAGGGGTGGAGGGGCCAAGTTGTCAGTTGCTAGAAAGGCAAAAAGAGCAGGCAAATGATTGGGAGCAAACCATTTAATGAAGGCTTTGTTAGCATATAGGACTGCCATGCTATATGACAGCTGGCACTTAAGAGGCTCATTATTAAGGCAACGTAATTCTGTCCACCTGCAAGCTTGGGAAAAGGGCAATAATGGCTCACTATCGCCCAGAGCAACAGTGGCTCTAATTACAATTTTCCCTAGTGAAAGACACTGCACATACATGCTGCCCACACCCGTACAGGCACCCATTGTTGTTTAGAGTAAGGGAGGATGTTTCTTTATCTCCACACTTCTCTTAGATGACTCTACATCTTCTTACAGCCGTTAGGGAAGGCCGCTCTTGTTCCTGAGAAAGAAGTGCCCAGCTGCGCTTTCTCCCCAGGGTTACGATAACAGCACATCAAGTCACATCATTAACAGGACTGACACAGAAGATGGGGTGAGGGAGAGGGCTTCCAGCAAAAGCTCATCAGTGTCATCTCACACATACAAAATATTAAACAACCTTAGCATTTTTTAGTGGGTTGAAAAGGTCAAAGGTCAGGAACACTGATTTATTTATAGGATTATAGCAAAGTCTTTCATAAGAGGGCCCTTAAAATTTAAATTTTGTCTTATAACTGAAATTATAGAACAGTTAGAACATGAAAATAAATGAAAAGAAAAAATCTCTACTTCCACTACCCAAGTGCTCTGCTTGATGCTTTCACACCTGGTATCACAGGTCCATGCATCTGCTTGTATTAACAGCTGATATTCATGATCAGTATTTTGTCTTAAAAACAAATGAAGAGTTTTTATGTGCCAGGAAAATCCATCCATACTCAGTTTTGAAAAAACAAAGAAGCTAGATACCCCATTGACCCTGATGTGATTATTACATGATTATTACACATTGTATGCTTGTATCAAAATCTCTCATATCCATAAATGTATACACCCACTGTGTACCCATAAAAACTGTTTTAAATAAAAAACTAAAATAAACAAAGAAATAAACTAGCCTCATGGCACAAGGAAGACTCAGTCTGTGTCTTCACCCTTACATCCAAGAGTTGAAGAATAATGCAGGAGTAAGAGGAAAATCAATTTTAAAGAAGGAAAACAACCACACGAATCTGTTTTAATTGTCTACATCATTTAAACTCAGCACATTACATTTATTTTGAGGTTTTGGCACATTTTATGCAATTTTACTACTTAAAATTTAAGAGGACAACTCATTGGCTATTTCAGCATTTAGTTATTTATAGGTACACAATAAAAATTAAATATTTGTCCAAACCTACCCAAATGAATTTATAACAACTGCACAAATATCTTCCATTATCATCCAAAGTAGCAGGCCTATAAAATTTCATTTTATGTCTTTGAATCGGAATAGGATATAAATCATAGTACAGTTTTTAAGAATTCAGATTTAGACAGAATATATTTTTAAAAACATGAAAATGCTTATGATATGTGGGGGGAAGTACATAAAGCTGCGCAGTGACAAGGTATTTATTTTTAATTGTATCAATGCAACCCAGGTGTCAGCTGATGCCTCCTGCCTTTAAGATTTAAATACAATTGTTTTCACACCTTTCCAAATTTCATGGGGAGCTTGAGGTCGTCTCCAAAATTCCTGTGCATCCTGGGATGTACTTTGTCACTGTCACTTGTGGTACCAGGTTTCTTCTATTAAACTTGACCTCATGAAAACGTCATCATCCATGGCACTTCTCGACCCCCTTCTTCCACCTTGACGCAGGCGTGGAATTCAGCCATTTTTATTTTCCCAAAACTCGTGAAACCTTAGGGCATGAGGCAAGACAACACAGAGTTGGGGTATCCAAGAAGATCACATATCAGGAACACAAGTTCAAATGAAATTGTTTGTAAAAGTTCTCTACCTGCCCTACTGTAGGAATCTCTCGTATTGAATTCAGGCAATAGCTTTCTGGCTGGCTGCTCTGCTCGCCTCTCCTCTCATTGTCTCTCTTTCCTCCCTTCTCTTCTCTTCCCAAAGCTACACTCATTCATTTCACGTGGAAGGCAATTTCACTGTCTCTGCTGTTTCCTTCTAAATGTTCCCTGGAGCCTCATTGTCTCTATATTAGAGACTTATTAAGCACTTTTCCTAAACAATATACCATCTTCTTCCCCCACTTTGTCCTCTCCCCCACTTCCTCTGCCCCCTTCTCCCTCCCTCTCTCTCTCCACACACACACACATGCATACATGCACACATACGTAGTGTGATAAATATTCATTTTTTGGATTACATAAAATTGCTTGTATAGTTAGAGAACATTATTTAACGCACGTATTTTGGAATAAAGATGTAATGGGCTTTCTTCTCTTTTTTGGTCTGGAGACTGCTGGCAAAGTTGCTTAGGGAAGGCCCATTGTTTGAATGTAAAGTGTCAGTAATAAACACTGTTTATTCTTTATAATTTCCTAATGCCAAGAAAGTTGTACTCTTACGAGGTTTGTTTCTTTTCTTTTCTTTTTTTTTTTTTTTAAACTAAGAGGTGTTTCATTCAAAGTTCCTATAGGTGTTGCGGGTGGTTATTTCTGCCAAGTTACATTACAAATTGTTGAGAAGGGGTCTAGATTATAAATAGAATCCCCAAAAGAAAGGACCTTTCAAAAAAGAAAACATATGTACATGTACTCACATATCCCAAACCATAAAACAGGTACTTTTGATTGCCAACACAATGGCCATCCCCTACTCTGCTCCTTTTTAAAAATAATGTCAGAGGTCTTATTTTATTCCTGAGACTACTCTCCTCCCATGTGATTCAGGGATCAATCTTGATTGGTCTAAGCCAATTGTGGTGGTGCAATTTTCCTTGCTGGCACATTTTAAGCATGTGCATGTGATCCAGTTCTGACCAATAGGCTATGAGCAAATATTTGCTCGGGGTTGGGGGTGGGGGTTAAAAAGTGGTTTCTTTACTCTTGAAAGGAAAAAAAAAGCTCAAACAAGAGAGACTCCCTTCTTCTTCTAGAAGTTTTCATGTCTGCACACAACACCTGGTGCTGTGCCAGCTGTCTTGTGTCTATGAGTATGGGAAGCGAGGAGATGACACTGCCAAGATGAGATGGCAGAGTGAACACACAGAAAAAAAAAATGGAATCCTTCATGACATCCTTTCACCTCTGAATTAAACAACTGAGCTACCTGAGCACTTATTTTTTCTTAGGAAAAATAAATTGCCCTTCTTATTAAACCAGGTGAGTTTGGATTTTTTGTTTCTTGTGCCAAAAGCATCCTCCTGATGTATTGTGTTCAAGCCTATTGACTAAAACTAAACCCCTTTAACACAATATTTATACTGAATCGATGTGAACTTCTATCTCAGATATGCCATTTTCTTTTTTTTTTTTTAATTTCATTTTTTTTCTTTTTTGAGATGGAGTCTCACTCTATTGCCCAGGTTGGAGTGCAGTGGTGCCATCTCAGTTCAGTGCAACCTCCGTCTCCCAGGTTCAAGCAATTCTTCTGCCTCAGCCTCCCGAGTAGCTGGGATTATAGGCACATGTCGCCACCTCGCCCGGCTAATTTTTTTGTACTTTTAGTAGAGATGAGATTTCATCAAGTTGGCCAGGCTGGTCTCAAACTCCTGACCTCAAGTGATCCACCCACCCCAGCCTCCCAAAGTGCTGGGCTTACAGGTGCGAGCCACCGCGCCTGGCCCAGGCTGTCATTTTCATCTACATGCTTAAAGATGCCTCTTTCACCACCTGGAATTGCTCTGTTTACGTTGCCTTCCTGGCAATTAATAACAGCTATTTTGGCTCAGAAAAATCAACAACTGGACCCTGTGTTTTCTTCTCCATTGTACCAAACAGTCCCCAGAAGAGGAAGAGTGCTACAGAGAAGACGAGCTGGTGATGTCCCAGGAATGGCTCCCTTTGACTCACAGCCAAATTTATGGGAAAAAGAATCACCAAAGCAGTCAAGGTTCCATAGTCCGATGAAGGTCACTAACAGCATCTTTTTATTCTGTCTTGTATGTGGACCTAAATTTGGTTCAAAGATAACAGAAAGACATTTTATAGGAAATTGACAAAGACACCATAGTAAGTATTTAAAAGACGGACTTGTTTCATACGTGCCTCTGTTACCCTATCCTTTCTTGTTGTCTAGCCCCAGGGGTTTTAGGATCAGCAATGTGGCTTTGTCATGTCCTGATCATGCTGGTTTGTAATATCTGTCTTACTAGCAACCGGCACCCAATGGAATGGGTGTGGTTAGAAGCAGTAATGGAACAATCCTGACAAGAGGCATTTTCCACACCTCCTAACAGGGGAGTCCCAACGCCCGTCTTGTAGCATGAGTAATTTCTCTGTGTTATCCAAAGTATTCTATTTAAATGTTTAATTTAACCTTGCAAATAATTATGAAATACAAGCCACGCCACATACAGGCTGATTATTTTTCAAAATATCACAGAAGGGGGAAAAAAAAACCCTATGGATTATTTACGTCTCTCTCAGCTCATCTCCTGAAGGCCAGAATTTGAGAGAGCAATTTAATATGTGCTTCTGTTATTCTTTGTTCCTAAGTCTCCATTTAGGATCATTGATATTAATCCAACTTAAACCTCAGCAATTGCTTATGTGACCTCAAGCAAGTTGCTTAACCTCTTTAAGCCTCAGTTTCCTAGTAAAATTAGACTAGTAATTTTATTGCAAAAAGTAAGATAATGTTGTAGGAGTTATTAAGAAATTATTTTAGGCAAATAGAGAGGAAAAGGGGTCCTTGGAAAGTTTTCATTTTTTGAAGCATCTTCGGAAAAGTCTCTTGTAAAGCCCCAGCTCTTACAGCCAGGCCAGCAACCTTTGATATACAAATGCTGGCCCTTAGAAGGGGTCCACCCAACATGGCCAGGCTGGCAACCTTCCATAAGCAAATGCCAGCCGTTAGAAATTGGGTCCACCCAACATGGTGACTCCTGCAGCCTTCTTGCCCTTGCCCCACATGTGCCTGCCAACATGGCTGCCCCCACATATCCCCACATATGTAGAACATCGTGGTGCCCTGCATTTGCATATTAGAAGGCTAGGGTAGGAGGGCCATTTTTTTCACGGGCTACGTGAATGACATGCCTTGTCAAACCAACCCCCTGAGCCCTACGCAAATCAAACATCGCCTCCTCCAGCCTCTTCATAAACCTGACTGGTTTCTGTGGCAGGTGCGGTTCCCTCTCTTGGCTTTGGAGTCCCCCTCCTTCTGTCTCTGTACAGGGGCGCTTCTTCCTTCTCCCTTCCTTCTTAATCCTTCTTGCCTGTTAAATTCTCCGCTCCTTAAAACCGCTCCACGTGTGTCCGCATCGTCTTATCTAATTCGATGTGAGACAAGAGCCCTGGTGTTCCTCCACTCACCAGAGCCTTATCAATAATTTAGGTGTAGTGTTTGGCCTAACGCTTTGCGAAAAGCAAATGATAATAAATATCAGCTTGTTACTGCTGGAAGTTATCCGCGTTACGGGTGGCAAATCCCTATGGGTCTGTAGCAACCTCAATTCTTGACTCCTCAGAAGAAAGAATTCAACTGAGGGGCACAAGGCAGAAAAAGAGACTGAAGCAAGTTTCAGAGCAGGAGCGGAAGTTTACTAAAAAGCTTTAGAGAAGAAAGGAAAGTACACTTGGAAGAGACCAAAGCGGCAACTTGGAGGTCAACTGACCCATTTAACCTTGAACCTAGGATTTCATACGCATTTCACTTCTGGCGTTGTGAGCCCCTTTTCCCTTGATTCTTCCCTTAAGGTGAGCTGCCCACATGCGAGGGGCGCCTAGGAGGTGAGCACGTGGCGTGTTTACTGGAGTTGTATGCATGCTCACCGGAGGCTTTCCTCCCTTTTCCAGTGGAAAGCCGGGAAGGTGGTACTCCACCATTTTGCTTCTTAACGTGCATGCTCGAGACCAGTGCCCAATTGCCGAAAGCTGCCCATTACCAGTTTCAGGGGTTTTTATGTACAGGGAAACTGCCTCTCCCTGCAGCGCTGGCTGCAACCAATTATTATATTAGAGAGGTAGTGTTACAACTGCCTGAACATCATCCAATGATCACCTGACATTCCTGATGAGTAGAGATGCCCCATCCTGCCCTGCTGATGCCCGACTAGCTACCTTCTGTAACAAGCTGTTGTGGTCTTGTATCATTGTTGCTAACAATTCTGCAAAGAACTTTGGAGTTTGGCTGAAGAAAAATAAATTTAGTTTTGTCATGGCCCTTCTTTTACCTTCCTTATGTAAACCAAAAATAAAATTATAAGCCCCCCGCCCCCCCAACCATCTGAATGGACTTCCTTCTCGGCCAGGGTGGTCTTAAATTTTAACCTGAGAGACTGGTTCAGGCCAGGACAGGAAGTGGGGGCTGGACAGCATTCATTATAGCTCACCGGCATCAACATCAACTCAGACCTTAAGTCTGGTAAGAAGCATTTACAGGCCAGGCACGGTGGCTCACACCTGTCATCCCAGCACTTTGGGAGGCTGAGGTAGGCAGAGCACAACGTCAGACGCTCAAGACCAGCCTGGCTAACATAGTGAAACCCTGCCTCTACTAAAAATACAAAAAAAAAAAAAAAAAATTAGCTGGGCATGGTGGCTTTCTCCCGTAGTCCCAGCTACTCGGGAGGCTGAGGCAGGAGAATCACTTGAACCGGGGAGGAAGAGGTTGTGGTGAGCCCAGATCGGGCCACTGCACTCCAGCCTGGGTGACAGAGGAAGACTCTGTCTCAAAAAAATTAAAAGCATTTACAATTCATTCTCTCTGAAGCCGGCTGCCTGGAGGCTTCATCTGCATGATAAAACTTTGATCTCCACAACCTCTTATTACAACCCAGACATTTCCTTTCTATTGATCCCAGGTCTAGATAAGCTCAACCAATTGTCAACCAGAAAATTTTAAAATCTACCTATTAACTGGACCCCCCCCGCCCCCCGCCAACCCCCACCACCTTTGAGTTATTCCACCTTTTCGGACCAAACCAATGTATTTCTTAAATGTGTTTGATTGGTCTCTTGCCTCCCAGAAAATGTATGAAACCCAAGCTGCACCCCGACAACCTTGGGCACATGTTCTCAGGACCTCCTGAGGGCTGTCATGGGCCATGGTCACTCATATTTGACTCAGAATAAATGTCTTCAAATATTTTACAGAATTTGACTCTTTTTGTCGACACTAAACCATAAAATGGCGAGGATATTCTGTCTAATGTTGAAGAATTAAGTAAAACTAAATCTTTAAGCACTAGATTTTACAGGCAGAATTTTGGTACTATAAAGTGTTAGATTAAAAGTTTATTTCTAAATACTTGTTCATTTCAGAAAAGTAAAGTTTTTTCTTTGATAATTACAATACTGCTGTCTTTTCTTGCACAAAGACAGACAATGGAGAGATAAGGTAACAAGAAGTCCCCATAAGTTTTCCTTTTATTTTAGTAAACTCTGTACAACCAAGAGGCAAAATTAATTCCACAAGAGGGAGACAGGTCCATGCTGAATTTCCTCAGGGAAAGAAAAAATAAAAATGAAATTATGATTCTGTTCGAGGACTTCTTGAAATTTCCAAAGACATTTTAGGTTTTGTCATATTTTTAAAGGGGTCATTTGTGTGCTCTTTCCTTTTTCTCTCACCTTTCAATGAGCTATTAGAGAAACGGGTCCTGTCTAAAGAGAGCCAGAAATTGAAACCTGGCTCCCAGGCAGACCTTTCAACAAAGGCCACAGCCATCTCCCCACTGGCCTTTGCTCCTCCAACTTGACATATGACACCAGTCCCACCAACCATCGCTTTCTGTGGCAACCAGCTTCCGTTTCTTCCCTTCGTTTTCTGGTCTCTCCCATGGCCAGCCCCCTCTCCTTCACCGGGGGGCTGGACGGCAAGGCAGGGAGGGAAGACCTGAAGCTGCGGCTGCTCTGGTGTGTTTCTACCAGACGCCTGGCAGCCTGTGAGCCTCCCAGCTGGCATGCGAGTGAGGAGACCCGGAGCTCGGTGTGGGGAGGACAAGAGACCTACACGCAATGGGATCCCAGGAGATGAGCAATAACCCCACTTCTGGCTCAATCAGCCGTGTTTGGCCTGTTTCCCCAACAGCTATAATTTGTTTTGTTTCTGTGCCAGAGTGGGCTTCCCCAGCATGGGAAAGGATTCATTTTTGGTTCATCCCCACAGTTTCCAGAAGCCTCCCTACTTCAAGCTGCCGCAGCGTATGCATCTCTACTGAAGGATAATAAAGTTGTCTTTGGAAGGAGCATTCCTGACTCAGCCACTTCCTACCTGTGGGGCTTTGGCCTCAGATTCACCTTTCGTTGTGTGGGGATGATAACAGTCTGCAGAGTATCAGGATTAAAAGAGACTAGACAATTCTGTGATTTTCAAATTGTGCCCTGAGGAGCCCTAAGGTTCTGGAGGACATATCTAAAAAAAAAAAAAAAAAAAAAAAAAAAAAAGCTGCTCTGGCAATGCAGGGGGAGCTCCAGCAGTTCGATATCACACCCTTCACACACACACACACACACACACACACACACACTTACTTTAATCACAATAGCTGGTTGGCCTTGCCTAGAAGAGCTTGACCCTCTCCAGATTACAATCCTCCTCTTCTTCCCTGTGCTTTAGAGCTGGCGTTTCTAATCACTAGCCTTACGCGGCTATTTTCAAATGGGGCTTCCCTGGAGCTGCACTGGGGTTTGGATCCACAGCCTCACATCTACCCTGCTCCCGCCCCTTAACCTCACAGGGCAGCTCCGCTTTTCTCTGTTTTATGTAATACGTTGTGGTTCTGAGTAGCATTGGTAGGGAGGCAGCAGTCTAAAGCTCTCAGTCTGAGAAGCCCCTGGTGGAGGGCATCTGGAAGCACTCAGGGGAGCAGTAGTGATGAGGCATGAGGCCAAAAAGCATGGGGACTGTGAGCAAGAATTGGTGGGGCTGGGGCTGCCTCAATGCAATTGGCGTGCCAGCACAAAGCTTCCAAATACTTCTCAGTCCCAATACTTACTACTTGCCAACTGCCTGAGACTGCTTTCTTTCTTGGTTTCTGCCAGTTTCAACAAGAAGGAAGAAGGAAGCTGTTTGGCTTAAGCCAGAACATCACATGTTGTGGGAGCAGCGGCCCAAGGAGTGGATGTAGAAGCCCAGGTGGCAGAGTGCAGCTGCCACCCACAGCCAGCCCTGCCTCTGACAGGGGATACAGCCGGCTGGCGTGAATGGTCTATGCCACCGTGCCATGTGAGGGACAAGGAGACTCCTCCTCAACTGTAAAACACACAACACACCACACTCACGTATGTGACACACATTTTATTTTTGCCTCTAGAACTTTCCTGTCATTTTACTTTATTTTTATTTGAATTTTTTAATTTTGCCACCCAAAATGTGAAATTATGTCACCCAAAAGGAAGAAGCAGTGCAAGTGTCTGTCAACAGATAAATGGATAAACAAAATCTGTTTATGCATATACATTCAATGCTACATTATTCATCCTTAAGAAGGAAAGAATTTCTAACACATGATACAACGTGGATGAACCTTAAGGGTATTATGCTAAGTGAATAAAACGGTCACAAAAGGACAAATATAGTATGATTCCACTTATTCGAGATATGCAGAGTAGTTGAATTCATACAGACACAAAGTAGAATGGTTGTTGTCAGGGTCTAGAAAGAGGGAGGAATGGGGAACGTATTAGTCCGTTTTCACACTGCTGATAAAGATATAACTGATACTGCACAATTTACAAAAGAAAGAGGTTTATTGGACTTACAGTTCCACGTGGCTAGGGAGGCCTCACAATCATGGTGGAAGGCAAGGAGGAACACATCACATCTTACATGGAGTCAGCAGGCAAAGAGAGCTTGTGCAGGGAAGCTTCTGCTTTTAAAAACCATCAGATCTTGTGAGACTCACTCACTATCATGAGAATAGCACAAGGAAGAGCCACCCTTGTGATTTAATTATCTCCCACTGGGTCCCTCCCACAACACTTTAGAATTATGGGAGCTACAAGATGAGAGTTGGGTGGGGACACAGAGCCAAACCATATCAGGGAAATAGTGTTTAATGGATGCAGAGATTTAGTTTAGGAAGATGAAAGAAGTTCTGGAGATGGATTATAGTGATAGCATACAACAATGTGAATGTGCTTTAATACTACCGAACTGCACACTTAAAATGGTTAAAATGGTAACTTTCATATTATGTATATTTTGCCACAGAAAAAAGAATTTTTTAATGTTTGATTATGAAATATTTTAATCATACAGAAAAATACATAAAATATCAGCTACTTGTGTAAGTCCTTGGATTTAATAGGCACATTTTGTCATGTTTCTTTTTTTTAAGAAATAAATCATCACGGGTGCAGCTAAACCTTCCCTCCTCGTTCCAGTTGCATTCATCTTTTTCCTCCTTTACTTGTATATTTTAACGTTTTACTGTATAATAATACACTATTTTGTGGGATGTTTTAATCAGACAAATAATAATATATCTTCCACTTACTTTTTGTTGTATTTTTGGAAATCGTTCCACATTGACCTATGTAGTCCATTCATTTTTAACCTCTGAATATTATTCTGTTGTTCGAATCCCCCACTGATGGACATTTAGGTTGCTTCCACTTTTTTGCTAGCACTACAAGTGCTGCAGTGAATACCCTGTGAATGTCACCCTGAGTGCATGTGTAAGAGTTTCTCTGGTGCACAGTCCTGCAGTGGAAATTTTGGGTGGTAGAGGACATGTGTTTTCCACTTCACTAATATTGTCAAGTTGATCTCTGAAGTGGTTGCACTATTTGAATTCCTACCTTCACTGAAAAAGATCTCTTGTTTCCACCATTGCCCTCAACAAACTTTGGAATTGTTACTTTTTTTCCCATGCTAATGGATGTGAAGTGATATCTCACTGTGAGTTTAATTTGCATCCACCCTACCACAAACATCAGTGAGAGTGAGCAGGTTCTCACAAGCTTACTGGACATTCCAGTTTCTTCTTTGAAAAATTGCTTGCTTCCTGAACAGTTATGTCCAGAAGGCCAAGGATAGTCTGTGTTATTTATAGTTGTATGTTCATTACCTAGCACAGTGCCTGGCACATGATAGGTAGGCATCATTATCTACTGAATGAATGAATTGCCAGGCATACTGATAGGTGCTAAGTAAAAATATTATTTAAAAAACATTAATGACAGTAGGTGCTATAAATACTCCCGACCTTGAAGTTCATAGAAGTTAAATAATTTGCCCAGGCCACACACTTATTACACGGTGGAACCTGGACTCTAACCCTGCTCTGTCTCATGCCAGAGCTCACACCCTTAACACTACAACATCCTGCCTCCCCTCGAAACTCAGATGGAAGACAAAAGAATAAAGAACAAATATATGAAGGATCTTTAGTGCTGTTAACAATTCTTTGTTATAATTTAGTTCCTTTATCTTGATTAGATCTCTCAAAATACAAATCAATTTCAATGTCTGAAAGTACAGTTGCTTTTGGAAAGTATCAAATGATTTTCTTAGTTTGGAGGCCTTGTACCAGGCAGAAAAAAAAACAAAAACAAAAACAAAAACTGCTCCTCTCATTTAAAAGAAAAGTTGGCACCAACTGCTACTGTTTCTAGATCATTTATATCTGTAACCCATACTTTTCACCCAAATAGTAAGCACACCCAACAGCCTATAAGATACCTCTTAGCTCACCTCTCCAAAATTGAATGCAGTCACCATCTCCCCCAAATCTGTTCCAGTCACAGCTTTCCCATCCCAGCCAATGACAGTTGTTGACAGCCCCACCCTTTCAGTTGCTCACAACAAAAACCTGTGCTCTTTCCTTCCCAGCTCACATCCCTCCCCTCAGCAGATCTGCTGGCTCTGCCTTAACAACACACGCAAAACTCAACCACAGCTCGCCACCCTCCACTTTCTCTCCCTGGTCCTATCATCTTTGTCTCTGTATTCATTTCCTAATAGGTGCCCCTGTTTCTTCCCTTGCCTCCAACCATCTATTGGCAACACAGCAGTCAGAGTGATCCTCTTAACATTCAGATTATGTTCCTCTTCTGCTCAAAAGCCTGCAGTGACTCTCCATTGCATTCAGTTTAAAAACTAGGGTCCTTCAAAGAGCCTCAGGCCCCACTTAATCCTGCTCCTCACTCCTTCCCTGAGCTCATCTCCTATCACTCTCCCCTCATTTGCTTCTCTCTAGCTACAATGACCTCCTTCTTGTCCCTTTCATATGCCACAGCACTCCTCCCATAGGGCCTTCAAGAGAGCCCAGAGAGCTGCTCCTCACATAGTCATGCGGCTCTCTTCCTTTCCTCCTTCAAGCCTTCGCTGAGATCTCACATTTCAAGAAGTCCTTCCTGAATACCTGCTTCATAGCTTGATTCTTCCTCCATCTCCAACCCCTATACTTCCAATCCCCTGCTCTAATATTTCTCTTTTCCAAATCATTTATCACATTCTAGCATGACATGTTATCAATATCATATACTTCATCAATAATGTCTGTCGCCCACCCCGACACACACACAACTGTAATATAAGCTCCTTCAGGGCAAGAATAATTTTCATTTTGTTTACTGATGTATTCCAAACAACTAGAACAGTGTCTGGCATTGTTAGCACCCAGTTATTTGAATTTAACAAACAGTGTTTGCATATCCAATAACCTTCCTCTTCATCCCTTTCTTACTAAGAAAATTTCAGGTTTTTTTTTTTTTTTTTTTTTTTTAAAGTCTCACTCTGTCACCCAGACTGGAGTGCAGTGGCATGATCTCGGCTCACTGCAACATCCACCTCCCGGGTTCAAGCAATTCTCGTGCCTCAGCCTCCCAAGTAGCTGGGACTACAGGTATGCGCCACTATACCTAGCTAACATATTTGTATTTTTAGCAGACATGGGATTTTGCCATGTTGGCCAGCTGGTCTCAAACTCCTGGCCTCAAGTGATCTGCTCTCCTCTGCATCCCAAAATGCTGGCATTACAGGCATGATCCACCGCAACCAGACAGGAAATTTCAGTTTTGATGGACAGAAAATATCAGCCCTTAAGAACGAATCACAACCTTTGCCAGTAACTGGTCCTGAGGTAAGCATGTGGCCCCACTTTCAAAACTCTAAAAGTTACATATCAAAAATTCTATTGCAGCCGGGCTAGAGGCATGTGACCTTGGTTTTATCAAGTAGATTTAATGGTGTTAGATTTGGATTGTGTATGTGATCACTATGGCTGATATCCTGGCATCCACGGGGGTGAAAGAATCTGGTTCTCAGGAATCAGCTCAGGTGGGGCTCTGGAATTATAGCTGCTGCAAGGTAGGTGGTAATCATAGGCGCACTTCATCAATAATGGCCCTGTGGTTTCATTGCGCATTGTCCTCTAGAGGCCGTTGCCCTAATTGCATTGTTCCTGGTTAAAAAGACTGTTTCCTGGCTTTCCAAGAAACTCTATGAACTATTTACTATGCTTTAATAGGCCTTTCCTTCTTAAATTAACTAGAGTGGATTTGAATGTCTGCAGCTAAGAAATGTGATTCCAAGATAGTGCCATTGAGGACATCATTCATTAAGTCTTCAAATTAACCCTGGGACTCATTTCCTCCAGATTTCTTACAACAAGATACTCAGTGTCATAGTGATTTAGTAAAGAGTTAGTGTATTTTCTTACACTTTCAGTTGAACACAAACTGTTGTAAGTTGTACGTGGTTCTTTACTCCTTCATGTGCTCTTGTTTTATTCTGTCTTGCTCTTGTTTATTCTCTTGTTTTATTCTGTTTTGCTTTTTGGTTAAGAAAAGTGAGGACACGGCCGGGCGCGGTGGCTCAAGCCTGTAATCCCAGCACTTTGGGAGGCCGAGACGGGCGGATCATGAGGTCAGGAGATCGAGACCATCCTGGCTAACACGGTGAAACCCCGTCTCTACTAAAAAATACAAAAAACTAGCCGGGCGAGGTGGCGGGCGTCTGTAGTCCCAGCTACTTGGGAGGCTGAGGCAGGAGAATGGCGTGAACCCGGGAGGCGGAGCTTGCAGTGAGCCGAGATCGCGCCACTGCACTCCAGCCTGGGCGACAGAGCGAGACTCCGTCTCCAAAAAAAAAAAAAAAGAAAAAGAAAAGTGAGGACACCTAACCATGGATGGCCTGGAATGTGTGAGAATGAAACAGAAAGAGAGCTGAAATTTTCTGCCTAATGGAATCAGAAGGACTTGCATTTCTGTCAATAGCTTGAAGTAAGAAGTGAAAGATGTGTGTAGGTTACAAAGAGAGAAAGAATAAGGCACTTCTATCTAGTTTATAGAAAGCTGGGAAGAGCATCACTGCATATCAACAAGAAACAAGTGCAAAAGCAACAAAATAATAATTTTCTTGAACCTCGTTGAGAGCATAGGGAAACCAATTAACCTAAAATGTAAGGAAAAACAGGCCCTTCAAGAAGATGGGATGCAAGCATTGGCTCAAGACACAGCAAGGAAAAGGAACTGGTTGCCATCCACACAGGTAAGCTAAAGTGTTTAATAACCTGCTAAATGCCAATTCTGACAATTCCCAGGAATAGGAATTCCACTGACTCACGGTAAGATTGTAGCCCCACACAGGCTCCTCTCCACAAACCTCCACCTCACACCAGGCACTCAGAGAAAGGTTGGGGGCAGGGTGGGAGACCTAGCAAATCTCATTTTGTGGTGGATGTCTAGAGGAGAGGAGTGGTGGCCACAGTGGGAAAATCCACAAACCCTGTCTGGAGCCATCGCCCCTATGGAAAGAAAGCCTTAAGTTGCTAGGTGAGTGGGAGTAGCCCAGTCAATCCCAAGATGCAGATGAAACCCACTGGGGTAGCAGAAGGTAAGAGACACCCTCAATATAGCATTCAGATCCTAGGCCATTAGAGGACTTCTATCACTGGGGAAGTGGCAGGAAATTTTCCCCCTCATAATTCTTTTAAAAAATACAAGGCAGTTTGGCTGCTGGTGGTAAAGAGGCAGGAGCATGAAAAACCTTTTTGACTCCCAAGATCCAGTGAAACAGGTTTTACCTAAGACTGCAGTTGGATGAAGGCAATATAGGACCACTCCCTGCTCCCCTCCACCATTAGGCTAACAAGCACTGAGTAGTAAGCATAGCCATTTGCTGATGTGGCAAAGACAGGGTATGAAGAGAGATCCACGCTGAGGTGTAGATATATGAAGAAGATATAAGCTAAAGGTAGAAAAAGAGCATTGAGAAAATCTCTCTAATAAAGACAAGAGACAGGGAAATAATGGGTAGAAGAGGGTGGTTCCCTGGCAAAGGCCCCACCCTCAAGCCTGGAAACCTACAGCCCTAAATGGGAATAGGTATTTCTGCTTTCATGCCCAAATGTGCCTTTTGGCCCACCACGTCCCCCTATCTTGTACCCATATAAACCCCAAACCCCAGGTTCCATGAGCAGACAAGCAAAAGGGCAGCACAGCACAGAAGAAGAGAAGAAAAGGAGCACCTGAATGTTGAGAGGAGTTCAGATGGGGATTGTCGGAGAGGAGATCAGCTGCAAGACAACTGAACTCCAGGGGAAGATCATCTTCCCATTCTATCTCCTTTCCAACTCCCCATCCATCCTGCAGTGAGCCACCTCCATCCAGCAATAAAATCCCTCACATTTACCATCCTTCAATTTGCCTGTGTGACCTGATTCTTCCTGGATGCTGGACAAGAACCTGGGTACCAAGAGACCACTGAGCTGGTTAACACTTAGGCTGTCTGCAGATGGCAGAGCTAAAAGAGCATTGTAACACACCCAGTGGGGCTTTGGGAACCACAAGCACCCACCCCTAGATGCTACCATGGGGTCGGAGCTCCAAAAGCACTCACCCCAGCTTGTGCACCTGCCTGTCTGTATGCTCCCCATCCCATAAGGGGCTTGAGTGCATGGTGACTAAACAGATGAGCGAGCCACATCCCTGTCACACATCCTGTGAGGGGATCAGGGAACTCTCCCATTTCATCTCCAGCCACCCAGTCTCTACCCTAAACACAAGATAATACTAAAGGAATTTAAAGTTGGTGGTACACTAAGGTAATCACAGCAACAATAAAACCCAACCCAGCTCAAACTCTTAGATTGATTCAACTCCCCACGTGAATGGCCTACCAGTTGACGAGGCATGCTCATTTTTAGGCATAAATTCCATTTAACTCAGCCTTTCCCATTCTATATGTCATATCCAAAATTAAAAAAAAAAGTTACAAGAGAAAACAAACCATGAGATAAAATAATTAACAAAACCAGGCACACAATATCAGACAGGAAATTTAAAATAACTATGAAAAGAAATTCAGATACTGTCAGTCACCAAAACAAAAAACTGGCCATCAATGAATAGCTCTGACAGAATGTTAATTCAGGGATTCAAGCATGGATGGAAGTTGGAAAAAAATAATGAATTAGTGTAACAAAGTTTTAGGACACAAAGTCAGTACAGAAAAATCAGATTTATTTCTATATAATAATAGTAAACAATTAGAAGTTGAATTTTTTAAATGTACCATGCATAGTAGTATTAAAAACATGAAATACTTAGCCATAAATCTAATAAAATATATGGAATATTTGCATACTGAAAACTAAAAATCATTGGTGAAAGTAACCAAAGAAGACTTAAGTAAATGGAAAGATTTGCTGTGCTCATAGATTCAAAGACTCAATGTTGCTACTAATTCTCCACAAATTAATCTAATGATTCAACTTAAATCAAAATCACAACAGGATATTTTACAGAAACAGACAAGTTGATACTAAAATGTATATGGAAAAGCCAAGAAAGTAGAATAGCCAAAACAATTTTGAAAAAGGACAAAGTTGTAAGGTCTTACATTACTTGATTTTTAAGACTTCCTATAAAACAACATTAATCTAAACTATGTTATATTAGTAAAAGGAGAGAATATTGGAACAGAAGAGAGAGTCCAGAAATAGAGCCACATACACATGGTCAATTGATTGTAATTGACCATAGTAATTTCATAAAGAAAGAATGAGGCATGGACTGGGAAAAATAGCTATAAAATACATGTCTGATGAAATGTTTATACGTAGAATTTACAAAAAATCTTCAAACCTCAATAATAAGAAAACAAAGCACCCAATTTATTTTAATACTTAAGTATTTATTTTAAATACTTCACCAAAGATATATGGGTGGCATATAAGCACATGAAAAGATATGCAACACTATTAGTCAGTAGGGTAAGACAATTTAAAGGCAAATGAAAACCTCAATGAGATATCACTATGTATTCTTGTTTTATATGTGTGTGTCTATGTGTGTATATACATATATATGTGTGTACGATTTTTATATATATATATATAGAGAGAGAGAGAGAGAGAGGTTCTTGTTATGTTTGTTTCCCAGGCTGGTCTCAAACTCCTGGCCTCAAGCAATCCTCCTGCCTCAGCCTAAAAATGCTGGGATTATAGGTGTGAGCCACCATGGCCAGCCCCTACTACACAGTCTTTAGAATTGCTTTTTAAAAACCCGACAATGTCAAATACTGATGAGGATGTGGATCAACTGAAAATTTCATACATGATTGGTGGGAATGCAATGTGGTATCGCCACTTTAAAAATCATTTGTCAGTTTCTTATAAAGTTAAACATACACTTACCTCATATTTCCGCAATTTCATTCCTAGTTATTTACCCAAGAGAAATGAAGACTTACGTTCACACAAAAATTAGTATGCATATGTTTATAGTGGTTGTACTCATAAATACCAAAAATAAAAAACAGCTCAAGTGTCTTTGAACTAGCATATGGATTTTTTAAAAACAACTGTGGTATAGTCCTACAATAAAATACTATTCAGCAATAAGAATGAACAAACCAGCGGCTGGGCGCGTTGGCTCATGCCTGTAATCCCAGCACTTTGGGAGGTTGAGGCAGGTGGATCACAAGGTCAGGAGATTGAGACCATCCTGGCTAACACGGTGAAACCCCATCTCTACTAAAAAAATACAAAAAATTAGCCGGGCGTGGTGGCGGGCGCCTACAGTCCCAGCTGCTCGGGAGGCTGAGGCAGGAGAATGGCGTGAACCCGGGAGGTGGAGCTTGCAGTGAGTCGAGATCACGCCACTGCACTCCAGCCTGGGCCACAGAGCAAGATTCTGTCTCAAAGAAAAAAAAAAAAGAAAAAGAATGAACAAACCACCAATGCGGGCAACACAACAGGAGTCTCAAATTCATTATGCTTAGGAAATAAAGCTATGTAATATATGAT
The DNA here is from genome assembly GCF_024542745.1 of Macaca thibetana thibetana. Lineage (NCBI taxonomy): Eukaryota > Metazoa > Chordata > Mammalia > Primates > Cercopithecidae > Macaca > Macaca thibetana. The sequence continues at coordinate 51,318,939 of NC_065589.1, forward strand.
TCCTTGTTAACTCCTTCTTTATGAGTTAAAAATAATGTTTTTATTAAATTCTCAAAAGGGCAAATAGTAGGGATGGAAAACAGATCGGGGTGGCCAAGGGCTGAGGATAAGATAAGGGCTGCTAGGAAGGAGCACAAGGGAATTTGAGGGGGGCGGCAGGAACGGTGACAGAAATATTCTATGTCTTGATTGCAGTGATGGTTATTCAAATGGAGCATTTGTCAAAATTCATAAAGCTGCTGTACACTAAAAAGTGAATTTTAACCATATATAAATTACTCTTCAATATACCTGACTTTAAAAAGAAAGAGTGGGAGAGGGACAGAGAGAGAGAGAGAGGAAGAGACAGAGAGAGAGAGGAAGAAAAAGAAGAGGAGGAAGAGGACAATGATGACACAGGTAATTTGTGTCCGGGACTTTGAGGAGATTAGATGTTCTCCATAAAGAAATGACTAAGAAATTTTAAGAGAATAATGACTAAATTTCATTTCCATCCCTGGTTACCCTAATCCTTTAAAAAAAAAAAAAATTAGAAAGTGGCTTTTACCCTGGAGATCATAGTGGAAAATCCAGGATCTGAATGAATTTCTTTTTTTTTTTTTTTTTTTTTTGAGACAGAGTCTTGCTCTGTTGCCCAGGCTGGAGTGCAATGGTGCAATCTCAGCTCACTGCAACCTGTACCTCCTGGGTTCAAGCAATTCTCCTGCCTCAGCCTCCTGAGTACCTGGGACCACAGGCGCCCACCACCTCGCCCGGCTAATTTTTTTGTATTTTTAGTAGAGACGGGGTTTTGCCATGTTGGTCAGGCTGCTCTTCAACTCCTGACCTCAGTTGATCTGCCCGCCTCGGCCTCCCAAAGCGTTGGGATTACAGGCGTGAGCCATCACGCCTGGCCTAAGGATCTGAATGAAATTGAACATGGCAGCCTTTCCTGTATTGCCACTCTGCTGAGGATGGCAATAATAGCTGCATGCTATTCAGGAAGGATACCGGAATCTACGGGGGTCCCAGGACTCAGGTGAGTGGGGGTATGAGTAAGAGGCAAACCCAGGCGACACCAGAGAAGTGGGCAGGTTTGGACTGACCCTGGGGTAGAAATGGGACAAGCTCCCCTTCTTTTCAAAGCTACCAGAGATGATAATCCTTTAATAGACATAGGCAAACACTTGGATTACCATTCCCAAAAAACAATCCAGAAACTCAGATGTTCCTCTACTGCATACTATCAAGTTGTAATTAATCAACCTTTCATGATAGAATATAGAAGCATAAACATAGCCCTAATTCAAGAATTATCTCATTGTTTTACAGCTTTGCGAATTATCAGCACTACAGCAGGTACATTAAGCATTTGTCCTACTTAGTTACAAGAATATAAAAATCCATCTTTGCATAGATTGCTAATTGCATAGATTGCTAACAAATACGTCACTGCTCTTAGCTCATTTTATGTAAAATGAATGACGTCTTTGATTGTATTTTTTTAAATGATGTAAGATTCAACTCAGACAAGAGTTCTAACGCTGCTCTTTAGAAATGCTTTCTTATAAATTAGTTAGGTTCAGGATTTTATTTGATTTAGGTCAACTTTTCATAAACAGATACCCTAAGAATAACTTGTTCTACTTGTAAGCTTGAAAAAAGAGAGAAGCAGCTTGACAAATAAATCAGTTTGGAAAATGTGGCACAGCATTTCCCCTTGGTATTTACAATTCACATCAGTATATTAGATACTCTCAGGAATCTTGCAGTAAGGAAGCTTGTTTAGCTGTGTTCTAGTAGACTGTGAGCCTCATGTGGACTGGGACTAGCTATATTTTGTTCAGTGCCCTGCAAAGCTCCTGAGACAAGGGGGCACTCTGTAACACTTTCTCAAACAAAGCCAGTATTTCCCACACTTTATTTGACCAGAGAATTTTTTCTTGCTATAACATCTGTTTAACAGCCTGCATGTCATATCAGGGTTCTTGGGAATTGCTGACTTCGCTATTCAAAAACATAAAAATCAATGCACAATTTAAAAGGAAAATTTGCATTGCCCAAAAAGAAGGAAAGAGGGAAATTTTTATTTAAAAAGCAAAAAGTGATGTTCCAACTGTCAGATGTAGTTGTATCCTTCCTCAACCATTTAGAGTTCAGCCGAATCTGGGGGCTTTTTTCCCTTGGGCATTGGGAAGTTCATTCAAATGATATTCTAACTTTTTACCACTGTCAGTTCATGTTTTTAAATGATGTGTGTGGGGGTGTGGGGTGGAAAATAATGTGAAAAGCTACAAATCATATATTTTATAGGGGTTAAAAAAGTTCAGTTAATCATAATCCTTTCAAGATTGATTTTCACAACTAATCTGGTCCCAGAAGGCACTGGAAATAGGAACCGTCAAAATAGATTAAGGAAGCCAGTCTTCAGCTCTGCAGATCAATTAGACAAAAAGGTGCCAAAAATCTTATGGTACAGTTCAGTTCTTTTGTGGGAGGTGAGGAGTGGGAGAGGACTTCGGATGGAGGGCCATTGCAAAGGCTTAGGAAAGGTTTGGGATGACAGAAGCATTGTCCTGGTGGGCAGGCCCGCTAGAATACACCGCTCTCAGGTTTTCCCCAGCCCTTTTGCTGTCAGAGTCGGAAACATTCTTTGTTCACCTGAGGAATCTTGCAGGGAGGTGCTGACAACACATATTGCCTGCACATAGAGAGAACACTTCCTCGTTCCTCCTTTGACACATCGGTTTCGTATGAATTGCCAAATTCAGGGAGAGGCAAGTGAATTGGGCTGCCCCGGGCTCGCTATTCCTGGAGATCCAGCATGAATCATCAGGGGTCACTTAGGGGAGCAGAGTCACTACACCAAAGTGCTGTAGGATAAAGGACTTCTTAAAGGAATTAGGCCTTTCACACCTGTGAGAGGAACTGAGCAAGTACCGGTGTGTAAGGGCGAGTTGGAGAATGAGGGAGTCACGAACCAGTCACAAGGAGGAGTTAGTCACATTCCAGTGACTAAAGTAGGACGGTGAAGCGGGGATTCATGGTGAGGTCTAAAATCACTGTATCAGCAGCTCCCAGTCTGCCACTAGATGCTGGCTTACAGTATCTAGTGGTACAGCCCAGTATCTAGTGGCAGGCTTGGAGCTGCTATTGTTCAGCAGGGCCAGGAGTCTGGAAGAACTGGACGCAGAGCGGAATTTGGACAAGTTTTGTCTGTCACCACATATGACCCTGAAAAGATTTTCAGAAAGTAATAGCCACTGGCTCTCTTCTGCCTTTCAAATCTCATGCAAATTCCATTCTGACCATCTCTAACCTGACTCCCTCAAGGAAGAGGACTTTGGAAAACAGTCCCCAGCTTAGATACTTTGACAGCACAATCTTCCACACAGAGTACTTGGCAGACTGAAAACATGAAATATGTGTGGAGCCCCTCTGGCCAGCATGACCAGTCAAGCCTAAGCTCTGTACAGCTCCACAGGCTCCTCAGCTCACTGGTCTTTGATCTCCTGTTTTTATCCAAAATGCCATGAAGACATTGTCTTTCCCAATAGCTATGGTTATCAGAATGCGGCAAACCTCAAAAGGAGTGTGAATACAGTGTCATTCACAAAAGAATATTCTGTCCTCTCCAATTACTCTACGTCAGACTACCAGAAGGCCCATGGAGACACCCTTATGGCTTCCATGGCAAAAACGCTGGACTCAGAAACACAGTCCAGGCCTTAATTGGCAAATTATGTAAAATCAGGTGTTACCTGGTCTCTCTGCCTCAGTTTCCCTATGTACAAGTTGAGAAGATGGAGGAGATGATTTCTAGGGAACTTTCTAGTTTGAACATTACATAATTCTACATCTGTGGCAACTTTATGTCTGGGGAGGCGAGTCTGCCATTTCATGCAGAAAATGAAACTCCACCAAAGAAAACCTCTGGTATGTGGAAAAGAAAAGGCATAGTCATCTTTTCTCATTAGCAGCACCAGATTCTGCTACCTCAGCTGGATGCTGTTCAGTCATCTGCAGTAATAACCTCCATTCCCAGCTCCAAGCTGCTGCCTGGGCCTAGACTGAATTCTCTGTGGTTATGAGTCACAAGCCCATTAAAGCCAGGAATTGACACGAGACCTTGAAAGGCAATTTGCCTTCCATACCTGGCTTCCTAGGAACTGGCTTCTTCCCAAAGAGAAAGTAGTATATGTGGTTTATGAAATATCAAATAATATTTCCTCATAAGCTCATGGCTCTAGAAATGAATTCCTAATTCTCCAATTGGAAACACCTAGATTTTTGATTTTAGCTATTATTATCAGTTGTTGGATCCACAGCTCCTCATGAGATGTTAAGTCTAGTGAATGCAGTGCTGAACAGAATACAGTCATTGATACAATCTGCTTTTATCTGGGAAGTCTGCTGAAGCTACTTGTCCTTTTGGCATTTTCCCTTTGCTAAATGTTAAGGTATGGGTTCAAAGCAAGGCTTTGCAATATCAGCAAACCTCTAAGGGCAGTCCTTCATCCCCACAGGTATGCTCACCTTAGCTCCTTGCTGGACTACTAGATGTCTAATAGATATTCACTGATAGTCCCCTCCCTGCTGCTACCACATGATAAATCAGGAAGGCGGTGGTGCCAGCCCTACTTTCAAAGTACTACAACCAGGTCAGCCTACACTCCCTAATTTCAAAGCCTGAGAAGAAGCAACACAATTTGCAGACTATAAAAAGAGCTTTGGGGATTGGATAGAAATGGAAACCCAAGTGGTATCTTCTGCGGAGCAAGCACAATGGGCCCCGGGGAATGGAGGGAAGTGGCTGCATGGACAGTGTTATTACTAAAATTTGGCCAAGGGAGATAAAGGGCAAGGCTGAGGGTGGGAGCATGATCCTGGGAATCCAAAATTAGTGCCTGAGAGGATAGAAGCACCAAAAAGAATGAGAGTGAGGGCGAAAGAGAAGTGAGGAAGACCACAAGGATGCTGTATGGAATTTAAATACACAGCAAGATGTTAAAGATGTCTTCATCTAAGACGTCCCAAGGGAAATGGAGAGGAGTGGGAAGGTTTTCTCAGAGTATCCATTTTCCTTCCAATTTCCCAGGAGAGGTGACCTTTGTGCTGGTGTTAAGGACTGAGTTGGTGTGAGTTAGTGATACTACACAGGCTATGAAGCCAGAGTCTGGGACCAAGCAGGGCCCTACTCTTTACTAGTTGCATCATTTTAGGCCAACTGTGCCTCAGTTTCTTTATCTGTAAAGTTCATTCATTTGAAAAATCTTTGCTGACCATTACAATATACCACACAGCATTATGGTGAATAAAACAAATAAAAATTCCTTTTTCCTGTAGCTTGCTTTCTAATGGATGAGAATACTACTATTACTACTAGTAATACCCATCTCATAATGTTGTCATGAAGATTAATCAGTGCATACACATCAAGCACAGAAAACTGTGACAGCCCATAATTAATGCTCAATAAATGCTAGCTATTATTATCACTACAAGGTGGGCAAGCAAGCTGAGGCCATTTCAATAAGAGATGGAAAAGGATGTAGTAAGTGTGGAAATAGCAAGAAGTTAATTATGGTCATGTGGTGGGCACTTGAGGTAAAGATAAATTTGGACAGTTGATTTGGGGGCAACTGTTCCCTGGCCCTTGAGCCATTTCTTTTTTATCTTGAGGGCAGAAGGATTCAGGCTCTGGGGAGTGAATCTTAGCTCAATTACTCACTAACTTACATCACAGGTGACTCTAGATAAGTAACTGGAGCTTTTTTTGCCTGTTTCCTTATTGGTAAAATGTTGAGATCTACTTCACAAAATCAAAGGGAAGATTAAGTGAGTTAATATTTGTGAAGCTCTTAGAACCCTGATGTCATAATTCAGGAAACATTTGATAAATCTAAGCTGCAATTAATTACCCTCATTAGTAGTATTTCTATCATCTTCCTCCACTCTCTAGTTTGGCAACATGTACTATCATAATGTGTTATTCTTGTTCTTTGCCTTTCCTGCTATTCCCAAAATAAGTTGCCAGGAAGTTCTGCTTCTTCCTTGCACTGAGTCTTTCCAATACTTCCTTTCTCTCCTAGGGCTCCTTTGCTAATCTAGGCCCTTACTCTTTGTTCTAAGGATACATCAACAGTTTCCCAGTTGGCCTTTTTTCATAAGCCATCCTTAACCCAGTCTGTTTTTCACAAAGCTGCCAGAATAATCTTTCTCAAAGAGTGTTGTCCACATGTGCATCAATCTGTCTTACCTATTGTACATCTTAGTCTTATTCTGGCATTCAAAATCATTTTATTAGCTCTACCATCCCCAACCATCACCACCACTATTCTACAACCTCCCTCTACCACTCCCAGGATGGCTAGTTCAAGTGCGAAGCAGAAAAAGGCACCTTGTCCTCAAGATATTTGACTGCCATCTGCAGCAGAATTGTTGCTATCAGCCAGGGTCTCATCAGGAAACAGATGGTGTGTTCAAATTGGGTAACTTAAGGACTGTTTAATAAAAGAACTACTTACAAAGCTATGGGCAGGATTTAGAGAAAGAAATAATGGGGAGTATAGTACCTCAGGACTTGTAACAGTTGGAAACCATTATCACCCACTAGGGATTAAGGTTCAAGGTCAGGGCACAGTCACCACAATCCAGAGAAAGGTAACTCTAAGAAAAGGACTATTTGACAAGAACTATGACGTTAAGTAGAGGGATGTGGCCAAACCATGGTGACCCAGCAAGGAGAAAATTAGGGGGAGAAATACTCCCACTTCAAATTTTTTTTGCCCTCTGATCTTCTCTGAATCCAACCAGAAGTCAGAGAGCAAGACAGCCCATGGAGACAGTTCAGACAAGGGCAACTTCTTGAGAAACAAAGAAGGGCAGAAAAGTGTAGAAGCGGATCAGGAGGAGTAAACAGGAGACATTCAGCATAATTGTAATAATAAATATAAATCTATGATGACCCTATAGTTTCACAACTGCACAACCAAACATAGCAGCCCTACCACTGACCTACGGCCATGCCTACCTCCACCTCCAACCAGTGTTACATTCCCATCCCCCTAACCTTCACCACAAGGTCCAAGACTTGACCCAAGGGAGGTTTTGTGCAATAGAAAAAGACAGGCCTTTCCTCAAGATACCTGACTTTCATTTGATGGAAAATTATTGGAACATACTTTGTTTGTTAGAATAAGCCATCTTACAGCCATCTACCATAAAGCATTTATAATTATCAACATACAAATCTACTTTGCCTACAATGTGAATGTGGCCCATGACTTCAGTATGGCAGCATGAGGAGTGCCATAGACTCACTCCCCAAAGAAACAAGCAAAATTGGAAGGACCTATTTAAAAACAACAACATTTAAAGTCTCTGGAAGTTGTCCTATAAGCATATAGCAAATGAAGAAATATTTAGGAAAACCTACCACAATTTAAATTCAAGAACATAGAGATGCTATGACGTTTTGTAGTAGCTTTGCTAATGCCCCACAATGTTTCAGTTTTGTTGTTTGAAGTAGGAACCAGAGTTCTTTGTCTCATGACCAAGAAAATTAAGGAGTGAGGACGCAAGGGTGAGATTGGAGCTAAAGTTTAATAAAGCAAAAGGAGAAAACTCTCCACAGCGAAGAGGGGGCCAAAACGAGAGTTGCTGTTCTACAGTCAAATACAAGGGCTTTTATAAATAGGATTATAGGGCAAGATATTTCATTTACATAAGGTGCAAAAACCTGGTTAGGACTAGTGTTTCATTTACATCAGGCACAAATTCCTGAAAGCTCCTCCGTGTCCTTTTAGTGCACATGTGGATTCTTATTAGGTTACTCCATTACTGCACATGTGTAAGGGGGTAGAATTCTCCATTGCAGACATGCCTGGTTCTGTGTTACTCCTCTTAGTCATGTTTCAAGCAAACCTCCCTGCACGCCTGTGCAAACTCCCTTATCTAAGTATATCCAAAAAAGGAAAGGAATGGGCTCACTGAAGCCTACCATATATACGTGACCCTTACTGGTTACACAGAAGGCATCTTTATGGTAGACCTTGCCTCCTTATCTATGCTTGCAACCTGATCTTTCAGGCTGTTCCTATCTTAGAAAAAAATGAGTTCTACCACGGACTTGTCCTAGCTATCTGCCTAACTGGTTCCTTTCTCTCTTTTCCCTCAATTTGAAGCATAGCTAACTCCCTCTCACAACCAGCATTATACTCCCTCTCCCCATCTTTCCCCTTGTAGCTCAGTTGATGAAAGCTTTCCTCTGGAAGGTGTGGCCAAGAAGATGGAGCTCCCTCTCCCCTCAGTTCCCCATCAGAGCTGCCATATATCACCAGAAGAGGAAGGTCACCTGCATTTCTTATCTCTTCTTACCCTGGATTAAAGAAACTAAATTCCTGATGAGTGCAGCTGAGACACTGGGGACTGTTTTCTGTCAGTCACAGGACAGAGGCTCTATCTCAAGCATGGAAGGCCAGGAATACTGAGACCTGATTACTCTCAATTCAGCTCACTCATAGGGAACATGGGTGTTCTATCCTGGAACATGCAAGCCAGGAAGATCAGAGGCTGTTGCCCCACTCAGCACCCAGAATATTTGCTTAGAGATTTTGACCAGGGGAAGAGGAAGTCCATAAAAAAAATGGGGTCTATCACTCTTCCCAAAGAACTGGACTTTAAATTAAACAAAATGTAGCAAGTTTAAGTCTAAGGGTGCTCTTGAAAACAATAGCTCTTTTCAATATAGAGCAACAAGCTAAACAATAGACCACCTAGCTCACCAAGGAAAGAGACAGCTAAGGAGAGCCTTCTTGGGATCATTTAAAAAAACTTAAAACTATTCCTGCCAAAGAGCCTGAATTTAATTGAATCAGACTGCTGAGCAATTTATGCTCCAAAGGACTGTCATAAAACAATAACACAATCAGCCAGTAATTAATGTAAACTAACAGTTGAATGTGACACCAATTAAGGCAGACAGGTTAACAGAAAGATCAGGAAAAGAGACAAAGAAGGTCCTGCTAGAACCACTGTCATCCCAAGGTGATTGTGTACACATCCAAGCCTGCACCATCTGAGGAACATCACCAAAGGCTTCACACTCTGGGGGAAATAGACTACCCTAAAACAATCTAGCCAAGTCACTAAACAAATAAACAAGCAAACAACAAAAGCAAGCTCCAGAGATGAGTGAGGGGAATCAACACCCAGAGTTGTTACAGTTTATTACCTAAAATAATTTTCAACAAAAAATTACAAGATAGGCAAAGAAAGAGGAAAGAGTGACTCATACAAAGGAAAAAAAAAAAAAAAAAAAGCAGGCAATAGGAACTTCCTGTGATAGGGCCCAGATGTTGGACTTAACAGATGAAGACTTCAAAGCAACCACTATAAAGACATTCAAAGAACTAAAGGAAGCCATGCTTAAAGAAGTGAAGGAAGATACGATGACAATGTCTCATCAAATCGAGACTATCAAAAAGCGATATAAATCATTTAAAAAGAACTAAACGAAAATTCTGGAGTTGAAAAGTACAATAAGTAAAGCAAAACATTGACGAGAGACGGTTAGCAGTAGATTTGAGCTAGTAGAAGAAATAATCATCACACTAGATGGATAGCAACTGTATAATATGAAGAACAGAGATTGAATAAAGAGAAATGAACAGAGCACCGACATATGTATAATGGGTGTGCCAGAAATAGAAGAGAAAGAAAAGAGCAGAAAATTATATTCTAAGAAATAATGAGGCTGGGCACAGTGGCTCATGCTTGTAATCTCAACACTTTAGGAGGTTGAGGTGGAGAATCACTTGAGGCAATGAGTTCAAGATCAGCCTGGGCAACATAGCAAGGTCCCATCTCTTCAAAACATACCAAAATTAGCCAGGCATAGAGGTACATGACTGTAGTCCCAGCTACTCAGGAGGCCGAGACAGGAGGATTGCGTGATCCCAGGAGTTAGAGGCTGCAGCGAGCTATGATTACCACTGCATTCCAGCCTGGGTGACAGAGTGAGATCCTGTCTCATTAAAAAGGAAGAAAAAGAAACAATGGCTGAAGACTTTCCAATGTCAATGACACCACTTTCTATGTTAAGCTTTTTGTGTAGCAAGAAGCATCAACACACAACGTATACAGCTGTACATGGCAGTCTTGAGTTCACCACAACAACCACCACCATCACCATCCATGAATCTTTTTTCTTTTTCAAAAGAGCAGTTGTGCTCTAGCCAGGTCAGTCTTCATACTGTCACCTAAACTTGCCTTAGTCATTCTAGTCTACATGTCTTTCCTTTGACATATTTTACTTCTGGATTACCCTTTTGGTTTCTTTTTATCAGCACAAACCCATCATTTTCCCCAAGCCTCCCTAGTCCCTGTATTTTTATCTAATTGCTCATATTGCTCATATGTTTTTTGGTGGTTGTTCTGTCATTTTCTTTAAATATCCAAACAATACTTATTGAATGTGTATTACATTTCAGGCATTGTACTGGGAATTAGCACAGAACAAGACAGAGACTCTGCCCTAATTATTCTACACACAAGCAAATGAATAAGTAGCATAATTTTAGATAGCAATGGGTGCTCTGTAGAATGTAAAGCAGGGTGACCGAAATTACATGGAAGAAGAGGGCTACTTTAGATAGTGACCAGGGCAGGCTGTACTGATATGAAAGCAGAGACTGTATGAGAACAAGGAGCCAGCCAGGTGAGAATATGGAGAAAGGACTTCGCAGGCAGAGAAGGGACTTTCCAGGCAGAGGAAACAGCACAGGTGAAGGCCTTGAGGCAGGAACATTCACAGAGGGTCTAGAGAAGAGCAAATAGGACAATGTGATTGCAGAGTAGTAAGCCAGTAGGAAAAGGGTGGGAGAGTTTGAGAGGTGGTGGGGGCCTCTATCATGTAAGGCCATATTGATGTCCCTTGTTTCTCCCTGAGATGTTAGTCTGGGAGTGCCAGGCACTGGTCATTTCCTGAAATACCCAAATCCTACCTTCTTCCCTACCCAGGGTCTATCTGCCCAGGGAAAGAAAGGCAATTTCCATACCCAGGGCTCAGAGTCCTTGTTCTTAACACTGAGCACTCGTAGAGTCAAGATTGAGTATCAGATTCACCAGGGGAGCAGGGAGAATGTTAGCTACGGGATAGAGACCAGCAATGGATAATGGAGAATGACAGGACCCCAGTAAGACAACAGCATACATTTATTGTAATATTATTTACTACACCCTTAATCTGTGTCAAGTCCTTTCTATACACAATGCCATTTAAATTTGACCACGTTCCTGTGAAGGCAAGGCAGGGGAAAGCAAGGGAGGGGATGAAATGGGAAGTCCCCTCAGGGTGCTGAGAATTCCCCAAACTGCAGAATCTTAACTGAAGTGCATCTGACAGGAAAGCCCAAACATGTCTAGAGTCTTGAACCCCCTGATCAGAGGCGTTTCTGAAAACTGCCCCTCCCTCTGGCTGCCCAACGTGTGGCGAGTTGAGAAGCCTTATTAAAGGCCTTTCTAAAAGGCTCCAGTTGAAGAGCATCTGCTCCTGGTGTGTGAAAGATTACACAATGAGTGATCTTGTCCAGGGAGACCTAGCCAGCTCCAGGCTCCGCTGGGAAGACAAGACTTCAAAAGGCAGCCGCTCAATTAGGGAAACAGCCTTTCCTGGCTGTGCCTCTGAATTTCATTTCCAGCACAGGCTCCTCTGGTTAATGATAAGAAGCCCGAGATAAGAGCCTGCTTGTCGCCCGAATGGCTTCCTTCCTGAGGGAGGGGAAAAAAGGAAAGAAAAAGATTAGCACAAGCATCAGAGTCCTGATTTAGCTTTCCTTCTGAAATAATAAGTAAACAACAAAGAGCTTTTTACCATCAGAGGCTGTGTGGATTTCTCTTCTTGCACTGCCCCATTCAGGTTGTGTTTTATTTTCTAAGGTTGACCCTCTGCATTGTGGGGCATTGTGTTCTCTTTCTATAGGAGGCACTTAATGGATTAAATTTGCAAAGAGTCAATGGCAATCAGCCATCCATTAGAGAGGTCTATTTACATGCAGTCACTCCTGTAGTTTTTGAAGAGCGCAGAATTAAAAGAAAAAAATTGCTGGAAAATACAATTATTAGAATCTTTTGTCCCTCTTGGCTCCACCTGTTTATAACCTTCCATCTGCTAAGGGGGAAGGGAAGGCGCTGTGTAATGATGTAGGGACAGATGCTTGAAGGCTGGGCGTGGCTTCTGGGGTAAAAAGGAGAATCAGTATCGGTGCAGGTGCAGCGTATGAGCCTCCTGGTTCTTAGAGTTTTCTGTTCAGCTGCCGGTGTTATCCTTGTGAGTGCATGGAAACTGTTTCACGTGTCTGTGTGAAGAGACCCCCCCCCCAACAGGCTTTGTGTGAGCATCATGGCTGTTTATTTCACCTGGGTGCAGGCGGGCTGAGTCCGAAAAGAGAGTCAGCAAAGGGTGGTGGGATTATCATTAGTTCCTATAGGTTTTGGGATAGGTGGTGGAGTTAAAAGCAATGTTTTGGAGGGAGGGGGTGGATCTCACAAAGTACATTCTCAAGGGCGGGGGAGATTATAAAGAACCTTCTTAAGGGTGGGGGAGATTACAAAGTACATTGATCAGTTAGGGTGGGGAAGAAACAAATGTCATCAGTTAAGGCTATTTTCACTTTTGTGGATCTTCAGTTGCTTCAGGCCATCTGGATGTATACCTGCAGGTCACTGGGGATATGATGGCTTAGCTTGAGCTCAGAGGCCTGACAGAAACCACCCTGAACAATCCAATTTAGAACAGCTTTTAAAATTCTTCACAAAAACCAAGATGGTCTCAATTAAAATTTGAGATTCAAGCCTGTCAGCGTGGTCACACTTTCCGAGTGGTTCAGGGAATTTTACATCTCCTATTCCATGTAGGATTTGCACTGGTGAACCTTTCAATGAAATGACCATGTTATTATTCGTAATGTTTGAAAATCTGCACATTGAAGATTCTGTTTTTTGCTTTTAGTGTGCTTTGTGACCTTTATATTTAACATTGTTATTAGCAGGACATAACTTATTAATGGAGAAAGCTGGTGGCAAACCTCAGGTCAATGCCTTTTCTAGGTCACATTCCTTATGGTACAGAAATAGGATACTTGATTTGTGGAAATCACACAGCTGAGAGGGAATGCTGAATCAAGGTTCTTAAATCACTTTTTAGAGTAGAAAGATTTAAGTATTATAAAATATTAAATTAATACAAATTCAGAAAGCTTTCTAAAGTTGTATTGACAGCCCAAAGCAAAATGAAAATCTATTCAATTCAACAAATATTTATTGACTATGCTAGATACTTCTGAGAATATTAAGATAAATTTTACACGAACAAGTATCAGGTCTTTCATTTAGGTTCAATCAATTGCATAAACTTACAATGAAGCGGCTATGTTGTCTGGGGTATATACCTTGGGCTTTGTCTTTGCGTGCCAGGAAAATTTAGGACACGGACACACACAAGGAGTGGGTTTAGAAGCAGGAAGTTTAATAGATAAAGAAGAAGAGAGAGAGAAAGAAAGCTTACACATGCTGAGAAAGCAAGTTGCCCCAGAGAGGTCTCCAAGTGGAAAGGGCCTGCTGATGGCGAATGTGCCGAGTTTTATAGTCCAGTTTGAGCAGGCAGTGTCTGATTTTCATAGGGCTCGTAGATTAGTTTGATTAGGTATGACGTTTACACAGCACGGGGGGAAGGCTAGTTGCTCCACCCTAATCTTCCTATGCAAGTTGATCCATCTTGTCTGCTCCTTACAGCATACCGGACTGGCAGAGAAGGGAAGGTGGAGCCGCCATCTTGAAAATGTCTGCTCCTGGCCGAGCACGGTGGTTCACGCCTGTATCCCAGCACTTTGGGAGGCCGAGGCAGGCGCATCAGGAGACCAGGAGATCGAGACCGGCCTGGCTAACATGATGAAACCCCGTCTCAACTAAAAATACAAAAAAAAAAAAAAATTAGCCGGGCATGGTGGCAGGCACCTGTAGTCCCAGCTACTCAGGAGACTGAGGCAGGAGAATGGTGTGAACTCGGGAGGGGGAGCTTGCAGTGAGCTGAGATCGCGCCACTGCACTCCAGCCTGGGTGACAGAGCAAGACTCCATCTCAAAAAAAAAAAAAAAAAAAAGGAAAAAAAGAAAGAAAATGTCTAGTCCTTAGTTGCTGCCAGCATTCGTCCATGCAAGCTCCAGCTTGCAGGCTGTTCTTTGTTAAAAATGATTTGGGGCTGCATTTCATTAAAAAGAAAAGACTTACTGAGGACTCACATGCCCTTGCAACCTGCCTAAGTAATTCCTTCTTAGATCCTATGTATAAACAATACATAGGATAGATTAATTAACAATACATGGATAGATTAATTAAGAGTTCATGCAAACAAGGCCTTGAACCTATGGTGTGACTGGAAAACAACTCATGAAGCCTTGTGCTGCACCAATTGAAGTACAATATCTAGGTAAAGGATATTGCCTCAGAGTCTCCCCTCTGGTGGGAGCATGTCTGGAGTATTACATTCATTCTGGGTATCACAGTGCTCTATGCTATGTTTTGAAGTGCACGTTGACAAAGTAGAATCCACGCAACGGAAGGCACATGGGTGGTACATAATCTTGGAAAACATCGTATGAGGAATAGTTGAGGGAGTGGAGACTAACCTTCAGAGGATCACATTTAGGGAAGACCTAGCATTACAGAATTGAAGAGTGAGAATAACCTACTCTACATCTCTTACTTAACCTCTGTCTTTTACAGATGAGAAAACAGGCCCAGAAAAGGGCAATGCCATGCTGGTCTCCACCTACAGTCTTGCTTAAGCCTGGTGGTTTTATTCCTGTAGTACCAGTATTCACTACACAGCTCAGTTTATGCTCTGGTCAGCTGTTGATTCCAGTTATCAGAAGGATGGACCTTTTCTGCCCTCAAAACGATCTGAGTGTTGGAAAGAAGAGCAGGCCAAGAGTCTAGTTCTTTTTTCTTTATCTATTGCCTGGCAAATCCCTGCTTATCCTTCAAGGCAGCTCAAATGTCACCTCATCCCTGAGCCCTCTGTAAAAAGTGAAGTAGAGGTTTCTCTTCAAAGAGACTTTCCTCCCCATCTAATTAAGAACAAATGTAACTTCTCTTAGAAGCAAAATTTATTCAAAGACCTGTGCTAACATTCTTAAATATCTGCTAGCCGTAATAAAGAAATCAATATACTTTGTGTTCTCAGCTCCCACAATTTAGCCTAAATATTTGCCCTGGCATGCTTATACTGGTCCAAGCAAGCCTTAGGTCATAGCCTGTTCCTCTTCCTTATTTGGAGGTGTTTTTACCTTCTGCACCTCACAGTCCTCTTTGAAAATTAATTACATTCTCCCATCATTTCCCACAACTTTCTGGAAACATCTCATTGTAGCATCTATCACTTGAATTGTAATTGTTTACTTATACATCCATCTTTCCACTAGATTTTGAGCACCTGGTTCAGCATGGCTAAAGACTAGGCCTGGCTGATACTATGACTGGGCATCCACATATGACCTCTCCATTTGACAACGGCTTCCTCACAGCATGGCTGCCTCAGGGTAGTCAGGACCTATGAACAAGTGTTTCTGTGCACAAGGCAGATGCTGCATGGCCCCTTATGGCATTTCTTTGGAAGTCACATATTGTCATTCCTACCACGCTGCCAAGATTCAAGCAAAGGGGCCATAGAAGCTACCTCTCCACGAAAGAATTGTCGAAGGATCTGCAGTCATGCTTTAAAACTGCCACCAGTTGACTGAAAACAAACTAACAAATACATAAAATACTACATGTAATATGTTTAGTGGTGATTCACGTTATAAAGAAGAATAAAGTAATACTGGAAATAGAAAGGACTGTGACTTGGGTAACTAGGGTTGTGATTCTAAATAGGGTAGTCAGAGAAGGCTTTATTGACAAACTGGTGTTTGGGCAAAAGTTGAAGGAAGTGAATGGACTATGCTGATCCCTGGGCATGACCACACCAGTGAGAAGGAACAGCAGTGCAGTGGCTCTGGAGCAGCCCTGAGCCTGGCATGTTCACAAAATACCAAGAGGGCCAGTGGGGTAGAGGCAGAAGAAAGCAGCAGTTGAGGGATGGAAGGTGATAAAGCGGGAGACTCAGATCCTGTCGGGCCTTATAGGCCACTAAAAGGACTCTGGGCTTGACCTTGGGTGACATGGAAGCCACTGGAAGGTTCTGAGCAGAGGATTGAGTGTATGCCAGCTGTTAACAACATCACCAGATCAGGTATAGCTGAAGGGTAAAGCGAGGAGACTTTAGAAGGCCAGTGTGATGTTCACAAGAGAGTTCATGGTGGCTAGGGGGATGTTGTAGAGGCAGTGAGGGAAAAAAGGCCAGATTCTGCATGTATTTTAAAAATAGAGCCTGTAGGATTATACCGCTGGAATGGATATAGGTTTAAGAGAAAAATACAACTCAATGATAACTCCAAAGCTTTTGGTCTGAGCAACTGTTTGAAGTTATGTTAACTGAGCTGAGGAAAGTTTTAGGGAAAAGATTAGGAATGTAGTTTAGGATATACAGTCAGTTCTGCTATAATATGTGCTCCTAAATATTACCACAAAATTACACAATAAAAATCACCAGCCTGATGAAGCAAAAAAATGGTATTGAGGGCATAATACTCAAAAATGTCCTCAGTGATGCATTTAAAAAAGAAAGAAACCTAATGCAAATAGAAATACAGTTTTACACATACTAAATGGTTAAGATATGCATAAATACTACAATCAGTGAGTAAGGTACACCACCTTATAAAGATCTGAAGTTTGTGTGTGGAAGTAGGCTGCAGGGATGTTATTGTGAAGTGGTGAAATAGGGTTATCTGAAAAATAATAGGAAGTTTTTTTCAGTAACACCACATGTGGATGGGTGTGGCCTCTTAGTCCTTTGTTCAAATTGGCATTGAACATCACAGTTAAGTGAGCTCTCTCAGGCTGGAATCCTGGTACAAGTTGTTCTTCCTTTGAGATGTAGGTCCTCAAATGTATGCATTTATAATAGTTACCTGTTTCATCAAAATTGCAAATTTGGTCCAACTTATAACTATCTACTTTAACTTCTGCGTTGCTGGAAATTTTTCTGCAAATTCCTCATATGCCTGATAGCTGGAGGCTTTGGAAACGGCAGCAATGTCTGAAATCTTACAACCAGGCATCAATAGCGTGAAAAGACGTCACTTCTGCAGGATTTGAGGATTGGAGATTTCCTTTCGAGTCTTTTGTGTATAGACAGTGCCTTGTCATGAGAAATATTTTTCCTGTACTTTTAACTATTTGGTCTTTATACATTCAATTATCTTTCCATTTATTTTGTATTTCTAGTCTTTGTTCTTACTGTCAAAGTTGTCCTAAGCATGGATTTTTTTAAATTTCATTTTTGTGGCATTGTCTGTCATTGTCTACAATGTGAATTCCCTTATGCCTATTGCTCAGGAGATATCACATAGAGCCAGTCCTGCATGACGCTGTTCTGCATGATGCTGTGTTAACAGAAACATGTATCAGAACTTTGTTCATACTGATTTGTCAGCTACAAAGGGAGCACATCATTCCTTCCAATCTGCATGGGTTTCAATGAACGTGGTGCTGTGCAAAACCAAGATTGCTTATATCCTCCCAATTTTTTTTTAAACCCCACATTGCTTTTTCAAGCATCTCCTTGATACTTAAATATTTCTCCAGGCTGGGTGTGGTGGCTCACGCCTGTAATCTCAGCACTTTGGGAGGCTGAGGTGGGCGGATCACTCGAGGTCAGGAATTTGAGACCAGCCTGGCCAACATGGTGAAACCCTATGTCTACTAAAAATACAAAAATTCACCAGGCATGGTGGCGCATGCCTGTAATCCCGGCTACTCAGGAGGCTGAGGCAGGAGAATCACTTGAACCCGGGAGGTTGGGAGAAAGAGTCTGCAGTGAGCTGAGATCGTGCCATTGCATTCCAGCCTGGGTGACAGAGTAAGACACCACCTCAAAAAAAAAAAAATTCTCCTTTTGTATGCACTGCTTGGTGTTTTTGAGCCAGGACACTTAGATCTATGTTTGGGATATTGAATGAGAGTTTTGTTTTTGTTTTTGTTTTTACATAGAAAAGTTCATGAAGGCGAAAGAATAGCCAGACATAACTTAGTGGGATAACACAATTTGAGGTGAGGTGGCTGATGGGTGGTGCATGCGTGTGTGCATTTGGTGTATTCCTATGTGGCTCAGCTGGATGTAGTTTTCTGCATTCACCTAGCATTTCTGACAGACAAAATTGCACATAAGCAAAGGTGAAATTGGTGTTACGCTCAAATTATACCCTAGTGTATCAATCACGTTGGAAGAAATTAACAATTTTAAAATGTTAGAGCAGAACTAGCTGTGTTGAGCTTGAGATGCTTATTGTCATGCAAATGGAGATAATGAATAGACTTTTGTCTAGAATTCAAGGAAGGAATCAAAACTGGAGATATAAATGAAGGCACCATCAGTTTAAATATATATTTAAATCTATGAAATCATCCAGTGATTGAGTATGGATAGAGAAGTGATGCAGACTGAGGTCTTCTAACTTCTAAGGATTAGAGAGAGAAGGAGTAACTGGCAAAGGAACCTAAGAAAGAACAGATGGTGATGAAGGAGCAAAACTGAAGATGGTTCTAGACACAAAGAGATCAATGTGTTTTAAGGAGGAAGGAATGACTAGCATTGTTAAATGCCACTGGTAAGTCAAACAAGACGAGGACAGAGAATTGACAGCTGGATTTAGTCATGCAAAGTTTATTGGCTACCTTGAAAATAAAGGTTATGGTGGAGTAATGGGAGAGAAAGCCCAGTTACAGAGGGTTTGAGAGAGAAAGGAAGGAAAGGAAAGAAACTGAAGGGTATGAATGACTCCATCAAGAAGAGCCAAGAATTGGGAAAAAAATTGGTATGGGATATGGGCTCCAAAAAAATTTTTTTTAGGGTTTTAAAAACATTTTGATATAGTAAAATGTATAGCAGATGTGTATGCTGATGGAAATGGTAAGAAGAAAGGGGAAAAAATGATGATGCTCTGAGGAGAGGAAATAATTGTAGGAGGTCAGTCTTTCAGCATGTGGCAGGGAAGGATGGGATCCAGAACCCAAGTAGAGGAGCTGGCCACAGACAGGGGTGCAGGCAGTTGGTTCACGGAAGCAAGAGGGAAGTCAGAGAACAGAGGTACAGGTACGGGTAGGTATGTACACCAGGTGACAGGAGCTCTTCTCATAGCTGTGTTTTCCTCAGTGAAACAGGAAGCAAGTTCATCAGCATAAGGACTTGGGGGCTAGGGAGATTGAGGAGAGGTATAAAGTTACGAAACAGTTTTCCAGGAAATAGGAATAAACTAGGAAAATGTAGTAAGGTGGCTGGGCGGCGGTAAGGGGCCCAGCGGAAACTAGTGTTCATGAGAGGATAATGGAGGGGTAATCCTGTAAAGGACTTGGAACAGTGCCTGGCACATCATAATAGCTCGATCATTGATAGCCATATATTATTATCATTATACCACACTCTTCACTCTTAAGGAATTTTTTTTTTTTTTTTTTTTTAGACGGAGTCTAGCTGGAGTGCAGTGGTGCCATCTCGGCTCACTGCAAGCTCCGCCTCCCAGGTTCACACCATTCTCCTGCCTCAGTCTCCCCAGTAGCTGGGACTGCAGGCGCTGGCCACCACGCCCGGCTAATTTTTTGTATTTTTTTAGTAGAGATGGGGTTTCACCGTGTTAGCCAGGATGGTCTCCATCTCTTGACCTTGTGATCCACCCGCCTTGGCCTCCCAAAGTGCTCGGATTACAGGCATAAGCCACCGCGCCTGGCCACTCTTAAGAAATTTTAAGCAATCTTGAAAGGGGGGAAGGAAATTTAATACTGAACGAATGTAGCATGTTACAAGAATTTTTCATTACCATTTCCCACTACAAGCCCCTGCTTTTAACTAGATCAGAGCGTGTATACTGCTTGAAAGACATACTCTAGGGCTACTATGCAGACTGAACAAGCTGTGTTGTGTACAACTCTGGGGGTGCCATTCACAGTGTGGCCCACGTTGAGCTTCCATAGCACCCTGTGTCCCTGGTAACAGGGGTCAATCTTATGATAGACATATGGGCCAATCAGATTATTTTGGTACATTGGTGTAAAGAGCTGGGAGAGAGAGTTTTCTTTCTCTTTGGTTGCTGAAGCTGGGAGATGCTGTATACCATTGTCCCGCAGATGGTTTCAACTGAGTTTCGACACACGTCCAACTGATGCTCTCCATTCCTTCTTTAGAACATACTACATGATGCTAACAGTACCTGGAATATTTGCTCACTGCTTCTAGTTTACTCTCTTGTTTTGCTACGTCTGCTCTTAGTGGTTATGTCCTACGGAGAATTAGTTGCATTTATTCCCAAACCTGTTTATGATTCTGTTCTTTACTATAATTTTATAGTATAATGTATGCTGTATAAATCAATAAAAGTTACATGAATATGTAACTAACTTTTATTTTCCGGGTAGCCAATAACCTCTTCATGGCTAAATCCAATTATAATTGCTCTGTCCTCGTCTTGTTTGACTTATCCTCAGAGTTGTACCTGTGAAAATGAAGTCAAATGCTTTGGAAATACTTGATGAAGGCAAAGTATTGCACAAAATAAAGTTGTGATCAATTTAAGTGTGGACAAGAAAACTTTAAAAGATTGAAAAAATCATAAAAATTTAGATTTAAAAGCATCTGTAAGTTCTCCCTCCACTGTAAAGAAACCAAAACTAAAAATTATAGACAATGCACTATGGAGTGGTTTATGCAAGAAAGATAACTCAGAACTATAATCAGAGAGAACTTGGTCTTTCATCAAACAATTGGTGAATAAATGTACATTAAAATGTTTTTAAGTAAAATAAAATGTTTAAGATATGTACATATCATTTTTATAATTTTGTGCTTTAATCAACTTTTTTTTCTTCTTTGAGACAGAGCCTTGCTCTGTTGCCCAGGCTGGAGTGCAGTAGTGCAATCTTGGCTCACTGCAACCTCCACCTCCTGGATTCAAGCAATTCTCTTGCCTTACCCTTCTGCGTAGCTGGGATTACATGCATACACCACCATGCCCTGCTAACTCTTTGTATTTTTAGTAAAGGCAGGGTTTCACCATGTTGGTCAGGCTGGTCTTGAACTCCAGACCTCAGGTGATCTGCCCACCTTGTGGTGGGATTACAGTCATGAGCCACCATGCCCGACCTAACTTTATAATTTATCTACCAACTCCCAGTCCTGACCTCATAGGATAAGAATGATTTTACAGCAGCTCTTAATAGTTGTATGTTCCAAATTCACTAGGAGGCAAGATATGGACAGTAGAAGGTCCCATAAATGTCACACCAGGGCAGGCATTGAATGGGAAGGTGAGGCTTAAGTCAAGGTCTGACCAGGAGTGTAGTTTATATTGTTGATGGAGAGTGTTCCTTGATGCTTCTGTAGATCTAAAGTGGAAAGAAAAATATTGAGGACTTTTAACTAAAACAGGAGGGTTGGTGTTTCCAGGCACAGTATGTAGATATGGGAGGTAAGACAGGCAAATAATTCTAAAGTTAGAATTCACTAGTCACACAGACAAACAGCCACAGGTGACCACTGATCCTGGGGGAAAGACTTTCTGCTGTCTGCCTCATTTCATGCTGCTAATAAGGCCTGAGTAGCCTCAGGCTCTAAGCTGCTACCCAGAGGCAGAAGGATATAAAAAGGCCTCAAGGTGAATCTTGACCCAATTCCAGAAAGCACGAGAGATGCTGAGATTAGTTCACATTGTGAAAGATTATAACGTTAATTTTTAGCGTGTAGCTTAGTCTTGTTGAACAAAATTATTTGAAAGTAGGAAAGCAAAATACTCTCTATTTTAGAAAAATTATTTCAGGCCTGATTCATGACCTAGATTTTTCTGTATTCAAAACGAAGTCCATGTATACTCAACGCCAGCAGGCCTAGGAAAGGGTTTTCATTCCTATTCAAGTGCCACATGAAAAAAGCAAACCTTACACACCCACCTTGCACTTAATCATTGTATGACCATAGTCTTTAAAGTCCTCATCAGTTTTACTAAATATCAGAGGCCTATTTTATGTATTTTGAGAATTATGCCATAAAGCTAGTTTGATCACTGATACAATAGAAGTCTAACTTGAATTCTTTGCTATATTCAGGATTAACTCTCCAGAGTTTTATGAGTTTTCTCAGGCAATTTGACTACTACTTAGGTATAATTATACTTGGCAATCAACTGTTACTTTTCTAAAGACATCCACTTGCTATGCAGCAGAATTAAATAGTAACCATGGAATCTGAATATCTTTTATTTCAACAAGAAATTTTGCAATCACATATGTTCCATTTGCTTGGACAGATACTAACCTGCTAGGCATCCCATGTTGTTAACACCTATTTAGAGCAATGGCTAATATTTGTTTAAGGCTCTATGAAATCATTGCTCCATTTACAGAAGAAAGTGATTGTAATAAATATATAGAAGGAACTGGAGGTGTAACAGACTAAGTTCCTCCAAACATTTGGGGGATTTGCTCCTCAGTGGGAATCTGACTACACAGCTCCAAGGACAAGCAAGAAGTTCAATCAAGGAAGCTTCCTAATGATTTTAAAATTGCAAGTGAACATTTTCAGAACAGTTAAGTTATAACCTTTCATTTGTTTATTAGTTTTCTTTCTTCAACATCAAACATATTTGAAGGTTTTCTGAGGCAAGTGTAAAGATAAGATAGGACATGCTTATATGGAACTTAGAACGAGAGTTCAATTACACTTAAAAAGAAGCAGGCCGGCAGCCGGGTGTGGTGGCTCACGCCTGTAATCTCAGCACTTTGGGAGGCTGAGGCGGGTGGATCACGAGGTCAAGAGATTGAGACCATCCTACCATCCTGGCCAACATGGTGAAACCCAGTCTCCAGTAAAAATACAAAAATTAGCTGGGTGTGGTGGCGCACACCTGTATTCCCAGCTACTCGGGAGGCTGAGACAGAATTGCTTGAACCCAGGAGGTGGAGTTTGCAGTGAGCCAAGATCATGTCACTGCACTCCAGCCTGGTGACAGAGCAAGACTCCGTCTCAAAAAAAAAAAAAAAAACAAAAAAAAAAAAACAAAAAAAACCAAAAAAAACCCAGCAGGCTGGGCCCAGTGGCTCATGCCTATAATCCCAGCACTTTGGGAGGCCGAGGCAAGAGGATCACAAGGTCAGGAGTTCAAGACCAGCCTGCCCAACATGGTGAAACCCCGTCTCTAGTAAAAATACAAAAATTAGCTGGGTGTGGTGGCGCACGCCTGTGTTCCCAGCTACTCGGGAGGCTGAGACAGGAAAATCGCTCGAACCCATGAGGTGGAAGTTGTGGTGAACCAAGATTGTGCCACTGCACTGCAGCCTGGGCAACAGAGTGAGACTCTGTCTCAAAAAAAAAAAAAAACTAACTAAATAAATAAATAAAATAAAAAAATTAAAAAGCAACAAGGCAGTCCAATTCTAATTGCTGGTTGAGAGGTGCCCGACAGTAAGTGTCATGAATTACAGGGAGGAATGAATCTTCCTAAGTTACTGTGCAGGACGGCATCCAGGAAAAGCTAGGACTTCAGCGGGGTCCTGAAGGGAACACTAGAATAACCTAGGTAAAATGCATAGGATGAATGAGGAAAAGGAGAGAACAAGACAAGGGGATGGAAATGACGATGCTTGTTTAGAGAGCATTGACTCATCCAGGCTGCCTGTGACAGAGGGCTTGAGAAAGGAAGTTAATGACTAAATTGGTTTGCATGTGGTTGGTACTTAATATGTTTTTGTTTAATTTAACTGAAGGCACACTGGAAGAGAGTCTTGAATACTAGCCTTCAGGTGATGGAAAGTCTTTGAAGTCTATGGAGCAGGGGCCTGGCAAAATGAAATGACATCAGGAATTCCTGCTGTAGTTCAGGAATAACATAACAAAGGCCTAGATTGGGCCAGTCAGTGCATTAGCCACAGAGATTGGTTCAGGAAAGTAGAAATATGTATCAAATGTACCCATGCAGAGTAAATCCCTAGATTTTTGTGAGATGTTTAGGAGAAAAAAGATTGGCCTCCGTGTGACAAAATTCTGGGCAATGAGATATTAATTTGAAGTTTTAGAGTGGGACTTCCAGGAAAACTCCTTTAAAAAGTTAAGCTCCACAGGTATGCACCATTTTTGCTCTTTTTGCTTTTTCCCTCATTCCTGAAAAGTGGAAGTGCTGACTGGAGCCATGAAAGAAGGGCCAGGAGACTTACCAAGACCTTGGTCTTGATGCTGAGCCACCCAACCAATACTAGCAAATATCTTCCCGCCTCTTACTTACTACATGAGAAAAACTAATGCCTATCTTATTAAAGCCACTGTTATTTGGATTTTCAGTTACAGATAGCAAATCAGCTTCTGCTCACTTCTTGACCTTAATTTTCCAGTCTCTTCTCCCTCATTCCATTCCCTTATCCTTCATTTACACTTTCTGCTGTAGCAACAGCAAACTACTTTCAGTCCCACCAAGAGCCATGTCTTCTTGCTTAGAGGCCTTTTATTAACTATATGCTATTCCCTGAGCTCCCCTCTCAATTCACACTCTTCTCCTGGCTAATTGCTATTCAACCTCTAGGTCTCACTCAAGATGGCACTTCTTCCTTAGAGATGTCACCTGTCCCATTTGTGGGGAGAAAAAGCAGAATGTGAGACAGAGAGGTGGAAACAGAGTTGAGGTCTGAGAGGGTGAGAACCAGGAGCAGAGGGCACCAGTGCAGCCCTTTCCAGAAGGCCAAGGGAAAATAGCTGCATAGTGCATCTGGGGAAGGGACTACACCCTTCTGAGCAAACATTTCACTGGCGCACATGAGGCATGGAAACAGCAGAGAGGCGGTCTTTACACAGACAAGCAAGATGGATGTCACCATGGTGACGTGTATGAACAAGCAGAAGTTGTTCTTCTGCTCTCCCACCACCCCGTCTTGAGGTCTGGGAACTTCTGGAACAGAGTTCAATGTCCAAGAACTCTGGCACCTACACTGGGAGGAAGGGGGAGAAGCCCAGGGAAGATCAGCGTTGTCAGGGTGACTGACATCACCCTGTGTTGTGTTGTTTGTGTCCTACACAAAAGTGCCTGGCCAAGGGATGGGGGTAGAGGGTGGGTAAAATCCAGTGTACTCTGCAGCCCAAGCACTGCACCTAGAGGAAGAGGCTTTGTAATTTGCCCACCCAAGGTGTGTTTTGTGATTCTACTATCTGGAAAAGGTGCTTTCTGGAAAGTATGTGCTTGTGGAGCCCTGAAAGTTAACTACTGCCACCCACCCAGAGTCAGAAATTAATGTAAGTTATAGAGAAGTTCCATTTTCCACTCCTGAATTGTGAGTTCCATATTTACCATATAATGTTTGCCAGGCCTACATGATGAATTGCTGAGAAAATCAAATGAGATAACATATGTGAAGAAATTATTTTAAAACTGATGAAATGCACACAAATTTAAAGCATTATCATCAACAGCTTTGAGCTTTGGGGCCAGAACACTTCCTTTTGGTTCATGTTATCAATATAAAACATTAAATTTTTATTTGTACTTTACTTGGAAGTGGGAAGGACTCTGCCTACAAAATTGCACATGCACTTTATTTATGTCATTGCAATTTGCTATGGAATTGTCATTCTAGGCCCTTAGATCATTTATTTATTTAACAAGCACAACACATGTTCTATGTACTATTAAATGAACACTGATGACACTAAAATTAAAAAATATAAAGTGCCATGAAACTATTATATTGTTCTCAAAGGAATCAGAAAAGCAAACTGTCACAATGCCAAAATAATTTCCTCTTTTGGAACATCAGAACAAGTTTAAAAGGAAAATATTGTTTGTACATAAAACTAACTGGTTTTGCCCTACATTGCCACAATAAGTTGAATCATATCCATAGAGCTGTACACAGGAACTCTATTTTTGGAATGGAATCCAATACAACTTCTATTTTGGCTTTATAAAGGTCTTTCTCTCTTTTCCATTCCTAGCTTATTTTATTTTTTAAGCTCTAACTAAAATTACTTAGTAAATTATTTTTCGAGATGTGAATTCATTTAAAAAGTTGGTCTGCTGTAAAATATCTTTTTGCCATCAAAGTCGAATGAGCTTCCTCATATTCTTTTGTTTAAAGATGATGGAAACTGGTAGGAGAGAGAACTTGGTGGGGGGAATGTTCAGAGCCTTCAGTACAGCCTGTGACAGGAAGTCCCAATGGAGCAATCCACAGTTACAGGAAGTGAGGAGCCTTTCTTCCCAGAGTCTTCTGCAGCTGTGTGGATCGAGGAGGCCACATTCTTGATTTGACCTCCACTTAATTACTCTGACTAACAAGGCCTCAAACTTTGTCCCAAAGTTGTAAGACTATTAAGTAATTAATTAATTGATTTTTTTTTTTCCAGACAGTCTAGCTCTATCACCCAGGCTGGAGTGCCGTGGCACAATCTCAGCTCACTGCAACCTCCGCCTCATGGATTCAAGCAATTCCTCTGCTTTGGCCTCCCAAGATACTGGGATTACAGGCACATGCCACCACACCCAGCTAAGTTTTTTGTATTTTTGGTAGAGACAGGGTTTCACCGTGTTGGCCAGGCTGGTCTGGAACTCCTGACCTCAAGTGATCTGCCTGTGTGGGCCTTCCAAAGTGCTGGGATTCCAGGCCTATTTTTTGATTTAAAGAAAAGTTTTAACCTGGGCATGGTGGCTCATGCCTGTAATAAAATATCATATAATACATGTTAATATCATATATGTTATATATTATAATATCATATATGTTATATATTATATAATTTTTATTTATAATTTTATAAATGTAAAATTTTATGAATTTTATAAATAATTTAAATGTAATAAATATTATAATTTAAAATTTTATAAAATCATATATAGTTATATATTTTATATATATAATGACTTTTCTAATACCCAGGGTGGGATAAAATGTCCCAACAAGATACATTTACTTTTGACCTTCAGAGGAAAAAAAAAGGGATTTCAAGCCTTTTAAAATAGAGGTACCTTTAAACAAAAGGAAACATATTAAAGTTGAGAGAAAAATTTTCAGTGACAGAAATGAGATGTTCTGAAATGATTGCCTTTGTTTCCAACATCACAGTGCTCAACTGCCAAATAAATTAGGACCTTTGGGGAAACCATAAAAGCTCATAATTTAAATGTACATTAATTCTTCTAGATCCCTGGGTGTCATTAAGTAAATTACCATCCCAAGACACCTTAGGGTGTCTTTGGGGCCTGAAAATATATATGCTTATATGCTTTTCTCAAAGAAGGACCAGACCCCAGGATGGTTGGCCTGCCTGCCCTTCTCCCTGGGAATGTCAAACTCAATCTATTTTAAACTCACGTTTAATTCTAGGAGGCTGCTGTATATCAGTGCCAGGAACCAGCTTTTGCTGAATTGTAATTGTGTGCTTTATAAAGGTTTGATACGATTGACTCTTCACCCTGAAAGTTTCCTAACACTAGACCAGTGTTTCTCAACATTATAAATTATTGTTCTGATAAGGAGTCCCTGTAGACATTTATTTTTCCAATTGCCACTGATAAGGACAGAAGGCAGGGAAATATGGGTAGAAGAGGGTGGTTCCCTGGGAAAGGCCCCACCCACAGCCCTAAATGAAAACTTCATATCCCTGTTTTCCTGCCTGAATGTTGCTTTTTTCAAAACCACCCTGGCCTGCCACACCCCCCATCCTGTACCCATAAAAACCCTAAACTCCTCTGGCAGAGGAACAGAGTGGGATGGCAGAGAGAGACAGAAGAGAAGAAGTATCTGAATGTAGAAGAGGGAGCAGGATGGTCAGAGCAGAGTTTGGGGACAGCCGAATTCCAGGGGAAGATTATCTTCCCATTCCATCCCCTTTTCAGCTCTGCATTCCACTGAGAGCCACCATCATCACTCAGTAAAACCTCCGCATTCACCCTCCTTCAAGTCTGTGTGTCCTGATTCTTCCTGGATGCTGGACAAGGACCCAGGTACCAAGAGGGCAGGGTGTAAAAGGCTGTCACCTTGACTCTCCACTGAGCTGTTAATACTTAGCTGTCCGTGGACAGCAATTGCTAAAATAGCATTAATTGTAACACACCCCTAGACACTACCGTGGGGCTGGAGCCCCAAAGCACTCACCCTGGCCTCAGCACCCATTCACTTGTGTGCTCCCCCTCTCATAAGTTTGAGTGCTGCGGCCAAGTAGGTGAGCCACACACCTGTCACAAGTCCCATAAGGGGTCCAGGGAACTCTCCCATCTCACCACCCCATCTCCAGAAAATAAATACTGGAAAATAAGACTGTGTCAGGTAGGTGGAGCCATATTTAAGTTACTATCCCTGTTGAGAATATATGCATGAGAGCAGGATTTCTCAATCTTGTCACTTATCGACATCTGGGGCCAGATAATTCTTTGTTGTAGGGGCTGACCCACGTATAGTAAGATGTTCATAGTAGGATGCTTAGAGCATCCTTGGCCTTTGCCCACTAGATGCCAGTAGTACCCTCTCCCTACAAGTTGTGACAAACAAAAATATCTCCAGACATTGCCAAATGTCCCCTAAGAGACAAAGCTACTCCCACACTGTATCAGATATGTAAAAAGAAGAAGGTACATAAAAGTATAAGAAAAGTCAGAACTGCATTTTTTGGCAAAGTGCAGACAAAACTATTTTTTAAATGTGAACTAAGGAAAAGGCTAGGTAAGAGAAGGTGAAAGGCACAAGACAATACTATAGCAAGAAAAGTGAAGTGGGAAAGGCAAGGCTGTGTGGGGACAGGGGTGAGAGAATGGTTGGGAAACCAGATCATTTATTATTTGTCCTGGAGGGCAGGCAGCTGACCTCACTCTGCTCACCTATCCTGCCCGCTCTGTCCTCAGGGCTCCCAACACATTAAGGGCCTGATGGCAGTTTGTTTGCTTATGTTTTATTTATAACTCTGTGGATTGGTTTCTTGACTTTTAATCATTAGCTCTGCCTTTTTTTACTGAAAGATTCTTAGGGAAATACTGGCAGGGTTTGTCCTGACTGGGTTGAGTTGCCAGGCAACCAGGCCTCAGGTATAGCTGGAGTTATCCAAGTGAATGAGAACTTTGACTTCCTTGCCAATCCCTTTTCGTAATCAGTAGCACTCATCCCTTCCTAACTGATTCTCAACAAGTTAAGAGATTATCTAGACCAGTCTTTTGCAAAGAGCTCCACCTCCACAACACACAGAGTAAAATTTTGCTTTAATCTGTTTGGTGCATATCTGTAAGATTTTATTTGAAAAAAGAATTCCTCCATTTAAAATAAAAACATTGATCTTTTAGGGACTGTTAATGACATCCTAGGCCCTCACTTTGCATGCAGTGCTGATAAAAGGGCTAAAAGTATTACAGCAAACACACATAAAATAAGCTACACGTACCTTACTACATCTTATCGCAAGGAATCCTGTGAATCTGAGGGACCTCATTTGAAACCAGCAATCAAAATTGTTTCGTTAGGAAATCCCTATGCTGATGACAGGCCCACCCAAGAATGGACATCAGTAGCTTAGCATCATCAGTAACAGCCCTACTTAGATTGGTATGAGCAGATTTAATCTCTACCTGTAAGAGTTGGATAATACTAAGGACATTTAGGAAAAGTATAGCAGAAATGTGTAAAAGGTAGGAACCAGAAGAAAAGGATTAAATAATGTTAGTTTGTTTTCTTGAAAGGGAAAGGCCAAGAGATAATTTAATACACAAAAGGGAGAAAGATGGTTATTAGTTTACATGTTTTTAGATGTCATGAATCTTACATTTAATCTTTACAGTAAACTACAGTGGAAGGTTACCATTTGGCCCCTAATAGTCATTCTTCCCTTTCTTGCATGGTAATAAAATTTTCAGCTGCCCTGATGGCCATGCAAAACAAACACTAACTTTTCCAGCCACCATGTATGTGGCTGTTTATCTAAGTTCTGGTTGTTAGATGTATGTATTGTGATAGACTTTGAGACCCTTTATTCTCTGTTTCTTTCCTCCTGGCTGCTGGCTGGAGAGTAAGCATAGTAGCTCAACCAGAAGCAACCATATTGGACTTTGGGGGACTTTGGAATTGAGGGCCACTAAGGGCAGAATCACAAGATGAAAGGAGCCATAGTCCCTAAAGGCATGGAGTGCTATACTGACTCTGGACCAGCCTCCAGACATACAGATAAGTGTCTATCTTGTTTGAACCACTGTTATTTGGGATTTTTCTGTCACTCCTAACTTAACCTAATCTTTTTTTTTTTTTTTTTTTTTTTTTTTTAAGACGGAGTCTGGCTCTGTTGCCCAGGCTGGAGTGCAGTGGCCGGATCTCAGCTCACTGCAAGCTCCGCCTCCCGGGTTTACGCCATTCTCCTGCCTCAGCCTCCCGAGTAGCTGGGACTACAGACGCCTGCCACCTCGCCGGCTAGTTTTTTGTATTTTTTAGTAGAGACGGGGTTTCACCATGTTAGCCAGGATGCTCTCGATCTCCTGACCTAGTGATCCACCCGTGTCGGCCTCCCAAAGTGCTGGGATTACAGGCTTGAGCCACTGCGCCTGGCCAACTTAACCTAATCTTAACTCATAAACCTGGATAATGGCCATTAACCTCCTCTCCAGATAAGGAAATAGAGGCTCAGAGTTGTTAAATAACTCAAAGCCATGCAGCTAATAAAGTTCAGAGTGCTTTGTACTACACTGTGTTTAAATTATTGTATAAATTTAGAGCTAGATGGTAGAATGAAGCTTATTATTGCTGTTCGCTATATCTGGGACAAACAGGACATAGGTTTATCTTACAGTAAGAATTTGGTAAACCTGTCTTATCACCCAGTCCCCAATTAGGAGAAATCAATCTCCATTAGTAAATTTGTATCTATGGTTTAAATGTAGACCTGCCTAACAAAGAGGGGTGATCCAAATTTAGTAAATTTTCTTTGCACAAATGTTCAATGAGTATCTTCTAACTGCAAGGCACTGTTCTGGAACTGGAGATACAAAAATGAACAAAATAGAAATAACTCTTGCCCTTACACAGCTCTTTTTTTTTTCAGTAAAAGTAAACATATGATACATAAAATAATAGTCAACTGATAATATTTTAGGCGGTGATAAGTGTTGTGAAAAAAACTAAAGCATGGAAGGGAGATAAGGAATGTCATTTTTAGTAGTGATGGTAGTGGGGTGTGTTTGTGGAGGGATGGGGGAATGCATTTTAAAAAGAATATTCAGGGAAGGCTTCACTGAGGTGACGTTTGAACCAAGACACAATTTTGGTAAAAGAGTGAACAAGGTGACTATCTGTAGAAAGAGCATTTTAGGCAGGTGAAACAGTCAGGACTAACGCTCTGAGGTAGGAGCATGTGTTATGTGTTAGCATTGCAAGGAAGCAGACTTTGAAATATGAGATATGGTCAGAGAGATGATTGCAAAGAGCCTTGCGGGTCGTTGCAAATAATTTGACTTTTACTCTGAATGGGGTGAGAAATAAATAGAGGGATCTGATCAGAAGAGTTAATGATTGTGCTTAAATATTAAAAGGAGACTGCCATGTAGAAAATTGACTAAAGAGGCAAGAGAGGCAGCAGGAAGAACAACAGGAGGCTACAAGAGTACTCTAGGTGAGAAATGATGGCAGATTCTGGTTCCAGGAATGGCAGAATAACAAGTATCAGATTAAACCTCTCACAGATAACAAGTATAAACTCTGAAAAATTTTTTAATTTTAAGGCATATAAAATGACTCGACCAGGCAGAAATGGCAGTGAAGTCAACCCTTAAAAGAAGGGAACCATGCTAAGTGAAATTGTGGATTTTCACTGGGCAGCAGGGTGTAATCTATATGACACCCAGCACTCACTCAGAAAGCATAGTCTTACTGACTTAGGGAGACAGAAGACAGAGTTTAGGGGTTGTAAAAGCAACTGAAACATGAGCAGATAAATGTCAGAAAAAAAAGACAATACAGAGTAGAGGACCTAAAAATCTGCATATAAATTCCATGCAAGTCTTTGGATGATCTCTGAACTGCAGCAGGTGGACCCCATGGAAAACAATAGATTTAAAAACATAAAAACTGACTAGAGATTTTAACTAATTTGAAGTTTAAGTTCAGGTAAGTTAATTGCCTACTAAAATAACTGTATAACAGAATCCAAGAATCTCTGTAACATATCATTCACAATGTCTAGCACACAATCCAAATTACTAGACATGTAAAGAAACAGAAAAATGTGATTCAGTTTAGAAAAAAGTAATCCATAGAAACTAATCCTGGCCGGGCGCGGTGGCTCAAGCCTGTAATCCCAGCACTTTGGGAGGCCGAGACGGGCAGATCACGAGGTCAGGAGATCGAGACCATCCTGGCTAACACGGTGAAACCCCTTCTCTACTAAAAAATACAAAAAACTAGCCGGGCGAGGTGATGGGCGCCTGTAGTCCCAGCTACTCGGGAGGCTGAGGCAGGAGAATGGCGGGAACCCGGGAGGCGGAGCTTGCAGTGAGCTGAGATCCGGCCACTGCAGTCCAGCCTGGGCGACAGAGCCAGACTCCGTCTCAAAAAAAAAAAAAAAAAAGAAACTAATCCTAAGATGACCAGATATTAAAATTAACAGACAAGAACTTTAAAGCAGCTATTAGAAATATGCTCAGGGACTTAAAGGAAAATGTAGTCATAATTATTGTGAATCTCAGCAGTGAAATGGAAATGATAAAAAAGTGAAAGTTTTAGAATTGAAAAGTATCTCTCAAATGAAAAATTCACTAAGATGGGGTTAACAGTAAACTGGAGACAAAAGCAGAAAATTCAGTGACATTCAAGATAGATCAATAGAAATAATCTAATCCATGGAACAGATAGAAAAAAAAAAACATGAAAAAAGTTTTGCTTTTTTTTTAATTACTAGAGTTTAAGTGACATATGGGAACAATATCAAACAGTGCAATATCTATGTAGTTAAAGCTACAGAAGAAGAGAGCACTACTGAAATAACAAGAGAAGACTTTCTTTCAAACTGAAGGGAAGTAACACCAGATAAAACCATAGATTTTCAGGAAAGAATGAAAAGCACTAAAATGGTAAACATGTGAGTAAAAGCATTTTAAAAATCTTTTTTATTTATTTAAAAATTTTCTCACTTTTTAAAGCAAATATTATTGTATTATTAAATTATGGAGTTTATAACATACATACATAGAAACTACATGTGATGGATGACACAAAGATAGCAGAAGGTAAATGTTGGAAGGCTCTTACATTTTACCTAAAGTTGAATAATATATACATATTTCTAAATTAACCAATAAGTTAAGGATACATATTGTAATCACCAGAGTAACCTCTAAAAAACAATTGCAAAGACGTGTAACCAAAGAGCCAATAGGAGTATTAAATGGGAATACTAAAATACATCTGATTAACCACTCTCCTCCCTCCAAAAATGACAGGAATACTAGAAATGGGGGGTGGGGGTGAATAAGAGACATAGATTACAAAAAAAAACAACTAGCAAAAATGGTAGTCCTAAGTTCAACTGTATCAATAAATACATTAAATGTAAAAAGGTATAAACACTCCAATAAAAGGGCAGATATAATCAGACTGGAAAAAAAGTAAAGACTGCACTATATGTTGTCTACGAGAGATACATATTAACTATAAAGACACAGATAAGTTGAAAGTAGAAGGGTAGGCCGGGCACAGTGGCTCACGCTTGTAATCCCAGAACTTTGGGAGGCCGAGGCGGGTGAATCACGAGGTCAGGACATCGAGATCATCCTAGCTAACACAGTGAAACCCCGTGTCTACTAAAAATACAGAAAAATTAGCTGGGTGTGGTAGCAGGCGCCTGTAGTCCCAGCTAGTTGGGAGGCTAAGGCAGGAGAATGGCCTGAACCCGGGAGGTGGAGCTTGCAGTGAGCCGAGATCGCGCCACTGCACTCCAGCCTGAGAGACAGAGCAAGACTGCTTCTCAAAAAAAAAAAAAAAAAAAAAAAGAAAAGAAAAGAAAAGAAAAAAACCCCCCAGAAAGTAGAAGGGTAGAAAAAGGCATACTATGCAAGCTGCAAGGGTAAGAAAAATCGGAGTGGCTGTATTAATATAACACATTGTGGTCTTCTAGACAAGAACTATTACCAGAGATGAAGACTTTTCATAAAGACAAAACAAAGTCATCAGGACGACATAATCATAAATGAGGATAAGTATGCATTTAATAATGGAGCTCCAAAATGCATGAAGCAAAAACGTACAGAACTAAAGGAAGAAATAGAAAAATCTTCAGAGGTGGGAATTTTTAACACTCCCTTTCCAGTAATTGCAGAGCAGATAAACTAAAAGAAAATTAATAAGGGTATAGAAGACCTGAACAACCCTATCAACCACCTAAGCTCATTGATATTTATAGAACACTACATCTAACAATTCTAGAATACACATTTTTCTCAAATGTACATGGAACACTCAACAAGACAGACCTTATGCTGGGCCATAAGATAAATCTCAGTATACTTCACAGCACTTAGATCTTACAAAGTATATTTTCTGATCACATGTAGCTAAATTAGAAATCAATAACAATAAGATACTTAGAAAAATTCCAAATATTTGGAATATTTAATATTACATATAATAATATTCAACATAAATTCCATATAATAAACATGAGTCTTACAAGATATTACAAGGGAAATTGGAACATTTCAAACTGAGTGATAAGAAAATACATCATATTTATGACATACAGCTAAGTCAGTTCTTAAAGGGAAATTTATCACTACAAATGCTTATATTTTAAAAAGATAAAAGATGGCCAGGGGCGGTGGCTGCCACCTGTAATTCCAGCACTTTGGGAGGCTGAGGCAGGTGGATAATGAGGTCAGGGGTTCGAGACCAGCCTGACCAACATGGTGAAACCCTATCTCTACTAAAAATACAAAAATTAGCCAGGTGTGGTGACGCGTGCCTATAATCCCAGCTACTCAGGAGGCTGAGGCAGGAGAATGGCTTAAACCTGAAGCGGAGGTTGCAGTGAGCTGAGATTGCGCCAGTGCATTCCAGCCTGGGTGACAGAGTGAGACTCCATCTCAAAAAAAAAAAAAAAAAAAGATAAAGGATTTAAAAATCAATGATCTAGGCCGGGCGCAGTGGCTCACGCCTGTAATCCCAGCACTTTGGGAGGCCGAGGCGGGCGGATCACAAGGTCAGGAGATCGAGACCACGGTGAAACCCCGTCTCTACTAAAAATACAAAAAATTAGCCGGGCGCGGTGGCAGGCGCCTGTAGTCCCAGCTACTCAGGAGGCTGAGGCAGGAGAATGGCGTGAACCCGGGAGGCGGAGCTTGCAGTGAGCCGAGATCACACCACTGCCTGGGCCACAGCGTAAGACTCTGTCTCAAAAAAAAAAAAAAAAAAAATCAATGATCTAAGTTCTACATTAAGAAGATGGGGGGGTAGGGGGAGCAAATTAAACCCAAAGTAAGGTAAAGGAAATAATGAAGAGTAAAACTAACCTAATACAAGATAGATTAAGAATAAAGGAAATCCACAAAGCCAAAAGGTGATTCTTTGAAAGAATTGAGGAGGTTTTTGAAATGCTTTGCAAAAATTATTAAGAAAAGAAAGGGAGCAAACAGGAATTACCAGTATCCATACTGAAATATACCTTTCAGGCATTAAGGGATAAGGGCATGTTATGAACAACTCTATGCCAATAATCTCAACAATTTGAATGACGTGAAAGTGACACAAGTAAAATGGAACATAGCCTATATATGTTGAAGAAAATATGTTGATGCATTATCAAAAGAATTCCCACAACAGAGACTGCATGCCTAGGTGGTTTTACAAGCAAAGTCAACTAAACATTTAAGGAATAAATAATACCGGTCCAACACAAGCTCCTACAGAAACTAGAGGAAGAGAGAAGACTCATTTTATGAGGCCAGTATCACCCTGATAACAAAGCATCAAAAGAAGAGAAAATTGCTGGGCGCAGTGGCTCATTCCCGTAATCCCAGAACTCTGGGAGGCGAAGGCGGGTGGATCACAAGGTCAAGAGATTGAGACCATCCTGGCCAACATGGTGAAATCCTGTCTCTACTAAAAATACAAAAATTAGCTGGACGTGGTGGTGCATGCCTGTAATCCCAGCTACTTGGGAGGCTGAGGCAGGAGAATTGCTTGACCCCGGGAGGCAGAGGTTGCAGTGAGCTGAGATTGCGCCCCTACACTCTGGCCTGGCAACAGAGCGAGACTTCGTCTTTAAAAAAAAAAAAAAAAATTACAGAACAATATCCTTCATGAACACATTTTTACAAAATCGTAGAAAACCAAATCCAGTAATATGTAAAAAGAATAATATTTCATGACCGAGCAGGATCTATCTCAAGAATAAGAAGTTGGTTTAACATTCAAAAATCACGTGATACAATTACCAGGATTAATAATTAGAATTAAGGAGAAAAAATATATTATCTTAATCAATACAGAAAAAGCCTCAATAATTTCAAAACCAACTCATGATTTTAAACAAACTAGGAATATAAGGAATTTTCTCAATTTGATAAAGGGCATCTATGACAAACCTACAGGTATTAATACCATCATGCCTTAATGATGACATATTACACCTTTTGCCCTAAGGAGCAAGAACAAGGCAAAGATACTCACTCTTGCTTCTAGTTAACATTGACTAGAGGGGTTAGCCAGTGCAATCAGGGAAATAAATGACATAAATGTTGAAAATTCAGAAGTAAAACTCTATTCACAGACAATATGATTATTTATGTAGAAAATCCTAAGGAAAATGTGGCAGACACACCCTAAGGCAGGGGTCTCCAAGTCCCAGACCAGGAACCAGTACCAGTCAGCAGGAGGTGAATGGCTGGCGGGCAAACATTACCACTTGAACCTCCTATCAGATCATCAGCAGCATTAGATTCTCAGAGGAGCATGAACCCTATTGTGAATTGTGCATGTGAGAGGTCTAGGTGGCGTGCTTCTTACAAGTATCTAATGCCCGATGATCTGAGGTGGAACAGTTTCATCCTGAAATTATTCCCCACCTCCATCTGTGAAAAAATTGTCTTCCATGAAACCAGTCCCTGGTGCCAAAAACACTGGGGACAGCTGTGCTAAGGGACCCCAGTGAGTTATACCTTTATATAATCCCCTCTTCTTCAGTGTGTAGAACCTGTGACTTGCTTCTAGTCAATAGCATATGACTAAGGTGATGAATTGTTTCCATGATTATGTTACCTTAGGTAAGACTCTGTCTCAGCACACTGGAGGGACAGATTCTCCGGCTGGCCTTGAAATAAACCACTGTGTTGTGAGAGGTCTATAAGGTTCCACGGAAGTATTATTGGGCCAAGGTCATTCTGTCTGTGCACAGCAAGCCAATTGTTGTGATGACGGGTTTTGCACAAAAGTAAGAGTTTATTCACAAAGTAGCCAAGTGAGGAAGCAGGAGAACAAGTCACAAGTCAGCCTCCCTGAAGATGGGGTTTTAGGAATATTTATGGAATGGAGGAGCCAGGTGATCCAAGGTGTGGGAAAGGTGATTGGTGGACAGGAAATGTGAGATAATTGGGGTTTCTGCGCAAGTGTAATTAAGCTACATGACTCTTCATGTGATGCATGTTCATAAAATGGTGGTGTCAGCATGATCTGAGGGTGGGGTTTTGGCTCTCTGACGTCAAAAGGTCACTCTTCGGTCACCCATACAGACCTGGAGTGGAAGGGTGGGTGGTCTCAACCAGCTTGAGTCGGAAAGAGCTGCTGCCTAGTTTCTGAAAAACAGCTTTAAGCACCTGTTGCTATAGTGACCCACCGTCAGAGATGTTATCAATGAGGAAGCTAGTGGGAGTTATGTATTGTTTGGCTTGCTAGTGGGAGTTTTAAGATCATCTAGAAGTAAGTGATTAAAAGCAAGCAAGGCCAGTATCCTTGACTGCATCCTGTAACCTTGCAAATTTTACATATTAATTATCATAGCTGCTGTGTGAATTTTCTACTGTTGCAAAACAACCACAAAATTAGTAGCTTATTGTATTTTAGCTTACGGTTTCCATGGTTCAGCCTCTGGGCATGGCTTACCTGAGCCCTCGGCTCAGGGTCTCACAGGTTGCACTCCAGGTGTCAGTTGAGCTGCGTTTCTCTCTGGAGATCAGGGTCCTCTTCTGAACTTATGCTGGTGTTGAGAGAATTCAGTCCCTGTGGTTGTAGGGCTGGGGCCTCTTGTTTTCCTGCTCAGCTGACATTTTGAGTGCAACCTGAGAGACCATGCCCAGAGGGCTCAGGTAAGCCATGCCCAGAAGGCTGAACCATGGAAACCATGAGCTAAAACACAGTTATAAGCTACTAATTTTGTGGTTATTTGTTTTACAACAGTAGAAAATTCACATAGTAACTATGATAATTAAATATATAAATTTTGCAAGGTTACAGGATACAGTAAATATACAAAAATTGTATTTCTGTATACTAGTTGCAAATAACCGAAAAAAATAGAATTTTAAGAATTTCACTTAAAATATCTTCAAAAACTATACATTAGGAAAAATATATATATGTGTGTGTGTGTGTGTATATATATATATATATATTTTTAGATGGAGTCTCACTCTGTCACCCAGGCTGCAGTACAGTGGCATGATCTCAACCCACTGCAAACTCTGCCTCCCTGGCTCAAGCGATTCTCCTGCCTCAGCCTCCCGAGTAGCTGGAACTACAAGCACATGCCACCATGCCTGGCTAATTTTTGTATTTTTAGAAGAGACGAGGTTTCACCATGTTGGCCAGGCAGGTCTTGAACTCCTGACCTCCAGTGATTCGCCCACCTTGGCCTCCCAAAATGCTGGGATTACAGGCATGATCCACCATGTCCAGGCATAAGTAATTTTTTAAAAAAGAAACATGCAAGATTTCTACACCAAAAATTACAAAACATGCCAGGGAGAATCTGAAGACCTAAATAAATGGAGAAATATACCATGCTGACAGCTTGGAAAACTCAAAACTAAAATGTGATTTATCTTGCCCATCATTCTCTTGCAGTATAAAATGTGCTGCACATCCTGGATTCCCTCTTCAGAACTGAGGCATTTCCTCAGCTGCTTGGAGTGTTGGCCACTGATGGTCCTCAGCTGAATTCCTTTCTTAGAATTGCTCTTGGCTGAAGAGAGCCCTTTGGGACAGGCTTCTTTCAACGATTGGTTGAAAGAAAATAAAGTCATAGCCCCCTTCCTTTAAGGTGGAACAATTCTGAAGGGTCATCTCAGCTTCAGAGCTCTCTATAGAATGGATGGAGGCCCTTGTTGCAACTGTGTTGCAGTTCAACTTCCCCCTCTGCCTAATCCTTCTTTCCTCAGGCCTCACAGGTATTGTTCATAAAAGCACTAGGTTATAAACTGCCTGGTTGTAAATAACAGAGTCTTAGAGTCTGTTTCCTGGGAACCTCATATAATAAAATACCTAAATTGATCCACAGATTTAAATGCAATTCCAATCAAAATCCCTCTAGATTGTTTTCTAGAAATAGGTAAGTTGATTATTAAGTGTATAGGAAATGTGAAAGACCTAGAAAAGCCAAAATAATCTTTAAAAATAAAAGCAAAAATAGAGGACACACACAATCTAATTTCTAATCTAACTCTAAAACAAAAGAATTAAGCAAGTATGATATTGGCTTAAGATAAATATGGAATGGAACAGAATAGAGAATCCAGAAATAAACCCAATTTGGCAAATTGATTTTTAACAAGGGACCAATATGCCAATTTAATGGAAAAAGGAAAGTCTTTTCAACACATAGTTCTGGTACAACTGAATAAATACATAGAAAAAAATTAATTTCAACTTCTACTTTATATCATACACAATAATTAATTTGGGATGAATTATGGACCTACATGTAAGGGTTAACACTGGAAAGTTTTTAGAAAAAAAAAATAGAATATCTTTGCAAACTTAGAGTAGGTAAAGATATCTTATAGAGGATATAAAATGCAATAAACATAAAAAGAAAAACTGATAAATTGAATTTCATTAAAGTTAAAAACTTCTCACCAAAAAAATAGCATTAAGAAAAAAAAAAGGCAAGCCATCAAAGAGAAAATATTTGCAATACATACATCCAACGAAGGACTTGTATCCAGAATATACAGAAGCTTCTACAGATCAATAATAAAAACACACACAACTCAGTAAAAATAGTGGGCAAAATATCTGAACAGACCATTATAAAAATATACCAATGGCCAACAGGCACATGAAAAGATGATCAACAGCATTTGTCATCAGAGCCATACTCATTTAAACCACAATGAGACATGCATCCTACTAAAGTTAAAACACTCAAGTCGCTTAAGGGCCAGGCATGGTGACTTATGCCTGTAATCCCAGCACTTTGGGAGGCCGAGGTGGGCGGATTGCCTAAGGTCACGGGTTCAAGACCAGCCTGGCCAAAATGGCAAAACCCCCATTTCTACTATAAATACAAAAATATTAGCCAGGCAGGTGCCTATAATCCCAGCTACTCTGGAGGCTGAAGCAGGAGAATCGCTTGAACCTGGGAGGTGGAGGTTGCAGTGAGCCGAGATTGTGCCATTGTACACCAGCCTGGGCGAAAGAGTGAGACTCTGTCTCAAAAAAAAAAAAAAAAATGCTTAAGGTAAGTGCTGGTAAGGAAGAACAATTGGAATTCACATACATGACTATGGGAATGAAAAATGGTACAAAAACTTGGGGAAAACTGACAGCTTATTAAAAGTTAAACCTACCTCTACCCTATACTTTCCTAGTTATAGAGTAACTTTCTAAAATAAACTACTTATACATGCAACAACATGGATGCACCACAAAAACATGGTGCTGAACAACAATAAAACAGACACAGAAGAATACATACTTCATGATTCCATTTTTTTTATGTTCAAGAACAGGTAAACTAACTTATGATGATAGACATCAGCATAGTTGCTTATGGAAAAGGTGAGCATTGACTAAAAGTTATTAGTTACTAGTTCATTTTCATACTGCTATGAAGAAGTACCTGAGACTGGGTAATTAATAAAGAAAAAGAGGTTTAATGGACTCACAGTTCCACATGGCTAGGGAGCCCTCACAATCACAATGGAAGGTGAAGGAGCAGCAAAGGCACATTTTACATGGCAGCAGGTAAGAAAGCATGTGTCGCAGAATTGCCCTTTATAAAACCATCAGATCTTGTGAGACTTATTCACTATCACGAGAACAGCACGGGAAAAAACCCACCCCCATGATTCAATTACCTCCCGCTGGGTCCCTCCCATGACATGTGGGGATTATGGGAGCTACAACTCAAGATGAGATTTGGGTGGGGACACAGCCAAATCATATCAGGGTCATTGGGAACCTTCTGGGGTGATAAAAATATTCTGTATCTTGAGTTGGTTGATAATATATACATTTATCAGAACTCATTAAATTATAGAATTAAGACCACTTAATCTCACTGTATATAAAGTGAGATTACCTTTAAAAAATCCATAAAAAATGCAGAATCCAGCAAGCACATATGCTTTTTACAGCAAGTATGAGTTAGCAATTCTGAAATTATTTTATGTGTGAGCAAATGAACATTTTATGTGTAAGCAAATGAATGAAATGAATGAGCAAATATGCGAGCAAATGAATTATTTTATGTGTGAGCAAATTAGCATATGAGTTAATTCTGAAATTATTTTATATGTGAGCAAATGAACATGAATATATATATACACACATATATATATATTCACTTATGTATATAGA
This sequence comes from Macaca thibetana thibetana, assembly GCF_024542745.1. Lineage (NCBI taxonomy): Eukaryota > Metazoa > Chordata > Mammalia > Primates > Cercopithecidae > Macaca > Macaca thibetana. The sequence goes on from NC_065589.1 coordinate 51,360,855, forward strand.
GGATGGTGGGAGCCAGGTTTCTCACTGCTGGAGAAGGCAGTTTCAAATCTGGACAATGGAAAGACTTGAATGGATCCTGCAGCATTGAATTAGAATTGGGAGTATCTGTATGAACTTACGTTTTTAAAGATAGGTAGATAAGTACATGATAAAGGTAGGTAGATAGATGATAGATTACATGATAGATAGATAGATAGATAGATAGATAGATAGATAGATAGATAGATACAAGATAGATGTTTTCTAATTTATGCCTATTGAGAAGGCCTGGAAGTAATAGCTCCTGTAACAATGAGCACACAAAGAGCCCATAGCTTTGTTTTTCTAAATACTTTTCCCTACTTGAAGGAACCAAGGCTCTTTGGAGAAGTAGCTGATTCCAAGACTGCGGCAGGAAAAAGACAAAATGAGCCTGGAACATCATGCCAGAAGTAAGGAAGAGCTTCAAGATAAATAGGAACATAGCAAAAGGACATAGGAGCCAGTTTAAAAAGGCTATCACTAGCCAAATCTGGCTCAAGAGAGAATCAAAATGTATTGGAAAATGTAAGGAATATAATGTGCTGAATAAGATGAGTCATTAAGTATACATGGATATAAATAAATATGCGATACATAAATAAATGGGAGAGAAAGGAAAGCTCTTCTGTACAGAATAATGGCAACGGATAAGTGTAGAAGAAATACTGGAATTTGAAAGTCACCAATGGAAGCTAAAATTAGTGATTGAGAATTTCATGAGGAACAGCATATTTATATAGTCTTTAAGAATCTTCTCACAAAGTATTTGTTAATTATAAAGGGATGGTGGCTCACGCCTATAATCCGAGCACTTTGGGAGGCTGAAGCGGGTGGATCACCTGAGGTCAGTAGTTTGAGACTAGCCTGGCCAACATGATGAAACCCGGTCTCTACCAAAAATACAAAAAAAAATTAGCTGGGTGTGGTGGTGCATGTTTATAATCCCAGCTACTCGGGAGGCTGAGGGAGGAGAATCCCTTGAACCTGGGAGGCAGAGGTTGTAGTGAACCGAGATCATGCAACTGAACTCCAGCCTGAGCGACAGAACAAGACTATCTCCAAAAAAACTAAAAAAACAAAAAAATTATAAAGGGAGAAAAAAATAACAACACTGGGGCTGGGCGCGGTGGCTCAAGCCTGTAATCCCAGCACTTTGGGAGGCCGAGGCGGGCGGATCACAAGGTCAGGAGATGGAGACCATCCTGGCTAACATCGTGAAACCCCATCTCTACTAAAAAAAAAATACAAAAAACTAGCCGGGCGCGGTTGTGGGCGCCTGTAGTCCCAGCTACTCGGGAGGCTGAGGCAGGAGAATGGCGTGAACCCGGGGGGCGGAGCTTGCAGCGAGCCGAGATCGCGCCACTGCACTCCAGCCCGGGGCACAGAGCAAGGCTCCGTCTCAAAAAAAAAACGACACTGAAGAACCAGGCAGATACCACTTTAATCAAGTAATCAAGGTTCAGAATTAAGTATATATATATGTGTGTTTATGTGTATACCTGTGTGTATGTGAGGGGATAAGTATATGAGAGAAGGAAGAAAAAAGAGGTGAGAGGGAATGATGAAGCAACTAAAGCAAAATATAAAACATGGGTACATCTAGGCAATGGGTATATGGAAATTCTTTGTACTATTTTGGCAACTTTTTAATACATTTACAATTATATTGAAATAAAAGAAAATGATGGCTGCTTGAACCGCAGTGGTAGGGGTGCATGTCATAAGAAACAGTCAGATTTCTGAACATATTTCAAAAATAGAGCCCAAAGGAATTGCCCACAGCTTGGCTTTGTGGTGTGAAAAACAGAGAGGCATCAAAGAGGACTCCAAGGTTTGGAACTAAAGCAAATGGAAGGAAGAAGTAAACATTTATTTAGATGGGAAAACAGCCGGTAGAGAAAGTGTGCGGAGGTGGGAATCAGGATGATCTAGGACCTAGGATGTTTGAGCCCTCTATCAGCCATCCAAGTAGAACTGTTCAGTAAACCGTTGAAATACGTATCTGGAGTTTGGGGGAGAAGTCTGAGCTGCAAATATAAAGTTGGTAGTCATCAGTTTATTTAAGGCCATGAGATGATTTAGGAAATTAACATAGAATACTGGATTGAGACATTCTTGATAAAGACCTGCCTACTCTCAATCTATAAATAGTATGTAAACCCACAGTCTGTATTTAGCTATTTGCATCCTCATAGAGGAGTTCAATATCTTCCCCTAATTTATTCAGTTACATTTTCTAAAACAAGTATTTATTATTTTCAGTACGCAAGGCACCATCTCCATATGCTTATTATGCAAGCGCCAGCATGTCTATAAGATTCCACCTAGGTGATATGAATTAGTAGGTAGCAAGAACAAACAATCTAGAGTCATATATCTTATTCTGCCTATGCTGCCTAACTGTCTCATAAAAATTTATTGCCCTGATAAACTCCAAATATGTTTTAGGTAATATTGTGCAATGCCTTTGCAAGAGAAAACACATAACTCTATTTTCTCACCACTTCTGGGAGAGCAAGGGACAAAGCTTATCACTATTTTGTTCACTTGTTTTTTAAAAATAAATCTACTGCTCATGAAAGGTTACAATAAATTGGAGAAAACTTAACCCAAAGTCCCCTAGAAGTGAGTTTTCTATGTCAAATCAACCCATGACCTCTGTGAGGCATTGCCTTCTCAAACTAAACAATTATAGAAAAATTTATTCAACCCTTTGGTTGTTTTGGCTTCTTTTTTTTTTCCCTCACCTTTCCTTTTAAATTTTATTGTAAAATTAAACACTAATACAGAAAACCACACTTTTCAAATGTGTAGCTAACTGAATTATTATGAGACAAACACCTCCAAGGTCATGAAACAGAACTTCACCACTTGGCTTGGAAACCCCTTCAGTGTGCCCAGCCCAATCACAGTCTCTCCGTTCCCCATAAATAACCACTATCCTGACTTGTTCCTCTGATCTCTGTATTTCCTGCCAATAGGAAGCTGAATCCAGAGACAGGGTCCGACTCAGGTTCTATTCGCTTGACAAATTTATAGGCAGTGTTTTTGAAGACTATAGAGGCACATTGTATCTGGTTGTCTCTGTGATTTTAGAAACTGTTGATACTTAAAGCCTATAGCCACTCATTAGAGGTTGCAAAATGGTGATATTCCAGTTCTATCATTTCTTTTTCATTTATTAGTTAGAATACTTTCATAAAGTGACACTTCCTTTTATCCACTATTTGTTTATAGAGTAAAACGTTTCATATAGGAAATGAAGGATGAATGTTTGGTTTTTTGGCTCTATTTACCAAGATAATGATTTCATTTCTTATCATCTTCCAAAACTAATAATTGCTTTTTTATATTATCATGAAATCATAGATTTAAACTTCTCTGATGAATTTTAATCCATTTCAAATATCATTACTAACTCAAAATTTTCCATCTTTGGCAATGGTAGCCTCTTCAAGTTGACTCCTGAGTCCTTTAGACGTGACCCTTGTTGTCTTTGACAGCTCCCTCATCATCTGGTATGACAAGATGTTCCAGGGTCTTCTTGTTCATCTCCTGAATTACACCTGGAATCAGCAATGTCTCCAAAGAGACCTGGTCCCTTGCAGTGATGAATGGTATTGCAAAACCACAATATAGATGCTAGAGATGTTCACTGCTGCTGTGTAGTTGTTGTCTCTAGGTCTTTTCCTTTTCTTTTTCTTTTTTTTTTTTTTCTGAGACGGAGTTTTGGTCTTATTACCCAGGCTGGAGTGCAATGGTGCAATCTTGCCTCACAGCAACCTCCACCTCCCTAGTTCAAGCGATTCTCCTGCCTCAGCCTCCCGAGTAGCTGGGATTACAGGCATGCGACACTATGCCCGGCTAATTTTGCATTTTTAGTAGAGACGGGATTTTTCCATGTTGATCAGGTTGGTCTCGAACTACCAACCTCAGGTGATCTGCCTGCCTCAGCCTCCCAAAGTGCTGGGATTACCTGCATGAGCCACCATGCCCAGCCTCTAGGTCTTTTCAGTGGACATATCTGGGAATAAAATAAGACAAAGAATCTCATAGGTTTATATTGATACCTTCACTGAGGTTTTATTTAATCTCTTCTCTACTTTAGTATCACTTTTCTTCCATATCAAGGAAGAATCTTGGTTCTCAAGGACAAAGGAGATGATAGATTTAATATCTCAGAATTATTCATTTGTTTTATTCCATCTTATACACAGTCTCATAATGGCAATAGTAAGACTAATACCAATATAACCAATGAAATTATTCCCCCTCTCCATTTTGAACAGTTGATTAGCATTCTTTCTTAGCCCTCAGTTAGTCTTCATTCTGGGGACCCATGTCCTCAATGCTCACCAACAGTCCGTATAGTAGTCAATATTTGTCTAGTTATTTTATCTGAACCTCATTTTTGAAAAGATTTTTCAGGAAGGGCTCATGAGAATAATATTCCCAGAGTTCTGTTGGTGCCTATTATACTTAAAAGCCATGCTAGATATAGAATTCACACTTGTTTCCATGAGGATCTTAAATATCTTAATCCATATATTTTTGCATACAGCATTAGTGTTAAAAAGTATAATAATCTAATTTCTTTTCCTTATAAACAATGTGCTCATCTTTTCTTTTTTCTTTTTTTTTGAGACAGAGTCTCGCTCTGTCGCTCAGGCTGGAGTGCAGTGGTGCTATCTCAGCTCACTGCAACCTCCGTCTTCCGGGTTCAAGTGATTTTCCTGCCTCAGCCTCCCGAGCAGCTGGGACTACAGGCGGTTGCCACCACACCCGGCTAATTTTTTGTGTTTTTTGTGTTTAGACACGGGGTTTTACCGTGTTAGCCAGGACGGTCTCGATCTCCTGGCCTCGTGATCCACCTGTCTCGGCCTCCCAAAGTGCTGGGATTACAGGCGTGAGCCACCGCGCCCGGCCAGCAATGTGTTCATTTTTTCTAGATACTCAAAGGATATCTTTTTTTTTTTTTTTTTTTTCAGAATCTCGCTCTGTAGCCCAGGCTGGAGTGCAGTGGTGCAATCTCGGCTCACTGCAACCTCCACCTGCCGGGTTCAAGAGATTCTCCTGCCTCAGCCTCCCGAGCAGCTGGGATTACAGGTTCACTTCACCACGCCCAGCTAATTTTTGTATTTTTAGTAGAGACAAGGTTTTGCCATGTTGGCCAGGCTGCTCTCGAACTCCTGACCTCAGGTGATCTGCATGCCTCGGCCTCCCAAAGTGCTAGGATTACAGGCATGAGCCACTGCACCCAGCTACTCGTTTTTTGCTTTTAATTTTTAAATATTTTGTATTTAAAAATTTTTTTCGTTTGAAAATAATTTCATATTGGCAGAGAAAGTTGTAAAATATAGGACAAAAATTTCTATCTACTGTTTACCTATTCCTCAAATGTTAATATCTTACATGCTTATAGTACAATTATCAAAATCAGGAAATTAACACTAATATAACTCTATTGTGTAATGTACAGACCTTACTCAAATTTTATCAATTGTTCCATGATGGTCCTTTTCTTCATCAGGATTCAGTCCAGCATCACACATGGCATTTAGTTACCTCTCACCTTATTTTCTTTTAACTTTGAACAGTTGCTCCATCTTTGCTTGTCTATATTTTTGAAAAGTGTGGGCCAGTTCTTTTGTAGACTGTCCCCAACTTTGGGTTTATCTGACATTTCCTCATGATTAAATATCAGTCGGGATTTTTCAGCTTTGGCGCTATTGATATTTTGGGCCAGATAATTCTCTGTTGTAGGAGGCTGTGCTCTGCATTGTGTTTATTGTATGTTTAACAGCATCCTTGGCCTTTACTCACTCAATACCAGTAGTATTTTTCCAGTCTTGACAATCAAAAAGTCTCCAAACATTTTCAGATGTCTCCTGAGTGTGAGAGGAAATGAATCCCAGCTGAGAACCACTAATTTAAGTTATGTATTTTTGGCAGTCAATATATTCGACTGATTGGATGAGGTCCACTCACATTATGGAGGGGAATGTGCTTTATTCAAAGTTCACTGATGGAAATGTTAATCTCATTCAAAAATGCCCCTACAGAAACATCCAGAATAATGTTTGACCAAATACCTGGGAACCATGGTCCAGCCACGTTGACATATAAACTTCACCATATTTCAGGTTTATGTGATTTACAGCCAAAATCATTCCTGATACATAGTGCTATTTGAAATTTATGAAATTACTTTGATATTCCAAATATTTCTTATCCTAGTTCACCTTAGCCACAACCGCACAAAGTACTTCCCTGATCTGTTTTTACTTATTCTTCATCACCTACGTTCTCAACCAAGATCAATGATTCTGAAAATCTTACCTCTCTATTGTATATCAAAGGCACTAGGAAACACTCATAAATATTTACCTATCTCTAGACAGAGGATTCCTTTCCTCACTTTTATTCAATAGTTTGCTGTGGTATAGACCTGTGATATCTTATATGATACCTGCTAGCCACCGGTGGCAACTGAGCATTTTAAATGTGACTAGTTTGAATTGAGGTGTGCTGTAAATGTAAAATACGCAATGAATTTTGAGCGATTAATGCAAGAAAAAATGTAAACATCTCAGTATGTTTTTACATTGATTTCATGTTGAAATGATAATATTTTGGATATATAGGATCAAATATTATAAAACATATTAAATATTAAAATTAATTTCACTTGATTCTTTTTACTTTTTTAATGTGGCTGTTAGAAAATTTAAAATTACAGGCCGGTGCTGTGGCTCACGCCTGTAATCCCAGCACTTTGGGAGGCCGAGGCGGGTGGATCACGAGGTCAGGAGATCGAGACCGTCCTGGCTAACATGGTGAAACCCGTCTCTACTAAAAATACAAAAAAAAAAAAAAAAAAAAAAAAACTTAGCCGGGCGTGGTGGCGGGCGCCACGCAGGAGGCTGAGGCAGGAGAATGGCGAGAACCCGGGAGGTGGAGCTTGCAGTGAGCCGAGATTGCGCCACTGCACTCCAGCCTGGGCGACAGAGCGAGACTCCGTCTCAAAAAAAAAGAAAGAAAATTTGAAAGTACATGTGTGGATTGCATTTGTGGCACACATATTTCTATTGGACAGTGTTAGTATATACATAGAAATAATTTTTTGTAATTAATCTGTCAATATTTTATGTACATTTTATTGGCTTTTACGAATTCATTCAAAAATTTAAGTTGATTTGTTTTATTTTTAGTCTTTTAAAAGGGCTATCTGGAGCATTGTTAGCAGTTCAGAAAAACAAAAATTACAATGAAAAATCAAATGGGTAAGGAAAGGGTTATACGAACAGGGACTCGACTCAGCACTACGTGTTCAAGAAGCTTAGCAATTTTCCCAGCTCACTGAATTGTGGGAACTCAGCTTTTCCAGGGAGTAAATACGCTATTTTTAACAATTTTATTATACAATTTGTCACAGGCTGTCTCATGAGAGTATCAACAATCAGTTTCAAATAGAATCCAACCACAAACACTTCTCCACATGGGACTCGGAACATCTGGCCTGCTGGAGTGCCCTCTGCCTCAGGCGGTGCCGGCGGCCTGACTTTGATTCTCACTCTCCTGGAAGGCTTTGTCATACTTCCCACACTGGAAATAAAAAGGGAGGAACCGGTCTTTCAGAGGCCAGTCTTCAGCAGGTCTGAGTGCTAGGCTTCTATTCCCCCCGACTTAGGACGGCAGGCCCTTCCAAAGGAGGCACGTGCTGCATTCCACAGATATCACTGACTGGACGATTTATGTGGCATTTTCCCTAATGGTCGAGATGACAGCTTTGGTCTAGGAAAAGAATCAGCCAGCTTCTCCAAGCTGAAGAGATTTTTATATCTGCCCTGAGCAGAACGCTTCATGTAGGAGGCTCAATTTGTAACAGGCATAGGGCTGCTGTGTTACCTACACCTTCACATGAGTCCGAAAAGGCTCATGACTGGAAAAACGAAGCAAGTAAATGTACTCATTCAGCCAGGGGCACCAAAGCAGTGAAAGACACTGAAAGAGGGAGATCTAGGGAAACATGGGAATTACGTGAAGAGACCCCAGGTGTCTTACCTCCCCTTCAGCAATATCACCCTGAAAAGTTAGAAACTGAACATTAAAAGCTCACTGATGATGTTGGCTACGTGGAAAAGCCCCACAGAACCAGGCTGGGTGTTTTAGGCCTCACGGAAGGGTGTGGTAATCTCAGCATTTTGGGAGGCTGAGGCAGGAGTAGGATTGCTTAGCCCGGAAAGTTGAGGCTGCAGTGAGCGAAGATGGTGCCACTGCACTTCAACCTGGGCAACAGAGACCCTGTCTCAAAAAAAAAAAAAAAAAAAAAAACCAGAAAGGAAAAGAGAAAGAAAAGGGCCAGGCGCAGTGGCTCATGCCTGTAATCCCAGCACTTTGGGGGCCAAGGTGGGTGGATCACTTGAGGTCAGGAGTTCGAGACTAGCCTAGCCAACACAGTGAAACCCTGTCTCTACCAAAAAAAAAAATTTTTTTTCTGGGCATGATGGCACACACCTATAATCCCAGCTACTCCAGAGGCTGAGGCAGGAGAATCACTTGAACCCAGGAGGCCAAGGTTGCAGTGAGCTGAGATTGTGCTACTGCACTCCAGCCTGGGTGACAGAGCAAGACTGTCTCAAAAGAAAAAGAAAAAAAAAAGAAAGAAAGAAAAGAAAAGAAAAAAAAAAAATGACCCATGATACGTTTCTTCCTAATGGGAAGAAATCTTTAAGGAAGCAAAAACTGTCCGGAAATCATATTTTCCAAGTACAGGTCTCAATACAAGCGTACCTTTAAATGAGACATGTAGAAGAGTCTGGCATGACGCTTTGGCTCACCTGTATTCAGTAGTTCGGCATGCTCTCACTATCCTGTGATTCACATGGGTATACACAGACTTAGGTGTTCTCAGCAATGATAACAAGACTCACAAGAAAGCATTTGCCTCAGCGGAAAACAGATTTCATCTTTCTTTTTTTTTTTTTTTTTTTTTTTTTTTTTTTTTTTTTTTTTTTTTTGTGTTTTTTTTTTTGAGACGGAGTCTCGCTCTGTCGCCCAGGCTGGAGTGCAGTGGCGCAATCTCGGCTCACTGCAAGCTCCGCCTCCCGGGTTCACGCCATTCTCCTGCCTCAGCCTCCCGAGTAGCTGGGACTACAGGCGCCCGCCCCTGCGCCCGGCTAATTTTTTCTATTTTTAGTAGAGACGGGGTTTCACCATGGTCTCCATCTCCTGACCTTGTGATCCGCCCACCTCGGCCTCCCAAAGTGCTGGGATTACAGGCGTGAGCCACCACGCCCGGCCCAGATTTCATCTTTCATGGAAAGAGTCATTATCAAAGTATTTGAAAATATTTAAGCAGAATTGATGTGAATAAAAATTTACTAGAAGATTAAATACATTTGAATGAATATATGCCATTCCATCTTAAATATTAATGCACCTTTTGCTTTCTGCCATACTTATAATTATATAAAATAAGTGACAGAGAAGATAGTGAGAGTTTCAACTTGTTAGGTTCAATTTAGAGTCACTGCTACCATAACTAAAGTCTTTTAACTGCAATGACAATGTAACATGCAGCATATGTACATATTCCATACACAAGGCACAATTTTGCTTTCCAGGCTTTCAGCGGGGAGTATTATACACTTTTATGTTGTTATATAGTTTTCACAATATTCCTTTCTATGAATATTTGATGGATAAATTAATGAATGAAAGGGAAGCAATAATACAGAAAGATAAAGAAAATAAATGCAATTTTGCAAAAGCAAAATAGCGGCCGGGCACAGTGGCTCACACCTGTAATCCCAGCACTCTGGGAAGCAGAGGCGGGTGGATCACCCGAGGTCAGGAGTTCGAGACCATCCAGCCTGATCAACATGGTGAAACCCCTTCTCTACTAAAAACACAAAAATTAGCTGGGCATATGGTGGTGCATGCCTGTAATTCCAGCTACTTGGGAGGCTGACGCAGGAGAATTGCTTGAACCTCGGAGGCAGAGGTTGCAGTGAGCTGAGATCAGAGATCACGCCATTGCACTCCAGCCTGGGCAACAAAAGCGAAACTCTGGCTTAAAAAAAAAAAAAAAAAAAAAAAAAAAGCAAAATAGTGTTTATATTGGAAGGAAGTTCTCACAATATGCCTTTTAACTTTAATACCTCACAAGAATTCATGTGATTTGCTGAAAAGTTTTGCCCACCTTTCCTAGTTGGCAAATAGTCTTCCCACATCAATAGAGGTGACAGCTATTTTGTTTGTTTTATTCCCTTTGAAATGGGAGAAGTGTGTGCGATGGGCCCTCAGCTGGGAAGGAGATAGCACTAACACATTGCAGGACCATGATTGAGTTCTCTCTCTTGATAATGATGTTGGGTGAAATGAGTAGATGAAGTATTTACATCTTTTATTTTTTAGGAGCCAAGTTATTAACACTCCGTGGTTCCTCTTTCAACAGTTCACGGTGTTTTGCCTGTGCTGAAATTCCCTCTCACCTTAGATAGACTATATTTCAAAAGTTAACTTAGTGCATTGTTAGAGACCATGAATATCTTTTGCCATAAAAGCTGTTCTAAAAGATGGTTGGGTTCCCTTGCTCATCTCAAATTTATCCATATACTGTGGCTGAAACATCTTATGTTTGCAATGACATGTAGTTGAAAATAATAATATTAGTAATTGAAAGAGAAAAATAATGAAGTAAAATAAGAAATACTTCCAATTGAAAGCTTAGGGAGAGGCTTTTTTTTTTTTTTTTTTTTGAGACGGAGTTTTGCTCTTGTTGCCCAGGCTAGAGTGTAATGGTGCAATCTCGGCTCACTGCAACCTCTGCCTCCCAGGTTCAAGTGAGTCTCCTGCCTTGGCCTCTTGAGTTGCTGGGATTACAGGTGTGCGCCACCACATCCAGCTAATTCTGTATTTTTAGTAGAGATGGGGTTTCCATCATGTTGGTCAGGCTGGTCTTGAACTCCTGACCTCAGGTGACCCCGTCCATCTTAGCCTCCCAAAGTGCTGGGATTACAGGTGTGAGCCACTGCGCCTGGCTGGGAGAAGCTTTAACTAGAAAAATTTGAGGAGATAGAATTTTATATGTATTTTCAAGTATTTTAGAGGTTGATCATACTGGTTTTATTATGTTTATTTTCAGTTAAAATGCTTTTTCTTTTATTTAGAGGAGGATAATTTGATCTATTCATCGATTAGAATGTAAGCTTCAGGAGCAGCCCAGGGACTTGTCAATTTTATTTGCCATATGTCCCCGGCACTCAGAACAGTATCTTACATAGAGAGGAGTTCAATAAATATTAGGTTGGTGCAAAAGTAATTGTGGTTTTTGCCATTACTTTTAATATTTATTGCATTCATTCATTAATTCAGCAAATATTTATTGAGCGTCTGCCATGTGCCTGCCACTATAAAGAAGCTGGGAAATAGCAAAAAAGAAGCTGAGCGAAACTGAAGATATCTCCACCTTCATGGAGTTACCTTCTTGTAGGGGAGAGAGAAACTCATAGAAGAATCACATGAATGAACGTAAACTTGATTTAAAGTTAACTAAGTGCTCAAAAAGAGAGTTACTTCACCATGATTGGCGCATATTTTTGGTTCAAAGATTTTAATGAAATTGAGGAAGAAATATCATTCTTTCGAGGAAACCGACAGGCTAAGGAGCAAGAAGGAAGGAGATCATAAGAATGTGTGCATGCAGAAGAGAATGAACTCTCCAGACAGGCAGTGAACCGAGCTAAAAGCAGAGATGGAGTGTGGAGCACAGCCGCATACAACACCCCTAGGAGGGATGGGGAGAAAGGAAGTAGAGAGGACATGTCCTCCCCGGGCATGCAGCAATGCTGTCCAGAGGGGGTCAGTGGGAATGGAATGGGGGCGGGGTGTGGGGAGACAGCACACAACTTCATCCAAATATACAGGCTGTTTCATGATTTAGAAAGTTCCCATGCTGATTTTAAAAAAAAGCAAAACAAAACCCAAAATCATGTCCTTTGCAGCAACATGGACTGAGCTGGAGGCCATTATCCTAAGAGAACTAATGCAGAAACTGAAAACCAAATACCATATGTTCTCACTTTTAAGTAGGAGCTAAATATTGAGTACACATGGACCTAAAGATGGGAACAATAGACACCGGGGCGTACTTGAGGTGGGAAAGTGGGAGGAAGAGAAGGACTGAAAAACTACCTATCAGGTACTGAGGCAGGATAATAGGATTTGGAGACAAGGAACATAAGGTCTTCCTAGAACTAAATCAAATGGAAACACTTCAGCTATAACAGAAAGTATCCTCTCCATTTACATAGGGCATACAACAGTAAATGACTTTGTAACTTTACTTCATCCTCTTCATTTACATAGAGCGTACACCGAGTAACCAGTGGAAACCTCTAGAGGGTATTTAAACCACAGAAAATTCTTTAACAGTGCGCTTGAGCCCCTGTGCTCGGGCCCACTCCTACCATGTGGAGCGTCCTCTCATTTTCAATAAATCTCTCTTTTTGTTGCTTCATTCTTTCCTTGCTTTGTGCGTTTTGTCCAATTCTTTGTTCAAGACACTAAGAACCTGGACACACTCCACTGGTAACAATACTATGCTCATTACCTGGGTGACAAAAAAATCTGTACACCAAACCTCTGTGACACAATACCCATGTAACAAACCTGCACATTTGCCCTCAGAACCTAAAATAAAAGTTGGAAGGAAAAGAAAAGTTCCTATGTTGACTCTTTCTGAAAAGTTAATTGTATGATTTAGATAAGTAACTTTACATTTAATAATAAAATAATCATTTTTCATAATTGTTCTAGCAGACTAATGGGAAGGATAAATTTAAGGATGTAATTGAACACTTTATTAATTAGATAGTATGTTAAGGCATCCAATTTGAATAACACTTTTGCCATTGCAGAATATTTCCTCCCACTTGTAGTCTCCAGTCCTTTAAATCCCCATGTTGAAAAAGTGCCAGAATAGAAGGAGTAAGACTCTATATAGTAGGCAGCTGAACCCCAAGAGTTTAGTTCTGCCTTGCCTGCTGCTCTTTCACACAGCTTGGGCGTGTCCCTCTCTCCATGATATCATCATCAGTTCTGCTATCTCTCTCACCCTACTTCACCATGAATCTGTCATAATGGTCTACAGCCACAAGGCTAATGCTAGTCCATGCCGCAGAAGAGAAATGGAGAATTTTCCCTACGGCATGAAAGGAAGTTAAATTTTTCCAGTTGTGGGGAAGGAATTAACAGTGACCTCTCGGGGCCTGACATCTGGGACTTTGGATGAGTAGGGTGGATACAGTCCAAATTGGCATCATGGAATTGTGTTTTGCTTTTTTCAAATTTTAACCCAAGTGTCATGGTATTTGAGGGACAGGACATATTTTTAAGGAAGGCAGAAAGACACAGCCTTATGTTGCAAAAGAGTTACAAAAATAACTTTAGTACTTCCTGATTAGACACATCACAGATGAGATCTGCCTGTTTGCAAGTGAAGTTAAAGTTCAAGGAAACCAGCACATAGTGCGATTTTCTGTTTTCCTTCTTTGTAAATATATACCCATGTGCATATGCACACAGGCATGCACACACACACACCATGTTTGGAGCTAAGGATTCTGGACACTTTTTATTTTTTTTTTTTATTATTTTTTTATTTTTATTTATTTATTTATTTATTTTTATTTATTTATTTATTTTTATTTATTTATTTTTTTTTGAGATGGAGTCTCACTCTGTAGCCCAGGCTGGAGTGCAGTGGCCGGATCTCAGCTCACTGCAAGCTCCGCCTCCCGGGTTCACGCCATTCTCCTGCCTCAGCCTCCCAAGTAGCTGGGACTACAGGCGCCCGCCACCTCGCCCGGCTAGTTTTTTTTTTTTGTATTTCTTAGTAGAGACGGGGTTTCACCGTGTTAGCCAGGATGGTCTCCATCTCCTGACCTCGTGATCCACCCGTCTCGGCCTCCCAAAGTGCTGGGATTACAGGCTTGAGCCACCGCGCCCGGCCGACACTTTTTATTTTAAGTAACACGTTAGCCTCAAGAGACTATAATATAGTTTTACAGAATAAAATATATTTGATTGTTTTAAATATCCACCCGTCAGTCATAAGCACATGGAAATCTTAGAAACAGTACTGCTAAGTCAAGAAAGGTCCCCCCCACCCCCACCCGGATATAACATTTAAATGCAAATAAGGCTTCCCATGTTGAAAAAATGCCAGAATAGAAGGAGAAAGACTCTATATAGTAGGCAGCTGAACCCCAAGAGTTTAAAAGGAACAGTAAATTGTTCTTACAAATCTTAAATGAAACACATGTAAAACTCTGCAGATGCAATTATTTCTCTTTATGGTCCAAAGCACCAGCTGTGTAGGTTCAAAGCCATCTGGGGCTCAGACAGCAGTTTGCCAGTCTACCTCACCCTCTACCAGCTGTCATTTACCCCAAGTGCTGAAGGACAAGCTTAAGATGCTCACACCACTGCTCTCCTAGTTGAAACTCCAGTCGCTGAAAAAATATTTTCAACTTGTGGCCATTTTTGTTTGTAAAAAACATATCTGATCATATTATTCTAATTTTCCTCTGTAACATAATTTTATCAGAGAGTCTAGAAAACAAGAGGAAAGCAACAGAGAAAGTAATAGCCTCCTTAAAGAACGAACAAACCACGTGTTATACAGAATACATTTCTCAGCAACCAAATCTATCCCCAGTGGCATAATACAGACATGCCTTTCTTAGGCATGTTCTGAAAGTGTATCATTTTTGTAGATTTTATTGCTTATCATTTTACTTCCCTGCAATAGCTTGTGTTTTTGTTTTTCTTTAACTGGAAATGGCTTCAAACATGTCGGCTCTTTCAGAAGTGAGGAACTTCAGGTTGTCACCCTGATGAGCATTGTTTAGTTCTGGAGGCTGCATTTTAGAAGGGACACCAGTTGCCTTGCATGCAGGCCAGCTGGGGCCGGGATTCATACCATAAAAGAGCAGAGAATTGGAAGGTATTAAGCTGATGCTTCTTGTGGGAGGAAACGATGCTGCTGTCACGTGGAAGAAAGCAGAATTCCAGAGTTGCTTCGGAAGACAAGGTGGAAGGTATAGTTGTAGTTTTCATATGGTCATTCTTCAATCAAATTTTCATCTGTGATACATTTTGCTGTGTGTCATTTTAATTTTTATCAATTTAATTTTGAATTACTAATTTTTCATGAGAAAATTGTGAGCAACTCACCTCACATGTCTGACTGCTTCCGGGCCAAATACCAAGGCCAATCATTTGAGTTCCTGCTTTGCATCTGTCCTGAGAAGGTTTGGGGGTGGAGAGAGAAGAGAGATTAAAGAGGTTGAGACCACCGAGAAGAACGGGGCAAAGTGAGCATTAAGAATTGTTATTGAAAAATAAGCTTCTACAGAAGTGCGTGCTACAAAAGCTCTGGGGTGTGTGTGTGTGTGTGTGTTTATAAACCAGGATTAAGATCTAATGAAGCCAGCTCTAGACGGAACTACCAATCTACTCTAAAATGTTCTCCCTCCAAAATTAAAGATGTTAGGGTTCTCGAGTCTCAGCAGCATACATCTGTGCAAAATCACACCACGATTTTGCCTATCAGAAGTAGCTAATATTGGCTCACGTTAGCCTCATGATAATCAATTTCACTTAACCTTCCTATGAAGTAAATGATATGGGTTGCAAGCAGCCACAATTTTTCTAGAAACAAATGTAAGGACCTCATTCTCATACAGACTTAAAATTTATTTCTTTATACATGAACACTATCAACTTAAAAATAACCATTAGGAAACTAAGAGCAGAAGTATCTAAATGCCCAATGTCTCTTTAGGCAGCCAGAGGTCTCTGTTCTTTCCCCTTTCCTTTGGGAAAAATCAGGAGTATCACTTTGACTTGTCTGAAAGAGTGCTGACTCCAGGAAGGAGCCATCTGAAATGCAGTTGGCCTAACACACCTACTCTTCAGGTGTTTAAATAAGCATGAGGCCATTAGCCTGAAGTTGTGTCCATACTTGGACATCCTACCCAACAAACTGCAATCTCTCTTAGGAGTATAACAAACAGCTGTTTCAGCCAATCACAGGCGGTCAGCTCATCAAACCATGCCCAGATAAGGCAGACGCCTAGCTGTAGTCAATCAGGTGATTCCTCTACTTTGCTTCTGTATCCAGCCTATAAAATCTCACTGCTCGCACTCCTGGGTGTAGCTCTCCGAACCTCTTCTGGTTCTGAGTACTGCCCTATTCATCAATCATTCTTTGCTCAAATAAACTCTGTTAAATTTGTCTGAAGTTCTTCTTTTAACACATGCAACAGGTTTCATTTTTCCTCAGACATTTACGTTGGCTCTGCCACAAAAGTGAGTTCTATGGGACTCAAGTAATAATTTCATGGAGGTGGGGAAGATGCAAATGTGTTTGTGAAATGGGTGTTCGTACTGCAGGTTAGTTTACACTTATGATATAGATACAATTTTGTTTTGGAATATGTACCATCTTAATTAGCTTAGAGATAACTCCTGTTATACAAGGGAAAAAAAAGACCAAGGAAAAATTTATGTAGTTGTTACTATCAATATTACTTTACTTAGGACAGACTGGTAAAGAGGACATCTACTTGTGCCCACTTCCTGCCAGACGGATGGTCCACAGGAACCGAAGATCAGCCCCTTAAACAGGTATTACAGAAAGCTATAGGGGTGGGGAGGGTAGAGGGGAGTGGGAATTGAATTACCATAAATAATTATCTTTGGGAAAAGCAGGCTTGAACATTCAATTGGACAACTTGAGTGAACAAGGACAACGAGAGCTTCATGTTTAAAAAAAACCAGAATGATTAGGATAGTAGAAGGTTAGATACGGGAAAGAAGTTATGCTTCTGTCTGCTCTATTTATTGAACAATATGTGCCAGGCACTGCCAGTTTTGGCTTCCACATTGGGGTCCCATTTTTCCTGTACTTAAAGAAAAGTCAGCATCTTCCATTGATATCCATCACCTATAATTTCCTAATTGAAACAAGTGTTTGGGCATCTTTTCCTAATCCTCCTTGGGGAGCCTGTAGGAGTGGAAACCCGGAAGACATGAATTGTAGTCTAGTTCTTCCAGTAACCACAAAACCTTGGACCAATCACTGCATCTTTCTGGACCCTGATTTTTATTTTATTTGTTTTATTCGAGACAGAGTTTTGCTCTTTCGCCCAGGCAGGAGTACAGTGGCGCGATCTCCGCTCACTGCAAGCTCCGCCTCCCGGGTTCACGCCATTCTCCTGCCTCAGCCTCCTGAGAAGCTGGGACTATAGGCACCTGCCACCGTGCCCGGCTAATTTTTTGTATTTTTAGTAGAGACAGGGTTTCACCGTGTTAGCCAGGATCGTCTCGATCTCCTGACTTTGTGATCCACCACCTCCCAAAGTGCTGAGATTACAGGCGTGAGCCACTGCGCCTGGCCTGGACCCTGATTTTTCTTCTCTGCAAAGTGAAGGGATTGGTGGTTACAGTTCAGCAACTTCCAGCCTTTGGAGTGTTGGTAAAGGATCTGTAAGTTCACATGAACCAAGTATTGTTTGTTGACTATATTAAATAAGACCTGTAAACACATGTAATGACATTTTCCAAACATAATTAAGTGTGCTATAATTAAGAAAATGCAAATTTACTTGTCTCGAACTTACACAAATTATATATTTGGCCCAATCAAAAGACGCTAAAAGCATGACTACCATTATGCAGATGTTTGTGAAGACATTAAAAAATGGTCTTCGTAGTAGAAAATGTTGGGAAACATCTAACTGGATGACATAATTTCTTAATATTTTGTTTTTAATATTTATTGATATTCTTGAAACCCAATGTATACAGGGAACATATTCTTTTTAGAATAAAGTGCTTTCCTTCACTATCACAATCCTCAGCATCCATATTCTAAATAAAGATGGCTACCTTCGAGACATTAATGTACTTTCATTTGAACAGCAGTGTAGGGTTTCTGCCAAGACCATCAACTGGCATTTCTGGCTAATGACACAGATTTGGCAAGACTGGTTAAGGTGAACTCTAAGAGCAAAATTGCTCATTTCAGGGATCTAATTTCAGTCTAAATGCATTTTATTAGATCCATGGGAAGAACAAATAGTGATGCAGTTATTGGAAAGTGACTGACTTGCTCAACCAAAGTAAGACTTAATGGCATGATGTAAGAATGTAAATTTCTACACTCAATACAAAGCAGTTCCTATTACTAGAATGTACGTCTCAGCAGAAAATATAATAAAATCCCAGTGTTGCCCCAAAGATGGTACAAAGATGGGTTTGTTTTGGGAGGCAAATGGCAACCATGTGACCAATGCTGACTTACTGCAGTCCAGGAGAGTAGAGAAGAACCATACCAATCTCCCTGATTAGCCACATGTGCTCTTCAGAGATGACAAGGATATGAATAGTGTGTCTGCATCTACATTATCAAATCACACTTCTGAAATAGACTTTTTCAAACAAAATTTGCCTATGTGCCTGGTGTGGTTTGAGGACAGTTCAAGACACAACACAGGGCATCTTCTTCTGTGGGGCTTTTTTTTCTAGTGGAAAGAACAAATTGGTGGGTGAATTTCCTTCCCTTTTAGTAGTGTTTCCGTAACAGCTCCCAAGTACTTTCCATTTAATGCTACCAGTTCCCATTTCTTTTTGAGAGCCAAGTCCGATTTGTGCTAGGAAGTTAAGAGTTACCAAATAGTCTCCAAGATGAGCAGAGAGACTAGATTCCAACTACTGCTGTTTCCTGGATCTTCACACTCATTCATTCATATTAATACTGAGACACAAACATTTCTGCCCCGTTTAAATTCAAAGCCACGGTAAAGTGAAGGTATTTTCCAACAAAAACACGTAGATATCTATAAATATCTTCCTATTTTTGTTTATAGTCATCTACATGCTACAAAATAATGCTCAAGGTGGGAGTAAGTTTTCTCCCCTTCTCTGTAAATGGTATGGCCATCTGAATAGAAACTTATTTGATTTCTCCCTATCAGAAAGTATTAGGTAGTTTATTTGACAGTGTTGAGTCCAATCTAGTAGGATACAATCCTAACCTCTAAGAGCAGCTGTCCCCAACCTTTTTGGCACTAAGGTCCAGTTTCGTGGAAGACAATTTTTCCATGGACACTTGGGGGGGGGCATTTCTTAGAGATGAAACTGTTTTACCTCAGATCATCAGGCAATAGATTCTCACAAGGAATGTGCAACCTACATCCCTAGCATGCACAGCTCACAATGGGATTCGCCCTTCTGTGAGAATCGAATGCTGCAGCTGATCTGAGAGGAGGCGGAGCTCAGGCAGTAATGCTGGTGCTCCTCACCTCTTGCTGTGTGGCTGGGTTCCTAACAGGTCATAGACCGGTACCGATTCAGGGCCTGGGGATTGAGTACCTTAAGAGCTTCTATTCTAAAAGCTGCTGTTTTCAAACTTCAGGAAATGCATTTCAGGTCATTTTGGAGATGATATCACGGATAATTAGTCCTGATGGCTGCTCTGCTTAAATACAGCATTATTCCATTCTAGAAGTTAGGATTTAAGAGACAACAGAATGGAAATATTACCATATCAGTTACATTGCTGAATAAAGAAAGAGGGTGAATTTGTAGTATACTGCAGCTAAAAGACTACTTTTCAGGTTTCTGAAGGATGGAGGAAAATGTTTGTTTTCTGCTATGCAATGCCTCAACAACCTTCCACTTGCTTTCAGTGTATGAATTTAGACAGATACAAAACTTATTCATTTCCTATTTGACTTTCTCAAGCAATTGATTCTTATTGGTACACATAAAACGACTAAGTTAAATATGTTTTCCTTTGACTATAATTTGCTTCTCATGAAAAAATAAATGATGCATATGTCTTTACTGCTACTAACAACAGTTACTCTGCCTTTTTGGTACTGCTCCTCTCTGTCAATTAAAATCCCAATTTCAGGAAAGCTGAGCTGGCAGAGATTATTTTTAAAAAGGCAATTCTGAATTTAACTAGCTCAGAATTGCACACAAGAGATGGATTACTGGGAAATGAGTTAGAAAAATCTCTTTAAAAAAAAGGGTGGGAGTATTAAAAAAGCCAAACAAAGATACGAACTCCACTTCTGGAACCGTCTGGCCTCATCTATACACTATTATCATTGCACAAGATAACTGACTATAATATTTAAAGAATTAGAAAAACCCTCAGAGGTCTCTCGTTACCCAATACTGAAGGAAGAGGGAAACAGGCAGCCTCACCTAAAAACAAGATAAAACATTCACAAGCATTTATATAAGACAGTAATTTTAGGAAGACTTTATGGAAAACTTTAAATGAAGATGACTAGTAATATGGCTAGAAACCACTGAGTCAATGGAAATCCAAAATATCGCATAAAATTAGAAACTGTTAATTTACTTCAAGGAAACATCTCATATTTTCCCCATACAATTCCATTAGGAACTCCCATGCTCAAATCCCTGTGGCAAAAGGAAAGGGCTTTATGTTCATATTTTTAAAACTCTGATGAACTATCATTACTTCCTATACCTGAAAAAGTAAATTTATTAGTTTTAATGCATTTTTCCCCTGCCTAGCACCCAGAGCTTAGGACCTGTCACTAAGAATTACGAATTTCACTTTTCAAGGACTATGCCAACATATTTCAAAGCTGTAATAATGAACACAGTGTAATGTTGATACAAATAAACAATGTAATAGAAAAGAAAATTTAGAAACAATGCAGTGAAAAGGCAGGCCTTTTCAATAAAAGGTGTTGGGTCCACTAGATGTCTATATGGGGAAAAAATGAATCTTGACCCCCTACATCGTTAAAAAAAACTTTAAAAAAACCAATTAGGTTTAGGGCTAGAGTTGGCTCAAGGTGGTCAAGTTATAATTAAATATTTCAGGTGTAAGCCGGATGCTTTCAGGTGGACTGAAAATCTAAATGCGATGGGTAAAACAATAGAGATTCTAGAAGAAAACATAGACAAATATCTTCATAATATTGGGTAAGCAAATATTTCATAAACAGAAAAGAAAAAGTACTCACTATAAAGGAAAGAATTGATAAACTTGACTACATACACTACAACAGAGTTTCTGTTAATCAAAAGACACTGGTAGAAGAAGAAAAAGGTAACCACACACCATGAGAAAATACATGTCACATACATAAAGAGCTCATATTCAAAATATATATACAATTGCAAATTAAAAAAAAAACTAGACAGAAAAATTGGCAAAATACTTCAACAGGCACTTTGCAAATGGTGATATCCAAATGGCCAATATTGAAAAGGTAATTGAGCTCATTAGTCATAAGGAAATGAAAATTAAGGCTAAGATCCATAAGAAGAATCTTTAAAAGACTGACAATACCACCTACAGCAAGCATGTAGAGCAACTGCAACCCTCATGCACTGCTGGTGGGAGTGTAAACTGGTATAGCTCCTTTAGAAGTCAGTTTGACAATCGACTCAAGCTGTACATATGCTTACCCTATAATCCAGCAGTTCTACTCCTAGGTATATATTCAGCAGAAATGTGTACACATATTCACCAACAGACACGTACAAGAACGTCTGCAGCAGCACTATGTACAATAGCCAAAGGGCCATCAACAGTAAAATGGACCACAAAATTGCAGTCTAATAACATGAATTATATAGCGAGGAATATGAACAAACTTAGCTACGTGCAAAAAATACGAATGAAATAAGCCAGGCAGAAGACTATATATTGTATGATTCAATTTATATAAAGCTTTAAAATGGGCACAATTAACGAATGTACTTTTTTTTGTTTGTTTTTGTTTTTTTTTTTGAGACAGAGTCTCGCTCTGTCGCCCGGGCTGGAGTGCAGTGGCCGGATCTCAGCTCACTGCAAGCTCCGCCTCCCGGGTTCACGCCATTCTCCTGCCTCAGCCTCCCGAGTAGCTGGGACTACAGGCGCCCACCACCGCACCCGGCTAATTTTTTGTATTTTTTAGTAGAGACGGGGTTTCACCGTGTTAACCAGGATGGTCTCGATCTCCTGACCTCGTGATCCGCCCGTCTCGGCCTCCCAAAGTGCTGGGATTACAGGCTTGAGCCACCGCGCCCGGCCAATGAATGTACTATAAAATAAGATGAGTTACTTTTGTGGAAGGATGATGACTAGAATGCAGAAGGGGGCCTCTGGGTGCTATCTTTGGGGTGCTTGTTTTGGGTGCTAGTCACATGGATGCGTTTCTGATGTATATATTATTAAAATGTATATTTTTAAAGGGAATATGACAATTCTGTTACTCGGTGAGCCCCCTCCCCCACCAGAAAAAGAAAAAACAAAGTTGGGGTGAATATAAAATAACTGAAATAAGATAGCTAGTGATCTTTCCCTTAGTACTGCCAGGCCTTTGGGTGAATATGGAATTAAATTCTGTTCCCTATTCCTCCTTGAAATACTGAGAAGCTGAGACTATTTTCCTTGGTTATAAAGTTAGAGATTTTTGTTGAATTTCATGGAACTGACCAGAGGTGATCTAGCAACCACGCCAGAAAAAAAGTTAATGAGGAAGAGATTGTGGCTTATGCTGTACTGTGATTAACTCCAGATTTTGAAAATGATCTTCAAACCAAAGAAAATGAGGCAAACATTCCATGATTTGGAGGAAACCAACTCAAAACAATTAATTTTCTCCCGTGTGACAAATGAAATAAAAGCTGATGAGACCAGAAAGCATGTGCCACCTCATCAAGGTCACGGCTTCCTAGGGTTTAGCTAACAAAAACCTAAGAATCAAAGAGCACATAACAGAATTATTAAAGTAAGACTCAAAGAAAGTGCTCCTCCAATAATAACCCAACAGAAACTCTTCAAATGTATGATGAAAACTTACAGCTGTTTTTCTCAACAGGAGGAAAGAAAACCAAAACTACTGCCCTTCTTTCTCTTCCATTCTACTGTTTTAGTGAATTTGAGTACCACAGTATTCATGGAAAAACAATGCCCAGCTTAAAAACAAAAGCTCTTAATATGATGCATTCTGGTTAAAAGTCATTGTGAGAACAGACACATTAACGAATTTACTAAATTCTTCCCCAGCAACTTACACCATTTTAGAGTACTTGCTATTTCAAGATTTCAATGAGTCTAAGAAATATCTTACCTATTATATATGAAAAATAACAGATAAGAAGTTTTGCCTTTTATATTTGGCCTAAAAGAATTTTGAAGCATGCTCTAATTATCATAATTATACTCAATTACATGAACTTGAGAGTTCTCAGCATATTGACATGGCATAATAATCAAACAATTCATTCTCTTAGATTTCTGCCAAACCCATAATACTGAAGATATCCCTATGATTCTCAGAACACTTGGCCTGCTTCTTTGCCATTACAGACATACCCCCATCACCCCTGGGTATGAGCAAAGGTTTTCAAACTTGAGCTGAAGGCCTTATATTTGAGTTCTGGGTCCAAGTTATTATTGCAAGAGTGTGCAATACAAAACCGTAATCAAGTTATTAGAGAATAACTATTCCCATACTCCCTTCTTGTCCTGTGACAGATGGAAATCAAAGTCAAGAGTAGCTGCATCAACTACACTGCATACCTTGGCAACTACCATGGTCTATTTGGTACCCATTACTTATTTACTTTTTTGAAGCCCATCAGTTAGTCACCCCAGGGTCTGGGCACTCCTAGTCACAATTGGACTACATCTAAGAGTCTAGGTCCTAGGTGACTAGGTCTAGTCACTCCACTCACTCCTAGAAGTCACCACAGAGGCCAGGCAACCTTCTAAGTTATGGGCGGGCACAAGTTAGGGCTGTGAGGCCAGGCCAGAATACACAGGAATTCTGGAGTGTCACCAATGCTTTAACTTTCCATTGCAGGACAGTGACAGAAACCGAGATAAAGGAGTATCAGTTTCTTGCTCACTGTAATACGGCGATGCCACAGTTATTGGTAACCTCTAGTCAGGCACTAGGGTTGGCAGATGTGGCAAGTACGGCTCACTGGGCCACATGCAGCCAGAGGGAAGCTTTAGACTAGTGGTTCTCATATTTGGGTGGCAATCAGGGTCACCAAAGGACTTTTAAAGGCATAGACAGCTGTGTGTAGCTATAGAGAAGCTCTAGTATTTCCCTTGGTGGTTCTCAAACTTCAATGTGTGTGAGTCATCTGGAGATTTTTCTTTTTTGAGACAGGGTCTCACTGTTGCTCGGGCTGGAATGCATCTGGAGATTTTCTTTAAAATGTCTGTTTTCAAACTCTATTCCAGAGATCCTGATTCGGTTAGTATAGGGTATGGCCCAGGAACTGGCATGGGTTTTTGTTTTTCGTAATTTTTAAAAAACAAGCTTTCTAGCCGGGTGCAGCGGCTCACGCCTGTAATCCCAGCACTTTGGGAGGCCGAGGCAGGTGGTTCACTTGAGGTCAGGAGTTTGAGACCAGCCTGGCCAACATGGTGAAACCCTGTCTCTTCTAAAAATACAAAAAGTAGCTGGGCATAGTGGTGTGTGCCTGTGATCCCAGCTACTCAGGAGGCTGAGGTAGGGAAATCGCTTGAACCCAAGAAGTGGAGGTAGCAGTGAGTCAAGAACATGCCACTGCACTCCAGCCTGGGTGTCGCGAGATTCTTGTCTCAAAAAAAAAAAAAAAAAACTTTCCTTGTGGTGTTGACCCAGATTGACGCGCAGTGCCATTTTGGGAAACACTGCTCTATGGTGGGTTACCTGGGCCATAGTGGCACTCTCATTTGTAGTGTGGTCAAGTTATTATTGCTCTTCCCAATGGGGAATGTGAAGGGCTTTCGCCTTGGTACATAAGGAAGCTTTCTGGCTGCAGTTCAGCAAATCTTTCCCAACACGTCAAATCACAACACATGCAGAATGGGTTCCATGACCAAAAATTATTGAATACTTCAGTGACAAGACTGATTGAATAATCTGCAAATAAGGTATTTGGAACAATCTAACAAGTAGACCCATGGGATATTTCTCCTTTCCATCCTAGTCTTCCATCCTCAAGTTCCATTTAGGAAGCAACCCCATGATAATGAGTAAGAAATCCACCACAGCACATCCATACAACAGAAGAATGAGCAGCTCTTCATGATATTTTGCTAGGTGAAAAAGGCAAGATAAAGAACAATGGCTACAATATAATATGCTAGCTTTTGTCTACTAACGCAGAAGAATGTAAGAATCTATTTTGATTTCCTCTTGCAAACATATGGACAAAGTAATACAAAAGCAACTAACAACAATGGTTAATGTTTCAGGGAGGGTGGGAACTAAGCAGATAGGTGGTTGACAGGATGGAGAATTTGTAATGTCTATCTTTTAACACTTACTTATATGCTGAGCAATGTGAACATATTGCATATTATTTAAAACAACACACCCTCTCATTTCCAAATTTCTACTCACCAGTATCAGGAACTACTAATCTACCACTTTAGGCACACAGCAAGAAGAATCTAAGTAATTACATCCTCTACCTGCACCAATAAACACAAAGACTTCTGAGAATTTCTTTATGTGAGCAATTTTTAAAAATACAAAGGTCGAGAGAAAATCCCCAGAAAATATTTTCAATTAATGTTTCTGGTTTATAAAAGATCAGTGAAATTCAGTTACACAGAGAACATATAATGTTTGGATTGTAAAGCCTTTCTGAGAGATGATACATTGACACACAACATATGAAAATAGCTTGAGATACAAAAATACAGTTGTGATTCAGCAAATGGCACCAAATTAGAACAATTTTATTATTTAACATAATACCAATGTATATACATTATCCTCCCAAATAAGAAACAATTTGATTCCAAAGTTTAAAATGTAGTTTCCAAAATGAACCTTTGTAAATTTGAAGGAATAGAAAGCCCTGCAAATTACATAAATTTAATTTTGATCCATGACTAAAATAGGCACCCTGTACCAATCACCTTTCTCATACAAAAATGTATATTATAAATAAAACTTTCAAAAAAGATCTTGGATGTTTTATTGCACATCATACAGAATGTTTACTGCTATCCGAATGGCTTTTAGCCCTTTACTTTGTTAGGTGTTTAAAATACCTACTCAAATTTGGGTGAAAACAATATTCTGGAGATATTATCATTTTGAGGATCATATATGACATTTACCAGAAACAGAAACATATAATCTTACGGGACTGCTTCTGTCACTTTTTCTAAAATAAGAATGACTTCTATTTTCTACTGTTACAAGTAATTACCAGAGGTTTAAACAAATTAAAAGTCTGTTCAAATGTCAGTTTTCTTTTTTTCAAACAGAAACCACATGTAGAGGGATTTAACCCGGTTGTTCATCTCTGCCCCCTCTTAGGACCAGCCCTTCTTGAAGCCTAAATTGTTAAATATCATACTACAGGGTTCCTAATAATGCTGTCCATCATTAACAGTTATTGTTTTGGTCTCAACATTTCTAAACCTTCTTATATGTCGTTAAACCAGCACAAACCAGCCAGAATGCAATGGTCTCAAAAACACAAAGGTTCCTAATAAGTTTTCATACCATCTAGCACAGGGCCTAGCATAGAGTAGGCATGGAATAAATATTTGATGAATGAATGCGGTATCTTTTAAGACCATTTCCTATACTTATATGAATTAATGATTTATGAGTAATATGCTGATTTAGGGTACACAGATTTAACATGATGACTAAACGAAGAACACATCAGACATGAAAATAGACACTGTTAGTTTCTACAATCCTGCTCCAGGACAGAACATGTATTTGAAAGGTTAAAACTATTCCGATAATAAAAATTGATTAGTCAAATATTTTTATTTTGCCAAAGAACTCTAACAGCCTTTGGTGATTCCCAAACATACAATGAACCCCAAATAAAACAAAACCAAATTGCACTATTACAAAGAAACAAGTCCATGAAAGTAGAGAGGAGGCGCCAGTTAAGGGACAGCAACTTCAAGGAGACGATTGTTTTTTCGTTTACATGTTGGGACACTCCCATTTTTCTGGTTTCCCTGAATAAACTTCACACATACTTTGTCTTGTCTGAACTGTACCAGGAACCTAGGAGAAAAGAATAAAACAAATTAACGTATACACAAAATAGCTCATGATTACAGTAACACTTGCTTTTGTACTTTAATGGATACTGATCTTGGCGAGTACAGGCTGCGCGTCCCTAACCTAATCCAAAAATCTGAAATGCTCCAAACTCTGAAATTTTTAAAACACTGACATGATGCTCAAAGGAAATGCTTGTTGGAACATTTCAGATTTTAGATTTTCAGATTAAGACTGAAACGTTAAGTATAATGCAAATACAGTCTATGTGCTACCTAACAATGTTTCAGTGAACAATGAACCACATATATGATGGTGGTCCCGTAAGAGCGGAAAAATTCCTATGGCTTAGTGACGTCATAGCTCTCCTAATGTAGGGCAATACAATACTCACGTTTGTGGTGACTGATGTAAACATACCTAATTCACTGTCAGTCATATACGATGGGGGTCCCATAAGATTATGATGGAGCTGGCCTATACAGTCGTACCATTTTTTGTTTTTTATACTGTAGTTTTACTGTACTTTTTCTGTTTAGATAGACAACTATTTACCATTGTGTTATAACTGCCTACAGTATTCAGTACAGTAACATGCTATGAGCAGTTGGCTATACTATAATATATAGCCTAGGTGTATAGTAGGCTATACCATCTACGTTTGTGTAAGTACACACTCTGACGTTTGCACAAAATCACCTAGTGACGCACTTCTTAGTACATATCCCTATGTTAAACACATGACTGCATTCCAAAACCAGAAACTGGAAACACTTCTTGTCCCAAACATTTTGAATAAGGGAGAATCAACCTGTATCACTTCTTCCCATGAGCACTTCTTACACAGAATTGTATCAATGCAATTTACCTACAGTACTCATTTAGCCCTAAGAAAACTAAAGTTCATTAACTCATCATATTCTAGTAAGGTAGAAAGGCTAAGAATTATTTCTGTGTTTCAAATGGAAAGACTAACATGTTATATTTCCATTTTTCCACGGCAAAAATATGGGAGGGGGCTCCTATTATCAACAAATTGGCTGGGCGCAGTGGCTCATGCCTGTAATCCCAGCATTTTGGGAGGCCGAGGCGGGTGGATCATGAGGTCAGGAGACTGAAACCATCCTGGCTAACACGGTGAAACCCCATCTCTAATAAAAATACAAAAATTAGCTGGGCGTGGTGGCAGGTGCCTGTAGTCCCAGCTACTTGGGAGGCTGAGGCAGGAGAATGGCGTGAACCCGGGAGGCAGATCTTGTGTTGAGCCGAGATCGTGCCACTGCACTCCAGCCTGGGTGACAGAGCGAAACTCCATCTCAAAAAAAAAAAAAAAAAAAAAAAAAAAAAAAATCAACAAATTGAGAAAATGAGGTAAAGAATTTCGCAAAAGGAAGAGGCCTGGCAACCCTCTAATCTATGGCTTCTAAACACTGGTTACTCACATATGTCCTACATAGTTTTTGTCATATCTTCATAGTATGCTAATAGCTATTGCTAGCTTAAATGCATTTCAAAATAATAGTGGCCTACAGAATATGGATAAAATCACGTGTTTGATCTACCACATATATCTTTAATACCCACTAAAATATTTATATACAAATTATAAACATTTAAAATATCTATTAGTGTTTAGAAATTAATTAATGGATTAAAAAATCCATGAGTGTATTTTTCCCTCAGTGTATCATGTGGGCCCCTGCTGGGATAAGAGACGACTTTAGGTGTACAACTGAGCATCCACGGAGTGTTCTTCACACCGTCCCTGTGCTGGTGCTTTGAAGGACCCCCAACTGTATATGATGAGATCCCTGAACTGGGGACAGCGTCACTGGGGGACATGAGAGCTGCATCACTGGGCCAGAAACCAGGTCTTCCAGTGGCAAAACCAGTCATCTCTTCTCTCCACCATCATCATTAGCATAGCATTATGACATTTTCCATATTCTCAGGGACGGTTTTCTCAGTCAATGGCACATTATTAAAGTGAGTCAACCTAACAACCACTGACCACTTACTGACATCGCCCAGCGATGTGAGGATCCACAGCTCTACTCTGTACACATTAGTTTCAGTGTCAAGGTCTAAAGAGGCCACATTTTGCAAACACTATCTGCTAGAGTGAAACAAGGCAAATGTGCTTCTAATTCATCAGTTGTTTTATAAGAATAGTGCTTCTGATCTTTTAAATGGGTTCTTTCTTTTCAACTTGAAAGCAATGAGGGAAGGACAGCTATAGCTCCAGATTCAACTATCTGAGATATATCTCTGGCATATATACTTATATGTATGTGTCTCAAAAAAGAATCTTTCAGGTTTATTGAAAATTCATACATTTAAAAAAATCAAACACCTTTACATTTTTATTTTCAAAGACCACTTGTGGCCGAGCACAGTGGCTCATGCCTGTAATCCCAGCACTTTGGGAGGCCAAGGCAGGCAGGCAACTTGAGGCCAGGAGTTCGAGACCAGCCTGGCCAACTTGGCAAACCCACGTCTTTACTAAAAATACAAAAATTAGCCAGGCATGGTGGTGCATGCCTGTAATTCCAGCTACTTGGGAAGCTGAGGCAGGGGAATCGTTTGCAGCTGGGAGGCGGAGGAGGCTGCACTGAGCCGGAATCACACCACTGCACTCTGACCTGGGTGACAATGGGAGACTGTCTCAAAATAAATAAAAAAGACCACTTGTAAGTGTAATAAATGTATAGGAACTTATTTCCCCAATAATCTTGGCATACATTAACTGTTTCCATGTCTATAATTCATGATTAAGATTCACACTAGAGGCCAGGCACGGTGGCTCATGACAGTAATCCCAGCACTTTGGGAAGCTGAGGCGGTCGGATCACTTGAGGTCAGGAGACCAGCCTGGCCAACATGGTGAAACCCCATCTCTACTAAAAATACAAAAATTAGCAGGGCATGGTGGTGTACGCCTGTAACCTCAACTACTTGGGGGACTGAGGCAGGAGAATCCCTTGAACCCAGGAGGCAGAGGTTGCAATGAGTCGATATCTCACCACTGCACTCCAGCCTGGGTGACAGAGCGAGACTCTGTCTCAAAAAAAAAAAAAAAAAAGATTCACACTAGAAATAACAATAGAAAAGAAAGATATACTGAGGATTTGCTACATACCACACTGTTCTTGGCCATTTACTATGTTATTAGATCAGGCTTTAGGACAATCCTAGGAGGTAAGCACCATTATTTATCTTCACCTCATAGAAAAGAGAAAATCATCCTCCAACAAACAATAGCATGGAATATATTATTTCATGGCATTCATACCAGTTAGAATTTCAAAGTAAAAGGAACACAGATTAGTTGTTTGGATTTCAAATATTCAGAAAACCAATTGTATAACTTAAATGATATATGTGTGTGTATCTATTGTATGCACGTGTATACATATATGTATATACACACACATATATTTAAAATGTTTAATGAAACAAATTCACTTGAGTTTTTACTCTATTTGGGAACTTAATTTTAGAAATATAGTCATGGATCATCTAATAAAAGGGATACGTTCTGAGAAATGCATCACGAGGTGATTTTGTCATTGTGCAAACATCATAGAGTGAGTGCACTTACCTAAACCTAGATGCTACAGTGTGTTATTGTACTGTAGGTAACTGTAGGTAACTGTAACACAATGGTATTTGTATATGTAAACTTAGTAAACATAGAAAAGGTACAGTAAGAAGATAGTATAAAAGATAAAAAATAGTGTTCTTGTCTAGGGCCCTTACCATGAATGGGGCTTGCAGGCCTGGAAGTAGCTCTGGATGAGTCAGTGAGTGAGTTGTTAGTGAATGTGAAGGCCTAGGACATTACATTACTGTATACTTTATGAGTAATTTTTTCTTTCTTCAGTAATAAATTAACCTTTGCTTAATGTAACTTTCTGCCTTATAAACTTTACAATTTTAAAAACATTTTTGACTCTTTTGTTTTGTTTTTGAGACAGGGTCTTGATCTGCCTCCCAGGCTGGAGTTCACTGGAGCAATCATGGCTCCGGGCAGCCTTGATCTTCCCAGGCTCACACGATTCTCGATTCTCCCACCTCAGCCTCCTGAGAAGCTGGGACTACAGGTGCATGCCACCATGCACGACTGGCTGATTTTTAAATTTTCTGTTGAGAAGGGGTTTCGTCATGTCGCCCAGCCTGGTCTTGAACTCCTAAGCTCAAGCAATCCACTGCCCTTGGCCTCCCAAAGTGCCAAGATCACAGGCGTGAGCCACTGGGCCCGGCTGTTTTGGGCTCTTTTGTAGTAACACTTAGCTTAAAACACAACACTTTGGACAGCTGTACAAAAATATTTTCCTTCTTTATAACCTTATTCTATAAGCTTTTCTCTATTTTTAAAATTTTAATGTTTTTATTTTTACTTTTTAAACTTCTTGTTAAAAACTAAGATACAAACACATTAGCCTAGGCCTACACAGGGTCAGGAGCATCAATTTCACTGTCTTCTATCTCCCATGTCTTGTCCCACTGGAAAGTCTTCAGGGGTAATAATATGCATGGAGCTGTCATCTCCTAAGATAACAATGCCTTCTGAAATACCCCCTGAAGGACCTGCCCGAGGTTGTTTTACAATTAACTTTTTTTTTTTCTTTTTTTTGAGATGGAGTCTCACTCAGTAGCCCAGGCTGGAGTACAGTGGCGCCAGCTCGGCTCACCGCAAGCTCCGCCTCCCGGGTTCACACCATTCTCCTGCATCAGCCTCCCGAGTAGCTGGGACTACAGGTGCCCACCACCTCGCCCGGCTAATTTTTTGTTTTTTCAGTAGAGATGGGGTTTCACCATGTTAGCCAGGATGGTCTTGATCTCCTGACCTCGTGATACACCCGCCTCAGCCTCCCAAAGTGCTGGGATTACAGGCGTGAGTCACCGCGCCTGGCCTACAATTAACTTTTTAAATATGTAAGCATACACTCTAAAATAAAGATAAAAAGTATAGTATAGGCTGGGCACGGTGGCTCATACCTGTAATCCCAGCACTTTGGGAGGTCAAGGCAGGCGGATCATGAGGTCAGGAGATCGAGACCATCCTGGCTAACACGGTGAAACCCCATCTCTACTGAAAATATAAAAAAATTAGCAGGGCGTGGTGGCGGGCACCAGTAGTCCCAGCTACTCGGGAGGCTGAGGCAGGAGAGTGGTGTGAACCTGGGAGGTGGAGCGTGCAGTGAGCCAAGATCACACCACTGCACTCCAGCCTGAGCAACAGTGCAAGACTCCATCTCAAAAAAAAAAAAAAAGTATAGTATGGTAAATACATAAACCAGTAACAACATCATTTATTATCATTTTCAAGAGTTACATATTGTACATAATTATATGTGCTTTTACTCATATACAACTGGTGGTGAAGTAGGTTTGTTTACACCAGCAGCACCACAAAGATGTGAGTAGTACCTTGCACTATAACATTACAACAGCTGTGACATCAATAGAGAGAAGAATTTTTCAGCTCCATTACAATCTTAGGGGACCACCGTCACCTGTGTGATCCACTGCTGACCAAAATGTCATTATGCGGTGCATGACTTTATTACACACCTTGCAGGTTATCCTAAAAATGCAATCTATTGACACAATGAACAGCTTGGAAGTTCAAGGACTAGAAATTATAAGGCAGTTGAATCTCTCAATGAATTCAATTCTCACTTCTATATGTGCATGTTTAAATTCCACTGGAGGCTGGGTGCGGTGGCTCATGCCTGTAATCCCAGCACTTTGGGAGGTCAAGGCGGGTGGATCACCTGAGGTCAGGAGTTCGAGACCAGCCCGACCAACAGGGAGAAACCCCGTCTCTACCAAAAATACAAAATTAGCCAGGCGTGGTGGTGCATGCCTGTAATCCCAGCTGCTCAAGAGGCTGAGGCAGGAGAATTGCTTGAACCCAGGAGGCGGAGGTTGCTGTGAGCGAAGATCACGCCATTGCACTCCAGCCTGGGCAACAAGCGTGAAACTCCGTCTCAAAAAAAAAAAACCAATAATAATAATCCACTAAAGAGTTAACAGGACTTTGATTCTCTTTCCATAAACTGACATCCACTTATCCATAACGATTACAGAATCTGGGTTTGTTAGAGTAACTACTTCTACTTTTGGGAAGGATAAAGGAAGGAAGGGCTTAGTCACTAAGCTGCATATGGTTTTCAACACTGGTTCTATAGAGCTGGTGAAGCCACTTAGGGCTATAAAGGAATAGGAGCCCCTGCCTATGACTTTGAACATTTTTGTTTAAATTTAAAATGCTCCCTAAGGAGATTTACGATCCTTACCTACAAACTTCCTCTCCAGGCTTCCTGTGCCACCTGGGGAAGGGACCCATGGGTGCTATGTAGAGTCCTATGAACTGTTCTATTTATTTTTATGAGACCAATCAATAGTGAGGCATTGGACAAGGAAAGGCATTATAATGCTACCCAACGTTTGTTTTCTTCTTGTGGCCACACTATAAATCTTGGCTCAGACAACTATGTTTACTGAAAGCTTATGGCATCCAGAACATCACATGCCCTCTGTGACAGGGCAGGACCCTTGCTGCCCAGAAGCGAACTGTCCCCCTTTCCCAGATGGCACACCTTCGCACACAAGCTGTGAGAGCTGCTGAAAGGGCTCTGTGGTTGGCTATGTTTAGGAATCACACCACACGCTATCCCCGCAAAGCTCCTCAGGAGAATTACAACAGGATTTCAGGGGCTCTGAGAAGTGATGTAGTGAAGAAAGATTTTAAATTTCCATCAGAGAACCATTTCTTCACAGTACATCATTATTAGTGTTCTGTATGAGCAATGTTCCTAGAATCCTGGTTTGGGAAATGCTTAAAAGTAGCAGTCCTTTGTGGTCTGGATGTTGGTGTGATTTCGCTTCTGTGTAAAGATGAGTTTATTCACGTCGTGGGACAACTATGAGACTGCTTCGTCTGTACACTGAGGAGCTTCTGATGTCTGGGATACATACGATCTTCCCATGATAAGTGGGAATTAGCAGCCCTACGAAGCCCATTCTCACAGATTATGAGAAACTTCAACTATTAAAAAGGGATTTTAAAGCTGTAATAGGCCCTAACATGTTAAATCCTTAACTGAAACACATCAACTATTATCTTTTTTCCTAATATTCTTTGTTTTATGAGAAAGGTCTCATTAACAAGAAAAGTTATTTAGTCCAAACAACAACTTCCAATATAGAGTATGAAGCCCAACCTCCCACCCAAATCTAAACACTTCAATGAGAACTTAAGAAAAGCCCACAGCATGCAAAATCCTAACATATCAAAGAGAGTCTGATGTAATACAAAGGGGCAGAAATGGGTGTAAATTTATTTTAGAAAGACTTTTAGGAAGAGTTGAAACAGAATAGACTAGAAATTCTTAATTAGAAAAGAATAAAATTTCCTGAGCAATCTAGACATGCAAAGAAGTATATAAGCAGGTAAACAATCTATTGAAAGGTAATCAATTAAGTATAATCAACATAGTAACTCAGATTTGTCCAAAACACTTACAGACAGATTACATAGACAGATTGAGTAAATGAGGGGGTGCCCCAACGTGTATGCAAATAACCGGCTTCTATAATCAGAACCGTAATGAGAAACTGAAGAAGCAAATTTCAAATTGATACCAGTCTCAGACGTCACCACATCAAAGAGACCTCCCTGACCTCCCTAACAAAAATACTCTCTGATGCTTTTTTTTTTTTTTTTTTTTTGAGATGGAGTCTCACACTGTCACCTGTGCTAGAGTACAGTGGCATGATCTTGGCTCATTGCAATCTCCGCCTCCCGGGTTCAAGAGATTCTCCTGCCTCAGCCTCCTGAGTAGCTGGGATTACAGGCACCCGCCACCATGCCCAGCTAATCCTTTGTATTTTAAGTACAGACAGGGTTTCACCATGTTGGCCAGGCTGGTCTCGAACTCCTGACCTCGTGATTCGCCTGCCTCGGCCTCCCAACGTGCTGGGATTACAGGTGTGAGCCACTGTGCCTGGCCTAGTCTCTGACTCTTACCCCCTTTTTTCCTCCATAAACATTTGTTGTTAGCTGAAATCTTATCAACTATTTCATCATTTTATTTGTACATAGTGGTCTCTTCCACTAGGATGTCAGGTACATGAGGTTGAAGACTTGGTCCAGTGTTATTCACTGCCCATTTATCATGTGGAAATACTACTAGACACATACCTGGTACTTAGTAAGTAGTTGTGTTAATGAATGAGATCAGAGAGCAGAACTAAAACAAGAAAGCTGAAAGAGAAAAAGTGTTTTCAAACAATACATGAACGTACTCATCGGAAATCTCAATATTGAGCTTCTGTTTGGTTTGGCTGAGAGTCGTGCGATAGAGCTTGGTGGCCATTTCAATCAGGTGATCACTGCTGAAGAGAAAATCTCCTTTACTAGCTGCTTCTGAGCCCTGCAAGGACAAACCAAGAGTCGGTCATAATTAAAGATACCTTAGGAGATCAATATTTACAGGCTTGGCTAAAACCATATTTACAGTCTCTTTAAAACATCAGATCCTGGAATCCATTCTCCCAAGGTAAACAATAATGACAAAAGTAGTGTTTCTTCCAACTTGCTCAGAGCACTTTAGTACGGTTACCTAACCCCCTCCTACCCAAAGTTGGTGGATGCAGCAGAAGCACCATCTGCATCACTTGGAGCTTGCTAGAAAAGCAGAATCTC
Source organism: Macaca thibetana thibetana (assembly GCF_024542745.1). NCBI lineage: Eukaryota > Metazoa > Chordata > Mammalia > Primates > Cercopithecidae > Macaca > Macaca thibetana. The sequence continues at coordinate 51,396,690 of NC_065589.1, forward strand.
AGGCCCTACCACAGCCCCAGTGAATACGAAACCACAACACAACCTCCAGGTATGGGTTTACACATTCAGGTTTGAGGAGCATGGACCTAACCTGCAACTCTTCTGAAGGACTTGATTAAAGCACTTTTCAGTGATTTGGTTAAATCCCTAATGACAACACTTCCAACAAATATCCCAGGGCGGTGGCTCTCAGCCTTAGCTGTGCAAGGGAATCATTTGGGTTTATTTAAAAAAAAAAAAAAGAAAAAAGAAAAAAAAGATGCTTGTGCCCCCTTCTGAGAAATTCTAATTTGATTGCATGGGGGTATGGCCTGGGCATCAGCATTTTTAAAGTTCCCAAGCTGTTTAAATGTGTCACTGAGGTTGAGAATCACTGTCCTAGCATTTGATATGCCCCCTTTAAGTTAAGATCCAAAGCAGGGTAAACAGGCTAAGGGAAGCTTTGGGGAGTTTTCTAAGCTTAGGGTCGGCCAGAGAGTGACATTATCAGCTAGACACATGCTTCTACATATGATCAATATTTGGTAGCTTTTGTTTACTCAGTGACTATGTGTTATGTGACAGGCCCTGTTCCTCCAGTGTCTCAATTAATCCTTACAACAATGCTATATGAAGTAGGCACTCTTACTATCCCCATTTTAAAGATGACAAAAAGTAGGTAGGCATACACAAGTTAAATGCCTTGGCCAAAATCATCATAAAGTGAGTGAGACCAACTCCAGAACATACACGTAACCACTGCATCCAAGCCAGGAGTCCTGGTTAAGCTAAAGGCACAGAACACTAAAAATTATTTAGGTTAAAATTAACTGGCAACTATTTTATTTTAGTTGTATCCTTTAATATAAACCCCCAGATTAGAGATGAACATTAAGACATTTACTAAGTTCATACATAGAAGAAAAAACAGGAGAAAACAAAATTTAAAACATCTTGATATTCCTATGTATTAGTCTCAAAAAGTGAAGTAAATTGGTCAATAAAAGTGATTAACTTCATTCAGTTACTGAAAAACCGAGCCCGAGATTTTACATAGGGGCGAATATCCAAAATTTGCAAATGAGCAAGGCAGGAGATATACAAAGATTAGTCAGATATGGAAATTTTTAAAATCAATGGCTGAGAGATGAAGCGCAGAAATCTTTTGTTGAACCTTTACCTCTTTGAGGTGGACGGCGAAGAAGCCGTCATTTTGTGAGCTCATTGATACCTTGGTCACATCCACCAAGGGAACCTCTGACTTGATTTGTCCAGACTTTTGGTCAGCAAGAAGGAGATTATTATTTGTTAAGAGGAAAATCCGAGATGTACTCTAAAACAAAATAGAAAATAGTATAAAACCAATGATCAAAAATACTCAAAAATGGTCTATGAGTTTAAGGCATTTGCAAAAATGCATGTTTTATTCCAATATCCTTCAACAAACATACTTATGTAAACCAAGAACACAGTAAGGAACATAAATAATATGTTTTATTTCATAAAAATGTCAGAGAACAAGCAAAATTCCATCTAAGCTTAAAGGTAAGGGGAAATAGCTCCCTTCACAGTTACCTCTACTGAGAACATGAAATGCAAATTTTTACATTCCGAAAACAGGGTGACTATCCCAAGTAATAGGTACTTATCAGTCTTCAAGGTTAGCAATTTTACCTTCCCATTAGCACGGTTAATTTTGTTCACGACTTCAGCAATGATGATCTTTTCTTCAATAGCATCTTTCAGTTTCTTATACTTGGGGTTCTTGTTGATTTCCAGGTAAGCCCCTTGGAATGGCTGCCCAACACTAAAGGAAAAAAATTCCTGCACATTAGAAATAGTTTCAAATGAAAGTTCTACTAAAAAAAGGAAACAGATCACTTGATTCTAAGGAATAGCTGATAACTTCATAAAAGTTGATTTCAATTTATTTTATATATTACAGTTGCATCTGTCCTAAATATAAGTTGGAAATGAAACTTTAAACCTATTTCAAATATATTTTTGAGGTGATCATGGCATTTGGTAGGCAGGACTTTGATAATAATCTTATCACATGGAACAACCAAGACAGAAATCACTCATAAGAATAATAGCTAAGACTCAAGTACATGGTCTCATGTGAAGGAAAAGGCAATTTCTTCTAATCTGTTAATACAAAGTTAACAGCTGCTCACAAAGGATTTACTAACGCCTTCAAACAATATCCTTCAAACAATATGTGGCAGTGAAAAAAGAGCTGAAATCATTACCGTTTCACCTGTTCTAGAAAAATTTCATTTCTTGCAGAGAATAAGAAAATCAATAGGCCTTCTGGGAAAGAATAGATCCAGGGCAATCACTTTAGAAGAAAACTATAGAACACTTAATATTAACATGTAACTGTGGTTCTAAGTAGGCAATACAGATGGTCCCTGACTTGGTTTGACTTAGGGTTTTTCAACTTTACAATGGTGCTCATACAACCATTCTGTTTTTCACTTTCAGTACAGTGGTCAATAAACCATATGAGATATCCAACACTTTATTATAAAACAGGCTTTGTGTTAGATGATTTTGTAGGCTGCAGATGATTTTGTAGCCAACTGTAGGCTAATGTAAGTGTGCTGAGCACGGTTAAGGTAGGTTAGGCTAAGTGATTGTGTTCAGTAGGTTACGTGTATTAAATGTATTTTCAACTTATATTTTCAACTTCATATGACATATGACAACTTCATAAAAATTGGTTTCAATTTATTTTGTATATTACACTTGCATCTGTCCTAAATATAAGTTGGAAATGAAACCTTAAACCTAGTTCAAATATATTTTTGAGGTGATCATGGCATTTGGTGGGCAGGAATTTGATAATAATCTTATCACATGGAACAATCAACATAGAAATCACTCATAACCCATATGAGGTGTGTAACTGCATCATAAGTTAAGCAGCATCTGTATATGAAAGGAGAATCAAGCCTCTTCTCCTAGAATATGCATTTAAATGGACAGACGTAACCAAAGCAAACATTCAGAATAAGGGCAATTTTTTTTTTTCCCAAATAAATTTTTGTAAGAGGTTAACAGTACACTTAGAACTAAGATGTCAATTTCCCTAAAGACTTGCCGGGGGACTCTTTCAGGACAGCTTCATCAAAGGCACTAAGGAAAAACTGCTGCTTCAAGGGATCTACAAGCTTCACTTTGAGCTACAAAGTTCTGGCAATCTGCAAATACAACTTTAAATGCTTATGTTGTGGGTGGAGGATCAGGGAAGAAAAATCCACGTAGGTGGTCAGCGTTTCACAGCTCTCAGGATATAAAAGGCCAACTCCCATAAGAGCTGCCACTTGGCAGGGTGGTGGGAGGCTAAGTTATTTATGCCACCTCTCTCACTGCTGTGGGGTGAGTGTGCCACTATCCCTGAAAACTGATAAGACTACCCAAAAAGGACTTGGCGTGAAGTTAACTTTTTTTGGTTCCTATTCAAATGTGTTTTAAATTATAAAAATGCTAACAGGCTTTTAAACTGTTTCCTCAAAGATGTATTTTCCAGCCTGTAGTTTCTGAACAGTCATCCACAGGAAATGCTCATTAAGAAGGTTAGTCTCTAATTTAAAAATGTATAAATTAAAGCTGAATAAAATTAGTTGCTGAAGTAAGCATATAGACAAATTCTCCTGTTTGAAAATGCTTTATATAACAGGCACTTTGGACAACTTTGGATTCAGACACTATGTTTGACTTAAGGGAGTATATATCACCTCAAGCAGCCACATCAGCTAACCAAGGAAGTTGTACAATTTAAAATATTTAAACCCAGTGAGTCTGGCAATGTACGTTCATTTAATCCTTTAAAAGGAAGATATTTGAAATGTGTGTAACGTCACAGAGAATATAAACATAATTTATGTAATAAACGTGAATATACTCAGCATATAATACATTCTTTCGAGGCCATTCTTTGGGAGAAGCTTAACGTTGTTATAGATTCGGCTTGAAATCGTACAATCTACTTTTTTTATAAACACCAGATGAAAATGGGGTAAGAACGCTGGGAGGAAATGATGAATGCGGGAGATATAAGACTATTTGGATAAATAGTCTTTATCAAGGACTTCATTTGCTGAACTTGGGATTGGTGTTCCTTCTTTTTCTGAGTCCACAGTGTCTAAAATAAAGGAACTGAACGTGCTGTACAGGCCACAGAAGTCATATCCGTTGAGTTAGCAGACCAAAGGGCACCACGGACCAGTGCTCAAGCAACACTCGAAAAGTACTATTCTGGCTCGCTCTTTCATTTACCTTACAAATGAGTTTCTGACCTTGCTTGTTACGGCAGGAAGACTGGAATGGTGATTAAAGTATATTGCCAACAGAAATTTGGCTAGTCTTTGAAAACTATGGAAAAGGAGCAGGGATTTACAATGCAAACGTATCTTAACAGCCTATATAATTTTTATGTTAAATGACTTCTAATTATTTAGTAAAGTGTTTGAGCTAATGCTAATGGAGTGAAACCAACAATCGTAACCTCATTTCATTAAACTGCACTATAGAAGCCATGGCTCAAATAAATGTGTTTACATCAAGCTGATTATAAAATGATTCACAGAACTAAAAATTGCACATCTAAGACTGAAATCAAACACCACGCAAAATGGCGTACAAATGTACTTGAGAAACTTTGAAATCCTGAATTTTATGGGTAAAGCAAAGCCATAATACCTAGATGGGTATAAAGCCTTCTTGTCTTTGAAGAGTTCACTGGCTTCTAGTTTCTCTTCATAAATAAGTTTCTGCTGGTCTGTGAATTGGTCCCTGTATTTTTTACACTGTGAGATATGAGAAGAAACAAACAAAACATCATTTATATAAACAAATCATTATTCATTCTTAAATATGCTAAGACAATTTACCAGCAAGAAGAGTAAGGGAGAAAGTGTACAAAACATTCACTAAAAAGGCCAAAAACATTTTTCCCTTGTGGGTTTTAAAAAGTTTGTCTTGGAAAATGTCACAGTATTATTTGTATTGCAGAACCTGGGATGCTTCTTCAAAACACACCAGGGTCTAGCGGGCATGGGCTTTGCAAGTACTATTTCCTCCCACTATGTCAGTCCTTGGAAATCCTCTTGTCCTGCGGCTGTCACTCTTCTAGAGAGACTCACAGTAAAAATATTGTGCATCAAAATCCACTAAGCACATTTCCACACACATACACACACAAAATATTGACATAAAAGCATCACAAAACAATACTCAATCTTTTCTATATATTATACACTCTGCTATTTTCTATTCTATTGCATTTCATTGAAGAACGCTGGTAGTAATCTACTAAATTGATTTCATGACCCACAAATATGCTATGACCTACAGTTTGAAAACCACTGCTCCAAATCCCCCCACTACCATTTTACAACAGGGACGAGGGACCTGAGATATCCCCTTTCACTCTGTCCCTGAAGCTGCAATGAGAGGAGACAGTGGCCAGAGGAGCAGGGCCAGGTTTTTTAGATGAGCATTCCTAGAAATTCAGTTACAGGGGGGTCAAGTGCTACTGAAATAACTGCATGAAGAAATGTTAGCACTGCTGCTGACCCTTTTCCATGGAAAGGCTCCCTTCAGGAATAAACAGCCCTCATCTCCCACCTCCAATCCAATGGAGGAATGGGTGAGATCGCGAAGCCAGGGGAGAGCAGAGGTGGTGCAGATCCCCAGCACTGGGAGCTCCCTGTCATTATTTCTGAAAACAGTTTCTGGGTTAGACTCAAAAAAGGAGACAAGCCATTAGGAGGTTCATGAATCTCGCCAAATTGGCTGTTAGAGAACAGAAGTCAGAATCCAGTTCCTTATGTTGTACGGTACCACTTATCAAGCTAATCAGTGATAATGTCACTCTATACATATATGACTCTGATAAAAAACAAGCCCACCCTGCTGGGCAGGAAAGTTTCCTGGAGGACGTACGCACTGAGCTTTCATCTACTAAATACATGCCCTTCCATCTAATGATTTTATTACATCTGATAACTGCATATATTTAACATTTCACATATCAACTGATGAGGTTATCGAAATAAGGTCAACATCTATCCAAGTGCCCCACGTGCTCCATGCTGGGAAACATCTAAATTACATGCCATATTCTCATATAAAATGAGAGCTAAAAAAAAAAAGGCAATATAAAACAGATTTCCAGCTTCCCTGTAATTTAGATAGAGGACGTGTTACTATCTTTAGGGATAGGGAAAAGCCTTTTTTCCCACCCATCAAAGTGTGTGTGTTCACATGCATTATCTGATTATGTGTTCTGTACATCTGATAAAGTAAACTCTTCAATCTGCAGGATTTAACTATGTTGCCTGAAGGTGTCCGAATTTTATGATTTCTCTGTCCTACCGTATTCCTTTAGACAAAGAGAAAAACACATGAACAAAAAACTGAACTACTTGAGAGCAGCTGGAACCTGGAATGGAAAGATAAACTCAGCCCTGTGCTCTCCGTTCCAGCCAGGGCCGAGAGGCGACCGCACAGGGAACGCCTGGGCCGGTGCGGTGGCTCTCACAGAAACTCAATATGGTGCACGGGGGAAAATCACCAAAGTCCTCAAGTAAAATCCTCTTTGAGGCAAAGGAAGAATGTGTTACAGTTTTGATTTTACGTAAGTTTTCAAACACTCAAAATAAACAAGAAAGTCTCTGAAAAGATGTAACATGACATTTTTTACCCTCCACAAGTGGAAAATCCTTTTTAGCTCCTTGTGAGTAGAATCCAAGAATAAGTAAGGTCTTGAGGGCCAATTCTTGTCTATTGGAGATAAGGAAGGCATCTTATTTTTCATTTCCAAGAAGTATTTTTGCACCTGTGTTGGGTTTGACAGAGAATACTATGTGAGGAAACTATACCACAAAAGACATTGTTTTACATACATCATGATCAAATAAACCAGACAATCGTGGAATTTATTTAACTTTGGAATTTATAAAACGGTAACTCATCTGGGAAGTCTCTATTCCACTCTTTCATACTGGTTGGGGAAATATGAGTTCCACCAAATGGTTAAGAGAAAAGAGGAATACTAATGCTAACACTCATATTAACACTAATACTAATGCCAGCTGGCTCTATAGAGCTGTATTGTCTAACATGCAGCCACTAGTCACACAGGTTATTTATATTTACATTTTAAGTAATTAAAATTAAATTTAAAAATCCAGTTTCTCAGTCACACTAGTTACACTTCAAGTGCTTAATAACCACATGAGGCTAGTGGCCAGCTACTCTATTGTACCTCAAAGTTACAGGGCATTTTCCTCACTGCAGAAAGCTCTACTGGACAGTGTTGTTCTAGAGTATATGATATGGGCCCAGCCCTGCACTCTATCATTACTTCATTTTAATCCTTACAACAACTCTACGAGGCTAGTGCCACTATTATCCCCATTTTACAGATGAGAAAATGAGGTTCACTGAAGTTAGAATTTGCTCAAGTCACAAATCTCTAAGCGGCAGTGGAGGCCGACTCCAGAGTCTGCGGTCTGTTCAGCACTACATATACCTCTCTGAAAGACGGAGAACTCCAGAGTCCCTGTGGGTGGGGCTGCACAGCCTGGCTCCCGGTCACCCCTCTCCCCACTAATTTGCTTGCCAGCCTTGCCCTGCCACAGCTCATGGCAGTTTCACAGGATAAGGCCCTGGCTTTCTTGGGTCTACTTTCCCCCAAAAGTTCTCTCTGTCAAATAAGACAAACATTGTATTAATAATATACGGGCCACTAACAACTCTTTCTGATACAATTCTACCTGAATTTGGGAGACGATTTCAAAAGATTACTCACTCTCAGTGTCACCGCTATGATTTAATTATTATTTAAAAAGTCACGTCTGTCATTTAAGAAAAGGCACATTTTATGGAGTTGGTGATATTAAGTGGGTAATTCCATAATGCTAATTAGCCACACACATAAAGTGTCAACTTACAATTCTCTGAAGCGTGAACTCATAGATTTTCTTTCCGGCATTGGCTCTGAAGAATTTCCTGTATTCTCTACGTACCTTTAAAAAGAAGACGCAGGTTGCAGTGGTTAATGTGTGGCTGGTACAGATGCATAATGATACACCTCTATTAAAAATGAAAAAGTGTCAAACAAGTCAACTTATAAGTGTCCTTTCTGGATTTAGTACAATAATTGAAGCACATTCACATAGTGGATCTTAAGTCAGAGAGAAAGAAATTGAGAGATGTAAAATGATGAAACCAGAATGAACTGATGTTTTAAATCCTCTTAGTAGTTTCTGAAGAATCTGATGATTTGACAAGAAGTATTTTACAGGCACAGCTGCAAACTCATCCCAAATTAAAATACATTTAAAAACTATATAAAATAATGTTCTATTCAGATTGTTTTGTAAAAGGCAAAAAGAAAAAAAAAAATGTCTGAAGAACTGTATCAGTTTCCAAAAGCCTTGCATAGAAGATAAGGCTTTAGTACTACACACTGAGAACTGAATATGGCTAAAAATAAGAATTTAAAAAGAAGCTTTGAAACTACCATTACTTTCCATTTCATTGCATTAATTTTTCTCTATCATCTCTACTCTCACCAAACTTTATACTTAATGCTATCAGAGCACTTAAAACATCATATTATAGTTTTAGTTCACACATTTTTTCCTTGCTACATTGTCATATTTACTTCATATACTAATGTCTAACAAATAAGAGTAACTAAGTGGAGTGTTTGCATAACAAAGGAATAAATTATATAGTTAAATTTTGAAACTGAGGGAAAAATATCTTTATTTATTACCATCCAGATATAAATGGGAGAGTTAGAATTTAGCAAAATATTAGCCTATCTGAATAATTCAGACATTACATATCTTTTTTCTTTTCTCTCTAGTTTTCTAGGTTTAACTGCACATGTTCAAAATATTTCTACATTAGGGGATGTAAGCCAGTAATCTTCTAACCAAATTCAGTTTATAGATAAATGTTTTGTATGCATATTTATAAGTTAAGAACTTAATATAATAATTCAGACTGCAGATTTCTCTTAAAGTTGTCTAAGATCTAGCAACACTGAGGCCTAGTCCTATAAAATAAGGGCCAGGGAGGCTAAAGTAGCTGCTGTTGCCTTTAGATGAGACATGCATGCTCCAAACTACACAAGTCCTCCTTGCTCCTGATCCACCTCCCATCTGCTGCTTTCTTCATCTGTGTGACCAACCCGGTCCCTCAGCATTTGCGCACCAGACCCATTCTCTACATCTAAAGATTATTAAGGTTTAAAAACTGTAACATATACCATATGGGTAGTTTTTCCTTTTACAGGCATACCTCATTTTAATGCACTTTGCAGACACTGAGGTTTTACAAATTGAAGGTTTGTGGCAACCCTGCATCAAACAAGCCTACTGGCACCATTTTTCCAACAGCATGTGTTCATTCTGTGTCTCTGTGTCACAATTTGGTAATTCTCACAATATTTCAAACTTTTTCATTATTATTCTATCTTTAAGATGGTGAACTTAAGAGACAGTGTGTGTATTCTGACTGCTCCACCCACTGGCCGTTCTCCTATCTCTCCCCCTCTCCTCGGGCCTCCCTTATTACCCAAGACACAGCAATATAGAAATTAATTAATATTGAATTAATAACCCTATAATGGCTTCTCAGTGTTCAAGTGAAAGGAAGGGTCACAAACTTCTCACTTTAAATTGAAAGCTAGAAATGGTTAAGCTTAGTGAGGAAGGCATGTCAACAGCTGAGGCAGTCCAAAAGCTAGGACCCTTGTGCCAAACAGCCAAGTTATAAATGCAAAGGAAACATTCTTGAAGGAAATTGAAAGTGTTATTCCAGTGAACACACAAATGATAAGAAGGTGAAACAGCCTCACTGCTGATAAGGCGAAAATTTTAGTGGTCTAGATATAAGATCAAACCAGCCACAACATTCCTCTAAGCCAAGACCTAATCCAGAGCAATGTCCTAACTCTCTTCAATTCTAAGAAGGCTGAGAGAGGTGAGGAAGCTGCAGAAGAAAAGCTTATTAACTCTTCATGAGGGTTAAGGAAAGAAGCAGCAAGTGCTGATATAGAAGCTGCAGAAAGTTATCCAGGAGATCTAGCTAGATCACTGATGAATGCGGCTACATTCAACAACAGATTTCCAATGTAGACAAAACAGCCTTCTATTGGAAGAAGATACCATCTAGACTTTGATAGCTAAAGAGGAGATGCTAATGTCTGGCTTCAAAGGACAGGCTGATTATCTTGTTAGAGGATAATACAGCTACTAACTTTAAGCTGGAGCTAATGCTCATTTACCATTATAAAAATCCTACAGCTTAAGAATTACGCTAAATCTACTCTGCCTGTGTGCTCCATAAATAGAACAACAAAGCCTAGATGATAGCACATCTGCTTACAGCATGGTTTACTGACTATCTTAAGCCCCATATTGAGACCTACTGCTCAGAAAACAGATAACTTTCAAAATATTAATTCACACTGACAAGGCACCTGGTCACCCAAGAGCTCTGATGGATATATACAAGGAGATTAATGTTTTCACGCCTGCTAACACAACATCCATTCTGCAGCTCATGGATCAAGGAGTAATTCCCAGTCTTATGATTTAAGAAATACATTTGGTAAGTCTATACCTGCCACAGACAGTGATTCCTCTGGTGGATCTGGGCAAAGTATATTAAAAACTTTCCAGAAAAGAAGCATCATTCTGGGTGCCATTAAGAACATTTGAGATTCATGGGAGGAGGTCAAAACAGCCACATTAACAAAAGTTTGGAAGAAGTTGATTCCAACTCTCATGGATGACTTGGAGGGGGCTCAAAACTTCAGTGGAGGAAGTAACTGCAGATGTGGCGATATATCAAGAGAACTAGAATTAGAAGTGAAGCCTGAAAATGGGACTGAATTGCTGCAATCTCAAGATAAGATGTAAATGAACAAGGAGTTGCTTCTTACGGATGGCCAAAGAAAGTAGTTTCCCGAGATGGAATCTACTCCTGATGAAGATGCTGTGAACACTGTTGAAATGACAACAAAGGATCTGGAATATTCCATAAACTTAGTTGACAAAGCCAGTGACAAGGTTTGAGAGGATTAATTCCAATTTTGAAAGAAGTTCTACACTGGGTAAAATGCTATCAAATGCCAACATATGCTATACAGAAATCTTTCAGGAAAGGAAATCAATCTATGTGGCAAACTTCATTGTTGTCTTGCTTTAAGAAACTGCCACAGCCACCACAATCTTCAGCAGCCACATCAGTCAGCAGCCATCGACATCAAGACAAGACTCTCCACCAGGAAAAATATTACAACTTGCTGAAGGCTCAGATGATGGTTAGCATTTTTTAGCAATAAAGTATTTGTAAAGTATGTACTTTGGCATTTTAGACATAATGCTATTAGACACTTAATAGACTATAGTAGAGACAGCGTAAACATAACTTTTATTTGCACTGGAAAACAAAACATTTGTGTGATTCACTTTATTGTGATATTTACTTTATTGCAGAGATCTAGAACTGAGCCTGCAGTGTCTCTGAGGTATGCCTGTATTCATATTCTAGTTACTGATTACCATTTGCCTTTTAGCCACGGAGTTGTCAGATCCACAAACATTTCTAATCTCAAACTAAGGTGAGAAGGGACAAGGAGAAGAAAAATGTTACCTAACAATTGGGTCATGAAATTATAATAGCATATGAAGGCAGACAAATGAAGTTACATAAGAATATATCCTTAAAAATATACCTGAAGTCCTACTATATTTAGTTGAGCTTCATTATAACTGAGCTCATTGCTACATGCATTTTGATATTCCACAGGGCAGGTTATTTCTCCCAAAATACAACTACAGACCTTTAAAGCCCAGTGACAACATGCTGGCATATATGATGGTGCCCCCTGGGGGAAATGGGAGTCTTAAAAAGGCTCACTGCACTTTATAATTATTTCCACAAGAAAAGTCAATCATTTGAGAGGGCAAAACTATCATTCATATTACCATGATTCTCTTTTAGAAAAAAAAAAAATACAAAATTATTATATTCTTGGACTTCAAATAAGTTTGATCTTATTTCATACAGCAATACTGGTAATATAGTAAAGTACTTCTGTTTTGTTGGAGACTGAGAGGAAAAAAGTTATGTCTAGAGTAAGCCCAGTTAGCTTCTGCTAAAATAATATTCCCCTACAAACTGAATGTGCTTTGTAAGTTGCTAGTGCACACCCCTAATGCAAAAATGTTCTGAAATCATATGCAGTTAAACCCAGAAAACTGAAGATAAACGTATTACTGACGGAAATCATTTTATAGAGTAAAAATCCTGATTCAATGTTAATTTTCCTTCCTGTTACGAAAATTAGAACGCAAATTAGAAGATGTGAATTAAATGGGAAAATGTTTACTTTTGTTTGACTTTAAAGAAACCGGTTATAGAGCTTGTTAGGACTTCTTCGAACAGAACATCTGTTAAAATTCATATTTAAGTTACTTCTTCATTACTTCAAATATTACTTGGTGAATACTCAGTATAATCAAAAGGGATAATTTACTAAAATTTATAGGCTGAAGTTGCAGGAAAAAAATGCAGATTATTCAAAGCAGGATTCAGGGATATTTCTTTTTTTTTTTTTTTTGAGACGGAGTCTCGCTCTGTCGCCCAGGCTGGAGTGCAGTGGCCGGATCTCAGCTCACTGCAAGCTCCGCCTCCCGGGTTCACGCCATTCTCCTGCCTCAGCCTCCTGAGTAGCTGGGACTACAGGCGCCCACCACCTCGCCCGGCTAGTTTTTTGTATTTTTTTAGTAGAGACGGGGTTTCACCGTGTTAGCCAGGATGGTCTCGATCTCCCGACCTCGTGATCCGCCCGTCTCGGCCTCCCAAAGTGCTGGGATTACAGGCTTGATTCAGGGATATTTCTAATGGTTGTTCAGATTTAGAGTCAATGATCTCTCAGATAATATTCAAATATTTAGAGTAAGATTAAATATCGTAGGATTAAAGTAAAAACAATGATAAGAAATACTGTCAAAAAGGGGCCTAATTATCCCAAAAAGGCAATATGGATGGCTTCCTATGGTGATTAATTATTGAATTTGGAAGACCAGATCCTTACATGGCGTAAAGAATATTCTAAAGCCTTTTCAGAGCTTGGAGTTATTTACTTATGTGTAGTTCTGGACACATAAGTGTACCCTACTATAGTAAGCACACTTTGAAATAAACCCTGCCATAATCACAAGGTATTTGAATTTGAGGTTCTCCTTAACATGAATGATCCACTGGTCTCTGAATCTCTGATCTCATTAATCAAAATCTGTAAACTTAGTGATGCAAGACCCTTTGGTTCCTACACTGAACAATTAGAACAATGGTCGCTCTGAAGAAAGCTCTACTCCAGGCAGCCATTACTGGGGCAGAATTGGCATAAAAAGGGAAACAAAAGCCTGGCATCCCTAGGCTGCTCAATGTGGATGTAGGGCAGCTTTTAGCTCAACTCTTGCAACCGTGTCTCATAGATTTTTAAAAAACAACTTTACACTCATAAAGATAACAAACTAGAACTTTGATAACATAGTATCTTGAATAAAACATGCCATATTGCTATTACATTAAACCTATTATTTAAAGAAATAGAAATCACAAAATCAGAAAAAACATTAGTGTATAGGTTTCTTCTGAAAAAGGTAAAACATTAAGCAAGATGACATTCTACAAGACTGTGCAGACCATCAGCAAGCATAATCAATCGTTTTCTCAGGGTTAGTAGGTGCTAGGCTTTATGAAGTTCACCCTGGACAGAAACAAGTGGTTGAGGAAGTACCTTCAGTCCAAGCCAGTAAGCCCAAATGACAGCAACTGCATGCTTACGCCTAGCCTCCTCCTTCAAGCGTTTCAATTCCCTTCGAGCCTAGAATGTTTTAGATAGTAAATAAAAGAGACAGCCCAATGCAGACAGCACAAATGACCAGAAAAAGATACCCCACCAAACAGAAGAGTCAATTTATGAATAAGGATTTCAGAATGACAGAGAAACAGTGCATAATAATTTAAACCCAAAGAATTGGTGCCAGGCTGGTGCAGCGCTTGTATTTTCAGTGCACTGAGATTCTGTTCCAGAGGAGGGCAATCTGTGTGGTTCCCAAGGTAATCATTTCTCACCCCTTACTTCCATTCTTTTTCTTTTTTCTTCCTTGTTCTCTCTCCCTGTTTGCTGCCTTCTCTACACCCTTTCACTCCCATATGAAAGCCTTCAAACTCTGAGTAACAGCCCTAATGACGTCATTAGACTCCCCCTTGCTGACAGCATATTGGGCTGAAGAAGCTATGCACTCCTGTCTGAGTTCATCCCTTTGGATGGATAAAAAGATAACTCTTGTGAACAATCACTTAGAAAACTGGGAGGAAAAAAGGTTATTTCTCTGAAGTGCAAACAAAAACCAAAACTAACAAAACTCAAAAATTACTTCTAGTCAAAAAATCAAAAGTGGCATGTATAAAAATTCAATTTTAGCTAAGGTCCCCAAAGTGAAATATACTGAAGACTGAAGCAATTATAGGTTAAACTTATAGGTTTAAAAATTACTGTTAGGGAAAAAATAATCTTAGACAAGCTATTCTAAAGGATATAAATAGGCACTAATTGTTCAAGATATTATAGTACTGAGACTGGGAAATGAACTCACTGGATGGAGAAATCCTAGCAAGACCCATCTAAGAGTCCATTTGCTTCTGCTACAACATTTCCCTCAGTTGACTAGAGGAACAAGTTTGTTCTTCACAGATTTTTCAGGAAAAGCACAAATGAACAACTCTGGTTAGTTTTTGGCAAATTAAGCTCTTTATGCAGGCAGATGTTGACTTTCCTCATTTTCTCACAAGATAGGCTTATAATGTTGACAAGGTGGACTTCAAAACACAGGACTCTGTTGATGTTTGTGTTTCTAACTGGAATACACATTTTTAGCAAAGATGACCTTTGATTTTCTAAGTAACAAAAACATCTAAAAATCTTGTCCCTTGGGGTATGTGAAATGTTCACAGAGCCCACGACTATGCCTGGGGATTAGTGAGAGTATTTCAGGAGGCCTTTGTTTCTGAAAACAAACAGCTGATGCTGAAATTCCTGGGATTCTTCAGTGGCAATTATAGCTAGCTGTGCATGAACATAGTTTTCTGTTAAATCACAGATGATAATTCTTTGCACATGTAATATTTTGCTTATAATAATCAATAGCTGCCACAGTGAGCCTAAAAAAAATTTCATTCATAAATTAATTTTTTAAAGACATACGTTAGAGGCATTTCCATTGTTAACATGTTGCAGAGACCGATTGAAGCCCAAACTTGAACATTCCCAACATGCGCAACCCCTCCAGAAAACCTCTAAAAAACTGCTAGCATTCATCAGTGGGGAGGGGGGATCCTAAACATGCATGTTATTTAAGAGTTGTTTTGTTTTGTTTTAAAGAGCAATGGTACTAGTGCCTTTTTAGTAAGCAATTAGTTTTATTGGCCTACGCATGCCTAAGCTTCCTATGCATACTACTGAACTAATGTTTCCAGGTGTGTTAAATCTGGTGGCTAGGACATGCACCAGTGTGAGCCACTATTAATTGCAGTCATTCATCCCCTAATAGTCTAGAGATAAGGACTGATTATTGCAGAATTCCCGGATGGAGTGTTGGGATATGTGCATCAAGTACCTTAGATCCAAGCCAGTAAGCCCAAATAACTGCAATAGCATGTTTATTCCTAGCCTCCTCCTTCAGCCGTCTCAGTTCCCTTCGCGCCTGTGATGCATTTGAAAAGGAGTTACAGAAAAGTTTAAGGCAGGAAAGGTTACTGCTGGTTTTCAATGAAGAAAGAAAAAGAGAGACACTAGTCACCACCAAATGGTAAATGCAAAAGCATGTGCCACCACCCCACAACAAAATGTTGGAAAGAGCAAGAGGCAAACACGTGCTCAGTAGCTCAAGCCAGTGAAACATTTTCTGCCCCTGAAGCCGAGGGTTCATGGTTCCACATGACATTACTGCTGACCCACCACCTTCCTTGGGGTCTCTGGCCTACCTGGGTCCCATGCCAATATGCAGCAATGGTCGTGACTGCTTCCTTACAGCGCTTTTGATGCTTCAGTTCCCGCAGAATTTTTCGAGCCTAAAGGGCAGAATCACCCAAAAGAGAGAACGTTTAAAAAAATGGAATTGACAGTGACTTGAAAAAAAAAACCTGAAGAGATCATTGTCCTAACACCCACGATATTGTGAAAAATCACAGGTTAAAGAAGGCGAAGGTGACTAGCCCCAAACTGACTACGAGAAGGTGGACAATGAAGACATCATCAAGCATGACAGTGTGGTTTCCACTTGATTGGAACAGCAGCCTCCTATACCCTGATACACAATAGGAGAAATCTGACTACAGCACCATAAGCTGGCACACATCTGTGGGATGAAATATTTCTCAGAAGGTGGCCAGAGGATTCCAATGATCCTCTGAAGGCCACTGTATCTCTTTCCTTATTATTGCCTGGAATGTAACTGTAGCTGTCCTTCTTATTCAAGAGATTTTTAAAACTGCAAAACCAAAATAATCTAATTGATCCCAAACCAGCGGTTTCTTTCCATTAGTTGCTGGAAACTGATTGTATGGGGGCCAGGAGGACACCTGGTTTGAAGGTGGACTTTGGGTCCTTCCTCTAAGGTCCCTAGCCTACAAACGGGGCCCCAGGATCCAGTCATGAGGCCAAGGAAGAAGCTGCAGGCAGCAATTTCACTTACTCTACATGTTCAGATTTGTGTTTTGCCATTTGCCGTGGGACAACTACTAAGCCCTTAAGTTGTCGAGGGCCTTGGCAAGGTCAGTCAGTGTTGCTGGACTCGGCACCAAGGGGCTACCCTCTGAAAGGGCTCCAGGCCTGGGCACTACCCCTCTGGATTCAGACCATGCCACAAAATCTCCTCACAGGAAGAGGGTCAGAACATGCTCTGAAGTATCGTTGACCTAGATGAGGGATCCGTAAACTTTTTCTGTAAAGTGCTTTTGGCTCTGAAGGTCACACAGTCTATTGCTACGACTTGACTCTACCACTGTAGTGCTAGAGCAGCCAGCCAATCTGTGAAATAAATGAATGTGGCTGTGTTCCAATAAAACTTTATTTATGTACACTGAAATCTGTATTCCATAGACTTTTCGTATGTCATGAAATCATCATCTTTTCCTTTTTTAAAAACAACGGTTTAAAAATATAAAAACCATTCTCAGCTTGCAGGTTGTATGACAGGCAGCAGGCTAGATTTGGCCTGTGGCCTGTAGTTCATTGACCCTTGGCCTGGGGCCCATAGTTCATTGACCCTTGAACCAAGCCTTGGCAGGAAGGACCTGGAACCAGGCTGTCCACTGTGACAGCTCCCCCATGTCCCCACCGCTAGTCCCAGCCAGATCTCAGGATCTTTCAGTCGTGATGGCAAGCCTGCAAGATGGTTACTGGACAGTTATGGAAGTCACTGGGGTAGGGGTTCTGAGTATGAAAGCAATGGCTGTGAGACAGCCTTCTGTACTACAGCTTTTCTCAAAAACATGGGGCAAAGGGATATTGAAATCATGTACGGGTATTACTTCAAGGACTTCCTGTTTAGAGAACAAAGCGCTTAAAAAGAAAGCTGGTTAGAAGGAAGTGGCCAAGACATGGTCACCAGGGTCCCTGTTTGGCCCATAATATTTATTCTTTCCATCTGACTGTTTATAGGCAAGGCGGGAGACAGAGGAGCCCTCCCCTGCAGGGTGGGCCTAAAGACATTATCCTTTGTGAAAAACCAGAAAACCCCAAATAAATAAAGCATACTTCTTTTAAACTCACCTTCCAACCCCGGATATAAGACTGAATTACTAAGGCGGAACTCTTTGTCTGCTGGTACCTCTTTTGTTGCTGTAGGATAAAAGGGGAAGATATTGGCAGTTGTAGTTACATATCTGTAACGCACACAAGGACTGAGAAAGGGTATTTGCTCACTTCGTCTAACTGACTCTTAATTATCCATACTCCTTCTGGAAACCAATACATAAAGAAACCAAAATATTAAACAATCCAATATTATTACAGTTAATCCAAAGTATGCCTTAAGGATGCTGAATAAAATAATTCCTAAATGACTCAGGACACCACATTATTATCATTACTTTCTTCGTCTCATGCTGTTATGATACAGGGTTCCACACATGGCAGATCCTCAGTAAATGCATATTGAATGAAAACTCACTGAGTTCTGCATCTGCTTTTGAGTGTTCTCTCTTCTTGGCATCATTTCTCACCATGCTACTTACTGGACTCACCTCTAAACCTCCCTAGTTTCTTTTAGGTTTGCTACTTTTACTCTGCCTCAAGCTGGAAAATCAGCTAAAAATTTAAGTAAACTGCTATCAATCAACTAAATATTTCTATATTGAGCCTCCACTATGCATAAAGCCTTTTAATAGAACCATGAGGATATAAATGTGCATCTGACTCCATCCCTGCCCTCAAGGACTTGAAGTGGACACAAGTCAACAGTATAAAGGATAAACAGTATCCTGGGAGAGACGCAGCACAGGCAGCACAAGAGGCAGGCTCAGAGGCAGCAGAGCTTACTTCCAGGTGGGGAAGGTCAAAGAAGACCTAGTGAGGCTCCCAGATCTGGCTCAACAAGCTCAATGCCCAGAGGCCTTTCTTACTTCCAGGGCTGATGCCTTGGAGTGGAGGCTGCTGGAATACTCCCTAGAAAAGTGAGCTTTTACAGTATTCACTTTGGAATATACACGGAAACATGGACATCCCTGATGAAAATTCACAGCATTTCAAAGTACTATCGTCATATTATGAATCCTTCATGTTAGAAGTGCTAGATGGCTCAGCCCCCATTCTCTGAGGTGGGAGATGCCTTCCCAGGCTTCCAGGCTTTGTCTTGGAAAATCAGAGGTAATGGGTGATGGTATCAATAGATGGGCAGAGGAACAAAAAAAGGATGCCAGGGAGAAAATCCAAGAGGATCCTGGGACCTCAGACAAGGCACTCACCTTCTCTGAGCCTCAGTTTCCCCAGCTGTTAAATGAGGAGATGGAAAATCTCTAGGATTCTTCCCAGAGTAATATTCCACAGATGTATGAACAACCTACAGCTATGGTATCTGACCATCACTCTGACATCCATTTGGTAACCTCTGTGGTTTTTTTTTTTTAATTCATAAATGTCTTGAAAATAACTACATCTCACTTGAAAATTCATCTCTAGGAAACATGAAATATCACAAAATATGGAATAACTTAAAAGTAACCAGCAACTAAAAAGAAGCATTCAAGAAATCTTTTATCTGGTTGACGGAAAATAATGAGTTTAATCACTGGCTTGAGTAACATGCAGTGAACTGGTTGAGGTATGTAGTTCAAATTTTGAAAGAGATGTAACACTAGAGCAAAGTTAATGCATTCTCTAAAACTGGGGCTATTCTTAGTTTTCATTCTACAAACTAATATTGCTTATAACTCCTGACATCATGAACTAATGATACATAGTGACATTTTAAAATCTGGTGATATTAAAGATTTATATTGGGAGAAAAGGTACAAATAATACTTGATCTTCCTAGTTCTTGGTATTGCCTGTTCTTTCTCATCCTTCTGATCAAATGGCCCCTCCCAGAAGTTTCTCCTTGACCACTCTTAGGTCACATCCCGCCTCCCCATTATTCTTTATCTCAGTTCTCTGTTTCCTTCCTAGCACTTACAACAGTCTATAATTGTTCTGATTATTTGTTTGCTTAAATGCATATTGTCTTTCACTAGATATAAGCTTTAGGAAGTCAGGAATTAGGTTGTTTTGTCCACCTTGCTAACATGTTTTAAAAATATTTGTAGAATTCAAGACAGATGAATCCAGCACACTTGTAAACTTTTCTTAATGACCTCAAAATAAGAAATTATAAAAAGGGCTCCTTGAGGACTGCTTACTTGTTGGTCCTCCCT
Source organism: Macaca thibetana thibetana (assembly GCF_024542745.1). Lineage (NCBI taxonomy): Eukaryota > Metazoa > Chordata > Mammalia > Primates > Cercopithecidae > Macaca > Macaca thibetana. Next base: position 51,416,685 of record NC_065589.1, read on the forward strand.
TTCTCAGCCAAACAGAAAACAGAGCATTATGAATCTGCAGCAGAGTTAAGGATGCTACTATGTGTACAGAGGAGACTCCACGGCCACCAGGCTGGGTGACAACAGTCCAAAGTGCCTTTGCAGAATGCATATGAATGACTCTATCATTCACATGGCTGGGCAGATTCATATTTTAAGACTTATACTGCTGGTTATAATCTTAACTAGCATGAGCCATTGTAAAGATACTCTCAAGCTGATTTTCTTTAGCTTAATCACTTAAGTACCTCATTAATTTGTAAAACTTGGAAATAATAAACCAAAATGTATTATGTGAGAACAGGTCAGCGTAAATTATATCTCGATTATATACAGTCCTATAGCAAAGTCTCTTTATGGCTGAAAAAGAGGAAGAATATGAGAAGGGAGATGTGAGTGCAAATCTAATTCATTTTGTGAGAACACAGCCCAAGTTTCAATTAACCTTGAGGCAAACATTCAGGCTTCTCTCAAACCTGCGGTATGCCTTCAACAAAACCTCTACAATCAATTGAGGAAGGAAATGCCAAAAAGAAACTTCATATTAATTAGGTAAACACTATTTATTATTGAATCTTTCCCCTATAGTTAACAGAGCCAGATACCTAAGGACTAAAGAGAACGCAATCCTTTAACCAACACCAGAAATCTACAAAAACATGACATTAGCTTTCAGGAATTAAAGCCACTTTCAAAGCTGCTACAATAAAGAATAGCCAATTACTTTGAAAAACTAGCCCAACCAAATCAAAAGTTTAAAGGACATTGTCTCTTCCAATCTGATGACCAAATTAAAAATGTATTTCCAACCAAATACAGCTAGATCAGTGAAAGGCAGTGTGGTACAATGAACTTGAGCTCTAATACTGTCTTGGATTAAAATCCCAGCTCTATCACTTACAGCTATGTGGCTGTGGGCAAATTACTTAACAGCTTAGTGTCTTAGTTTTCTCATCTTTAAAAAAAAGAACCATTAAGAACATCCATTATCTCATGAGGTTGTCGGGAGAATTAAGTGTGTAAAAATCACATACATAAAAGTGCATAATAAATGTTGGCAAATGAGCATTGTTATTACTGATTTAAAATGACTGAGACTCTTACCGCATATCTCCTATACCAGGCGGCAATCACAATTTGGCTTTTTTTCATTAGCAGGAAGTGTGTGCGGCATTTCCACCCCCGGTAGATCTTCTGAATGAGACTGGCCAAGTCCTCCAGGCGTTGCTTCCTCAGGTCTTCTAATTTGAATAACTAATAAGAAATGATAGATGGTCTTATTAAAAATCCTCTGAAACCTCACAGCACACACCGAAAGGAATTTTCAAGAGACAAAAATGCCATCATGTTGGAGTCAATTACATTGAAAAAAAGAATTGAATAACCATATTCATTATACGTGATATGGATAATGGTCCGTGAGAAAATTATTTTGATGAATTCATGAAAGACTTACAATTTTTATTCCAGTGATTCAGAATTTATGACAAATCAGAGAGGGGCTGAATTGAGCTTAAGTTTACCTTCACACAGTCTATGAGGATGCAAATTACTAATGGAAGGCAGATGCTGGAAAATTCTCTCTTAAATGAATTAAACACTTTCCAAAATCTCAACGTTTCCAAATTACCAGTCACCTGCTATACTCATTATACTTCACACTCATCTATTCATTGACAAAAAGATTTCCTTGGGGTTCTATGAGGTAGAATGTGAAAAGTATTTTTTTACTTAAAACATTTTTTTCATTTTAGTGCTTTCCTGTGTCTCTAAATAATAGGGCTGTAGTTCTTAAAATTAACGTATAATTCAGGTATTACAAATACAGACTGAATTTACCTGCAGTTGCTATGAACGTTGTACTGTTGTCCTAACAGTTTCTTTGTGATTTCTTAAGTGTTGTAAACTCTGTCAGAGCAAAGACTTTGATGGTTCATAAAAAGTACACATTCTTCCACTACCCCTTATCTGTCCATGCCTCTTGGTTATTTGTAGATAAACACACATGTGTTTTGTGACATTCATGGTAGCCTCTCATATAATGTTATAAAGTTAAACATATTTTAAGAACTTTCCTATATGATTCCAACTTAAGTTTAGAATGCAAAGGTTTTGGTTACATACTGTTCTTGGGTTTCGGATGAAAATCTTTGATCTACCAAAGGAGTATTCTTCCACGGGAATCTCTAATTCATTAAATAGGACCTCCACACCAGACCTAAAAAAATAAAAATAAAAACAATGAGTTTTCTGAGTTACAAAAAGTTTTATCTTCTACCACGGTTATCAGGTTCTCAGTGGTATAAAAGATAGCTTCATTTCCAAGTGTGACTGCTCTTTCAGTAATCATCCTTCTATCAAAGAATTTTCCACAAATTAAACCAAGTCCAGTAAACACCGAAAAAGTAAATTTGGGTTCAGAACTATGTATTCTAAGAAAATGTGGTATTAAAGCCAATTTCTTGATTTCATTAGTAGAGGCAATACTTGTATCAAACATACGTATAACGATGTACCAACCTGGGCCAGGAGGGTGTGCAAGAAACTCAGATCTATTTTAAACTCACTCAGTTAATTCCTGAAAATATTTTAAACATTGTTTCTGCCCCTGAGAATACAAGCAGAGTCCAAGAGACAGTTCCAGACCAATGGGACACTAAGAAACGTGGGCTTTACCCCATGGGAGCAAGAACTGGACTTGGCCCTGACCTCTCCATCCTTGACCCTGGTTTCAACATCAGTCTTTAGAACTAAACCTCACTCCACCCACCTGAGGACTAGATGCCAGGCAGCGAGTGAATACATGTTCTGTATTATGGTACCTGTTTACCATAATACTCTGGAAATTAGCAATGGGAACTGAAACAGTACCCAGATCCTACATTAAATTAGGGTATTAAATTAGGCATCAGAGACCACACCATACATCTGTAGTTTCTAGATCTTCTTATAATACAAGGTAAGTGTCCTAAGAGTGCTGATGTTCCTGGAAAGGCCAGGTGCACTGAGAATGTGTAGGCAATACCAATATCGTTAAATGAAAATCGCCCATATCCTGCCCATGCCCATGGAACAGGCATGTCAGCCGTCCAGCAGTATTCAGGGGCAAGCTTCTTCAGCCTGCAGAGGAGCAGCCTCTCTGATTGGTGAGAGCAGAAGGAAGGTCACTGAACAAGCAAGGCTCCATTTCTCTCCTGCAGCAGCTGCCCGTCAGTACACAGTTCTCTCTGCCCGGGGAGAGCTTGCAGGACATGGGGATGCACCACTGGGCCTGCGGTGTCCAGCACTCTGTCTGGGACTGGATGAGTAAATGCAATTCAGGTCAGACCAGCTGAAAGCTGTATGGCACCAGGTCCAAGCTAAATTCTCTAATCTAGCTTTCCCAGCAGTAACACTGACACTGTGAATCCTACCTGCTTGTATTGTCTATCGATTAACTGGTACAGATCTAGGCAGAGAGGGACCTTCACCCACCCACTGACTCTTTCTGCAGCCAAATTTTTCATGGGAAAAGTGACAAGTGGTAATCCAACCTGTCTCTAATTCTACCCTTCTATGATTCTACACAAATATAAATGTATCAAATTACAAATCACCTCCTACGAACCTACCTTGGAAATATTCTAAAAATTAATGTTATTGCCACACAAGTCCCAAATGTGGATTTGATAAGTCTTGTTTTGACCTTAGCACAAAATGGTATCCTAATGGAAGAAGGTCCAAAACAGAGGTTACACCCAGTTTTTCATAAAATTCTGTTTTATGAATTTTATGTGGAAAAAAACCCCATATTATTTGACTACTTAAAACATTCATTATTAAATATGGTCACTGAATTTCTTACCTGGCTGGTCCTTTCCAATGAGGCCATGTCTGTTTACAAAGCATTTTGTATCTTTCTAGGCAAGGTTCATAGGCCTGCCTGAAGGCGTAGCCTGCCCTCCGCACTCGGACGTTCTCCAAAAGCCCCAGGTACCTGATCTGATGACACACTAGAGCCTCGGTGAAGATGTGTGCTGCTTTTTTATCATTCGGTTTGATACACCTTAAAGATTACAAAGATTTTAGGTTACAAACTGCCTCTTATGGATACAATTGTCTATGTTTTAATAAAGTATTATATATAACTGTTTCATAGCAAAACAATTGTTATTCTTAAGAAACCCAGTCATTACTTTTGAAATTATTTTAAATCATTTTACAACAACCTAAAAATAAATACTGCAGGCACAGTAATTTTAAAAAGAACACACTAATAAATGCAATAACGTGGATGAGTATCACTGACACTTCATTGAGTGAAAGTCCAACACAAGAGTACATGCTGTAGTTATGATTCCATTTATATCAAGTTCAAGCAAAACTAACCCATGGTTAAAAATCAGTACTGCTGTTACCTCTGGGGAGAGGTAGCAGTGGGGGATCGACATGCAAGGGACACAAGGGAACCTTCTGAACTGATGGGAATGTTTTACCACTTGGTCTGGATGGGGTAACACAAGCACATACATCTGTAAAACTTCAAGAAGCTGTACAGTTAAGATCCATGCACTTTAATGTATATGTATTATACCTCAATAAAAAGATTAAAAACACTGTTTCCTCCCTATATCTGCTCTCCTTTCTTAACAGGGCACTTTGCTGTCCAGGGAAAAGCTTTATTTTCCAACCTCCTTTGCAAGTAGGTGTGGCCAGGTGAGCAACTTCTGGCCGCTAGGATCAGAGGGGAAGTAATATCTGCAGCCTCCAGTCAGTGTTCTTAAAAGAAGGGATGGGCTCTCCCCTTGGTCTCCTCCAGCTTACTGCTGGCTGCAAATGTTGACGTGGTGGACAGCCATCTTTGACCATGCAGACGAGGAACACGTCCAGGAAACGGCAGAGCCACCAAACAGAAGGAGCTGCCCTGTCAGCTCTGGAGTCCTCATACTTAGAAGTTACTTAAGAAATAAACATCAGTCTTGCTTAAATCATTGTTAGCGTTGGATCATACTGTAGCAATCCCTGTGTCCTAACTAATACTTAAACATTCATGATTATGGCTGCCTAACTACAACTGTGAAATTACACACTTACGTGGACAACTACATCTTAGGTTGTTGGGCATCAGTGTTACTATGCTTTCTCTTTTACCATTTATAAAAATAATGTCTACTCTCTGGCTTAAAGAAAGACGGACAAATAGATAAATGGAACAGCCTAGTAAGTTCAGACCCCTATATATACATTCAACTGATTATCAATAAAGGCCACAAAGCAAATCAATGGGAAAAGGAGACTGTTCTCTTTTCAACATGGTGTTAGTGCAACAGGATATCTACACTGGGGGGAAACATACCTAAATATGAAATCTGAAACTACAAAGCTTCTAGAAGGAAATATACAATAATATATTCACAACCTTGGGGTTTATTAATTAAGATTTCTTAGAAAAATTGTAAAAATTTAAAAAAGGAGGGGAATGAAGAAGCTTTCTGAGGTAATGGAAATGTTTTACGTCTTAACCTGGGTGGTGGTCACTAAAGTATATAGAATGGTTAAAAAAAAAATTAAACTGTTCACTTCAGAACTGTGCATATCACTTCACATAAATGATACCTCAATAAAATATATTTAAGATGCAAAAAAAATTCATTCAATTGAGAATCACAAAAGCAATTCATCACAGAAAATTTCTTGGATTTTTTTTGAAACTAGGATCCTCTCCAACATATGTTCTAATCCGACGGCAATCAAACCAGAGGGTTTTGTCTACTTACATTTCTGTGAATATAAATATCAGGCACACAAACTAAACACAAAAATATTCTTCACTCTAGTTTCCTCATAACTGCATTTTCAAAGACAACTATAGAAGGTATTTGTGGGTATGGGTGTGCTCTGTGAAATCTGACCCACCAGACACATTCCTTCTATTATCTAGCTCACCAAATACACACATAGCAAACTCTAATCCTAGCTGGTCTTCACTAAATCTAGAGAGTTTTGTCTAAGATGCCCTAGAAGCAGAAAAAGAGAAGAGCCTAGAATTTTTTTTTTTTTTTTTTTTTTTTGAGACGTAGCCTTGCTCTGTCGCCCAGGCTGGAGTGCAGTGGCGCAACCTCGGCTCACGGCAAACTCTGCCTCCTGGGTCCAAGCGATTCTTCTGCCTCAGCCTCCCAAGAAGCTGGGATTATAGGTTCCCGCCACCATGCCCGGCTAATTTTTTATATTTTTAGTAGAGACAGGGTTTTGCCATGCTGGCCAGGCTAGTCTCGAGCTCGTGACCTAAGGTGATCCACCCGACTCCGCCTCCCAAAGTGTTGGGATTAGAGGTGTGAGCCACCACGCCCAGCCCCTTTTAAGAAGTTCTTTCTACTGCCTTGAAAAAAATTCAGATTGCTTTAGGAATCATTACTTTCTCTAGGCCTACACCTCTCACAGGGAAGAAAACAGTGCATGTCTCCTAAGAAGTGCCAGAGTTGTAACTAAAGCCTTGCTTCAATGCTGTGCTCTAAGCTAAAATAACAAGAATCCCAAACGAAGCCAACAAGTTTTCTGCAAAACACTGACCAGAAAAAAGACTTACATTTTGTTAACTTGCCATTAAAAAAAAAAAATAAACATACAGAAAGTTGAAAACACCTAGGTGTCAACCACTGAGCTTCATTAAGTATCTACTATCTTCTCCACCACACTTTAGTTTTTTACTTTCTTATTTTAGGGGAAAGGATAGTGGAGCATTTTTTAAGCCAATCCCAGATAAGGTATTATTTAATCTGTAAGTACTTTAGTTACTCTCTGCTTGGGCTACACTCAGATTGAAACAAAGGGAAAAATGATATTCCTTCGGGGTGCTCTCACATTTGAACTGTGAAAGTTTTATGTGCCGGAAATACCTAATATAGTTTGGGTTCTTGGTCTGTAGGTTCTTCATCAGAGTGGCCACAGATGCCTTGAACTGTGAGCCTGCTGTAGGAGGCCTTTTCAGGTTGATCTTGGCGGGATTCCCTTCGGGGAACAAAGACTTGATGAGGGCATGGCTGGCCTTCCACATGGCTTGGGACAGGTCTCGATAGAGAAGGTCGTTGTTTTTGTCAACAAATCCTTCCACCTGGTACAGCACCTATAAGCAGCACATGGAACTCAATGACAGGCACATTGCATGCTATAATGTCAAACAACTATTAAAAATACTCCAAGACTATCTACACTGCAGCCTCTTCCTTCACCATCAAAAAATCCCTGACACGTTAGTCACACTCTCATACTGAGTTCGCCTCCAAGTTTAAATTCCATCTGTCTAAATCACAGACAAGATCAAAATAAATTCTATTACCATTCAGGATTTGCAAGAATAAACTCCAAAAATGTTATCATAACATTTTCAAAGGATTTTGCATTTTTTTAGGAGTCTGAAAATATTCTGGGGTTTTACTTTTATTTTTTAGTTCTCATATGCCAATTCTGGTCTGTTTAAAAGTAGATGGGGCAAAACAGAAACAATACTAACATTTTCATAAATATCCTGAAGCAGAAGAAAAACTGATCAGAAATTATCTTTTAATAATATAGGCTAATAAAAACATAAGGTACCAAGTTCTAACATTCTGAAATTAAAGATAATTCAGGTACTATAAACTGAATTTTTACAAATGTATAATCAAGCATTTTTTCCCCTTTGAAGTTTGCAATTTTATGAAAAAGGAAGTATTAGCTCTAATCAATAATCTTTCAGGATTCTAAAGATTAATCAGTTAAGATTGTTTTTAGGGTTGTCTTTATATATTAGATGGCATAAAATTAATTCCCCCAAATATTAACCAAATAAATAAGTACTTTTTAAAAAAAGTAAATATTTTCCCTAATGTCATTTCAAAATCTCAAAGAATTCATTATTTTTGTTAAATGGCTTGTGTTTTTAAAGCCTTAAGTCTTTACTGACTCCTAATTTGTACTGGCAAGTCTCCTTCAATAGTGTTAATAGATATGTTATATAGAATAGCTTAAGAGTTTGATTCAAAAAATATATTTAGACTCTTCATTAAGTCCATTAGCTTTGCTTTCGGTTTTCCATATCAATAAGATTTTAGTCATCATGGTCCAGATTCTATTTCTATTGAATATTTATTGATTCAACCACTTTAGCGCAGCTCAATTTGTCCTCACAAGTTAATGGGGTTTCGAACGCCCGTCTCTGAGGCACAGCCTCCTTGCAGGGGTAACTTGGCAGGCCTGACTGGGTGCTCACAGCTCCCCCATACCTTTCCAGCATAATGCTGGATCCTGAAGCAGCTGTGAGGCAGAGACGTGTCGTTGAGGAACCGAGAGCACTTGCTCATCCTGCTCTCAAAGTGCTGGTGGGTGGCACATACTTGGTTCAGCTTTTCTAAGAAGGTCTCATCAGTGACTGTGCCAGGTCTGAGGCACTCCTCATCCAGCATGGCCAGGATCCCATTTGTGTTCTGGGAAAAAGGAAATAAAAAAGTTTCCTTCCTTCCTCACTGTATTGTTTTAATAATTATTCCTAATGACACCATCAAACACAATCAACTTAGTCACAAGAAAAGTCTGTTCAGTTATAACAAAAAGCAGAGAATCAAAACAGTAACAAAAGCCTCAGGAATCAGCTCTTTCCTGAAGGATCCCAGGTGTGTTTATGGTGGTGTGGTTGGGAAGAGTGTGTCTTCTTGGTCTCTCTCTCCCCGCACAACAGTACCTGGGAGTTGCCTCAGACACCTTAGCCTGATGATGACTGAAATGTATACTCTTAGAAAAACAAGTTGGATCTCAAAGATTCAAAAACAAACCAAAAAGCAGAAATGAATGTGACAATACAGCCTCTATAACATGTCTCAAATCACAAAGCACAGTCTTCTAAGGCCATTATTTGATTCACTCCTAAGAAGGAAACTCGTTTTCTGTGTTTCCAAATTGTTCATGTGTTCAAAATAAAGTTAATTTTCTAGAAAAAAATGCTGTGATTTGAGATGCTGCTTTTAACAATCACTGCAATCAAGCTGATTTCAAGAATATCTGTTTCATATAGATTTAGATTTTAGAAATTCATGTGGAATTTCTAAATGGATGTTAAACATAGGTGAAAATTTCTTTGTTGCATATCTAGACCCTGTGGTCATTTTTATTCCAAGAGTAGTCAGCCCTAAACTGAACCAGAAGTCAGGAAGCTTCTACTTTGCTAAATAAAGACTGCTGCTCCATGGACTGCCCCTATGGGGTCATAAGTCTTAATTCCAAAAACAATCCACTCCACTGACCATCAACCCCACCTACTTCCACCCAGGCAAAGTCCTCTGGTTCCTCTCCCCTTCTGCTCACAAGGCCACGACATCCTCTGACCAGCATTTATTCATTCCACACAAAACCCTGGGGAAGTGTGGACTCTCAGGAATCAAGTGTGTTCATAACATCCCCCCAGAACAAACATTATTGTTTAATGATGCTGGAAGGAAACATTTCCTTTATATACCCAGGTTCCTATGTGAACATGAGCTTCTTCAATCATATTGCAAGGGAATTTTTGGCTGAGATAATCTACTTAAATTAAGTGTATTACCACTGTTCTTTTTCTCCCCTTCTTAAAAGAGAATAATTAAATGCAAGGTTATATTTATCAAGGAAAACATACTAACCAGAAATCTGAAACTTAAGATTCCCATAGCAAATTACCTCCTTCACAAAATGTACCAGGAAAATTTTTAGGAAATTCACTTTTCAGAGCCAAAATCAGAGATCTGAACTGCTTACATGGAATATTAGTGTTCTCATTCAACATTGTTCAGATTTTCTGAAACACAGTTTATTTCTTATTGAAAAATAGTGACGCCTTAGAATATTGCTTTTATGTTCAATTTAATCAGAGAAACAACTTTTAGGAATGTGCTGAATACTGAGGAAAAAAATACTGGCTAATTACATATTTCCCAAAAAGCTTTGTAAAAGATGAGTAGAAAATGATTTGATATTCATTCAGAGCACGTGATCGTATTCCTTAAACACAGCACTCACCTCACTAAACTGGTCTTGCTTACTGCAGGACAATAAAGCTTATACACTGTTTCAAATTACTTATTCAAAATCAGGTATTAGTAATCCCAAGCATAAATTAGTTTCCTGTTTTCCACACACCAAACCAGTCTTCCTACATTTAATTCATTTATAATAAACTACAGAATATGATCTAAAAACAAAAATCTTGGACGCAGAAAGCTTACTCGAAATTATCCAATAATTTTTCACACTTTAAGCCTTTTTGCATACGCACATACTTGGGTCACCTGAAAAATTCCAGGTCCCTGGCCACCTGCAGTCACACATGCAATGCCCTCTGCATGTATGACCTGAATCAATGCTACAGCTGTACTAGAGCCACTTCTGGGGTCCCACTTAACGCAGCTCCAGGGGTCGTCCCTTTATGTCTCTTAAACTTAATATAATACCTGCTGAATAGTATGTTAAGAGGTCATCAGAGCTTTGGGAATGAAATGAATATTATGATTTGGCAAAAAACTGATGGCTGCTCAGAGCCTACTCTGATCAGTACTCACACGCCCAGGAGCCATGGAATAGACCTGGAATCCAACCATACAAGAAAGGCTGGTACCTTTAAGGCCTGGTGTCTGAAGGTCATAAACGGGTGTTGTGATATGGCCACAGGGGATCCTGGCTAAGTATCAAAACACCCAGCTGTCTATGTATGTGTTCAAGAACTGTGTATGATCTCTTAGGGCTACAATAAAATCTCTAGAACTCTGCAGTTCCTTAACATATATGTGTGTGTGTGTGTGTGTGTATGTGTGTGTGTATAACAGTGAAAATACTAATGCTTAACACTGAGGCACTGAGAACGTTTGTAAGGGTGAATTATAGTACTAAAATATTCTTTAGAAAACTGTACCTAAGTACTCACATTTTCTATTAGGTCACAAATGATAGCATTATTGAAGTAGTCAATGTGAGTCCATTCTATATCCTAAAAGACAAAACAGAACAAAATCCAATGACACAAGATGAAGCCACGACACTACCATCCATAAAGCAGACTTTGCCCATCTTATCATATTTCCCTTCCTCTCTGAATTTATTTTCTTTACAGAATGGGTACTGCAAATGTCACAGGCAGTTCCCAAAACTTTCTCAATGCAGCTGCCTACCACTGACATAATCTGATTGAAGCAAACACCCTTGACCTGTTCTGAGACTGCCTTCCATTCCACTCTCCCATCTGCAGCAATTTCCCATGCACTTCACTGGCCCTGGGCCAAATATTTACTCAACAGGCCCTTGGGTCAATATTACTTTGTGTATGTTTACAATGTTTATAAGGAAATAAGTTAGAACTTGATCCCAAGAATTTAAGGCCTAGATTCTTCTGTTCTGAATCTGTAATCATAAGGAAAAAAATTAATTTTAGAGTCAGTCTTGTGTTTTAGGGAAGTTAACTCTTTCAAGTGCTAAAAAAAGGCCAGCGCTACCACAAAGTATTTTCAACATAAGGAAAGACATGAAAACCTATCCACTGGTTCTAACACTGGCTACAAAGCCAAATCCGTAAAGCCAAATGTAATCTGTGTCTACTTACATTCTGTCTATAAATGTAAACATTTATTTGTCTTCTATTCATAAAGCAAGCTAGGAATCTTTCTATATATTCTTAGAAGTGTTTTAAATGATCTGCACAAACTGTTTTAAGTTACCCATCAAAGTTTGGGCATTCTCTTCATGATGAGAAGACAGGAAAAGAATGAATCGTGCTTTTAGAATATTTATGTTACCAAAAGGTGCCAGACAAGTATAAAACATTTCTGAAGCATAATGAGTACTCTAAAAAATAAAGATGAAATATTTATGATTTAGCTTTCGAGTAAATGGGTTGTTTTACTAAGTCACTGGCGATAACAATCACATTAGAAAAATCTATATGGAAAGAAAGATAAAAGAGAATTCAGTGTCCTTAATGGCTTTAAATGATACTAAGAAAATAAAGGAAAACAGGTAATACCATTACTAAAATATTAAGGCAAATAAACAAAAAAGGAAATAAAAATATAAACATAACAATTCCTCCCTTTTATTTTTTGAAATAACTAATTTTATACCTGGAAAAAGACTGGCTATTTTTAAAAATAATAGGATGAAAAGCAAATATATATTTTTAAATTAATGATGAAAAGACTCTGCAAACACTACTTCTGGTTATTTTAAGATTACATTAAATGAGACAATCCATACATAGCACTTAATACCTGCTATGTAGTAAGCGCTCAATAACTATTACCTATTTTTACTATAAATTTGAATACTCAATACTTTTTGATATTGAAAAAAGTCTCAAAATATTTTCAAATCTACTTACAGTGATACTGACTTTTTTGGGTATACAGTTCTCTAAGTTTTGGCAAATGTGTAATGTCAAGTAACCACCACCATAATCCGTCCCCAAAATTCCCTCGTGCTGTCTCTTTGCAGCCACAACCCTCTCACGACTCCTATCTCCTGGCAACCCCTGACTCTATAGCTTTCTATAGGCAATCAGTCTCTATAGCTTTGCCTCTTCTAGAGTGACAGATGGAATCATACAGTTTGTAGCCTTTTGAATATGGCTTCTTGTTTAGGCTATTTTCTGAATTAGAATTTATATTATGAGTAAAAAAGGACCAACACTTTAAAAAAGCATTTCAACATTACCTCCCGTATATACTCCTCCTGCTCTTCTTTAAGTGTAAGTTCAATGAAGATTTGTTGCAGCTTTTCATTACAATAATTAATAATGAACTGCTCAAAGCTGTTGTCCTGTATGGAGAAAATGAAAAAAAGCCTTAGAAACCATGCCACTAGCTCTCCCAAAACAATGACACTCAGACATCTCAATCCATGAGAAATGCCACGCATGATCTCTCAGATTTAACTGCAGCCCAGCACACGGCTCCTAGGACAGACGCTTGCCCACTGCAGGTACTTGAGGAGTGGGTCATGAGTAAGTGATGAATGAAGTACACACAAATGATGCAATATTTGAAGGATGAAGATTTTTAGTTGACAGAGAAGCACCCCAAACAGAGAAGCTAGAAACAATCTCACTTCCTTTGCTGAAAGATCAGCAAAGACACAGTGAGCTCCACAATCTGTCACCAAGTTCTGAATCTTCCATTCTCAGGTGAAACTTTAGAGCTTAAGGAAGTCCTCCTGAACTGACCTCTTACTGTCCCCATCCAGAGACAGATCCCTCACTCTGACTCTTACATCCTAACCCTTTTTATAGATCATGTTATATGAACATGTATGTGTAACTGTACACATGTACAGATAACTTCACATACATCTGCCTCACTAGCCTGTACACTCTTACGGGCGAGGGCTGACCATGCTCTCTTGTTCACTGTATTCCTACTCCTTACATAGCACCTCACACCTAGCAAGTTCTCAATATGTACTGGCTGAGTGAATGAACAAATGAAGTTCCTTCCAAATGGAGACCCAAAGATTAAAACATCTCCCTGACAAGAAACAATCCCTCTCTGTAGAAGGCCCACACCCCTGATCACTCTTACAAGTCTCAGCAGCCTCTCCTTCATATTAATCTCTTATGATTTCACTGACAGAAGCTTTATGTCTAAATCATTTCTGAACAATCTGCAGGGCTTAATGTATTGCTGTACATCCTGAGGGCACCAAATGAATAAATTTATCAAGAACCACATCATCCAGGAAGAAGTAGATCTGACACTAAAACTTGTTGTTTTCACCTCTATTTTTCTTTACTGCCCAAAGATGGTGGCAGTGGGAGCAAGTGATAGTATGTCTCCACCATTGGTAAAATGGACTCTTCTCCCACAGTGGTGGCCAGTCCTGGTCTAATGAGCAAGGAGAGCCCACATGTAATGGTGTGGCCAAAGCTCACTGCTCCTTGTGAACAGGCACAGCCACCGGCCTTCAAATCCCTCCACATATGATAGAAGTGAAAAAGTCACAGAGTCTTCTGAAAGTTGATCTTTAAAAATCAATTTTGGTCCTACTTAGGAAAACTTAAAAATGATACTTATGCTACAGCATCTAACTACATTCTTTCCTGGAAGTCAGCTAGGAATTTCTAATCACCAGTGATGCAGTGATCAGAGGAAATTTTAAACTCGAAGTCATAAATAACACATGTGAATATACTATCAGTGACTTATCTTGTTAATGCTAAACTTAGTCAAGGATGAAAGTTTGTTTGTTTTATGTCTTGAAGGGTCTTACTAAAGGGCAAACATTTATTTTCAACACTTTTGACAAATATAGTCAGATACAAAGGGTACTTCTCAGTCCTCATTTTCACACAAATTTTTAAAAACCCTGTGCTCAAATTCACAGAGTTAACAATTTCAATTAGAAACTGAAGTTGGTCTAGTATAGATGCCTTATTATTATTTACTCAGCATAAAGGCATTCCATATATCATAAAGTCTCAATTCCTTTGCTAAAGTATGTCCCTATATGATGCAACTATAAATAAAACCTATAAGTAAAAGTAAAATATTAATAACATAATAAGTAAAAAATTAATAAGAGCAGATCTTTGATTTTTTAGACAACAGTCTCATGGAGCAAATCTGTTATTTGGCAAGTCTGTGCCCATGGAGCTATTTCAACCCAATTATGCTAAATCATCAAACAGCAAATAATGAGAAGGAAAGGAAAGCACTAGTGTCCTCAGACACATTGTGTGGCTATGAACAGCTCAAAGTACACTTCTAAAACAGGACTATGAAACACACACAAGCAGATTAGAAACCAGAGGCAAAGCTTCACAATTACAAAACAATTTAAGGATTAAATTACAACTAAATTAAATTTGCCCATAACCTTTAAAAACTCCTGTATAGATTCTGTATTTTATATCCACACGGTTATTCAACAACCACTTACTGCAAAACTCACACAGCTAGAGAAGCTATTAACACAGGAGCATGCAACAGACCAGCACTGCAAACAGGTCATACTTACTGCATTCTGGTGCAAAAAGGGACAAATTACACAAAATGCAGTCAGTTCTCAATTAGCAATAAACTTCTAAAAGTGAGCACGTATTGACAGTTATTCATGGTTACAAATGATGGCTTTTACCATTCAGGCTGTATTTTTGATGGGTGTAAAACTTTGGATCATGACCCATATCCAGTCAATTCAAAAGACAGGACCCACAATACCTTCCTGTGGTGTCTGAACTGTGGTTTGCTAGGGGAGAGTTCTTCAGGATAAAAATGGTTTGACCGAAATAATGATAAATCATGTAACTTGCCTGAAGCTTTAAGCCTTCAAAATCCAATGCTTCTAATTATAAATTATCAGGAAAAAGAAAACATGTATGACATGTATCCAAGGTCCACATCCACCCAAAGAGTCAGGGGCAGCGGTGGTTGGTGGATCGCCAAACAGGGAAGAGACCCATCAAGATCCAAAAGTAATTCCCCTTTCCCACCCCAGTGACACATCCCTGTGTAGTACTGTGCTGAGGCTCCTTTTCAAAAACCAACAAGGAGAGAGTATTCTCCTGGAGATGCCCTAATAACAAAAACTTGCCTGTCTGACCTTACCCTAGAGCTAAAAAAACACCCCCCGCCCCCGCGAAAAAAAAACCCGAACAAAAATAGAATAGCACAATCACCGATGTAGAAATTAACTTACTTCCTCACAGAAATCAGCATCTATTGCAAACACACCTCCAAAGTCTCCAAAACACATCACATCATGGGTCACCCAGATGACCATTACTGTTCAAAGTGAAGGCTAAAGACACACACCTCTCTTGTGATCTAAGCTGAAGTTGATGGCACTGTTCAAATGTGGAGGAAAATGGGACTTCACATATGATTAAAAACTTGCAAAAATTTAAGGAATAATCAATAATCTGCAGAAAATTAATGAATAGCCTGGTAGCAGTTCATAGAACTCCAACTTGTATATGTCTAACACATTTCTCCATTAATACGAGTATTAAATTAATACCTGGTTTTCAACCTGGGCCCCCTCTCCTTCATAAAATAGCGAAACTGACACTAGAAACCACCAGATGAATATGAAGGCCCCAAAGCAACTTTATATTCACAGACTTTTTTGGTTTGTCAAGAACTGTGTGAACAGCCAGCAATCCCTGAGCCAGGCCCTCTCCCATGTGTCAGGCTCATGAATCAAAGCCTCCAGAAGAGGAAGTGGGCAGGAACTTGCCCCAGGAATGACTCATCTCCTCTCTCCAGTTTTCCACCCATGCTCCAAGCATGCAATTTTTCTCTACTGTCTTACCCACATTTATCTCTGAAGACTAAGGAATAAAACTAAAACTTAGAAACATCTTCAAACAAGTACCTTCTGGGCTTTCCATTACATAACCTCCCTAAATGAAGCTGAGGCTGCTTCAGAGAACAAAGGCAAAACAGCAAGGTGTCTGTTCTCTGCTATTTCACGCTATAGTTACCAACTATAGATTGGGATAGTGAGCACTTACTTTGTTTAGAAGTATATAATATAACCAAATTTTAAACGCTGGGGCTTCTTTTAAGAATTCTAGACTTTGAGTTCATCCTTTCAACATCAAAACAAACAAACAACAACAACAAAAAAACAAAACCCAGGAAATCATATTCCCAGTCGGTTCATAACTCGTTTATACTCACAAGTATCAATCATAAACTCTCCAATATAAATTATTTAAGATGTATCAAAAATACTAGCCACTTTGTATATTCTCCTTAGCAACACAGGAGGCTGGTGATATTTTATACTCTTTAAGGAAGACAGATATTTTTAAAACTCTTAGGCTCTTTAAAAACAATAAATATTGAAAGGAAGACAGTAAATAGAAGGGGCAGCTCTGTCCCTCTGTATTTGGGACACAGAAATGGGAAGGAGTCTGCGGGTGAATATAACGTATTAGAAACAGTGAGTAGTCCAAACACAAAGACCATGATTTATCTGAGCAAAAAAAATACTGTTAATTACATATTAGTGTTTCTTATAGTTCAGCACTTTCATTTGAGGTCAGATTTTGAATATAACATGCTGGCTTGGGGGTTTCTATATTTTTACATCCAGTAAGTCTCCTGCATAATAAATGAGTCAATACCTTTAATAAAAGTTATAGGATTTTGAGTGTGTATCACTATTTTAGGGAAGTTGAGCTATATTATTGTTACAAAATATGCTGCTGGTCCTTGCAAAGATTTATTTGGTGTTAAAGCCTTTGACAGCTTATGATTATAATGCTGTTCCTACAGGAAAATATAATGCACTTAACCACAGTCCATTTTTAAATATCTCAGTGTCAAGAAATAGGCTCCAAAACAAGAACTGCTTTTCTTAGAATGTATTAAAAAATCCTCAAAATATATGAGAAAACCATTTAATATGAAATAGTCTCCTTTTTAGACATTTACAAAATTGAATGACTAGCTAAAGGTTTAGAAAATTTCCCTTAACATTTTTTCTTCCAGGTATATACTAAAAAACAACAAATTTTAAGAAAAACGACGTTATAGTGCTCTTCTTAAATATCTTAAAATTTCATCTAACAGCTTTTTATACCTGGAAGAAATACACACATATTATTAGATAGAACAGAAGTCCTACTTCACAAAGGAAGAAAATTATAATCCAAATATTCCAATTATTCCACACATTTAAGTTTGAATTTTTTTTTTTTTTTTGATAGAGTCTCGCTGTTGCCCAGGCTGGAGTGCAGTGGCATGATCTTGGCTCACTGCAACCTCCATCTCCCAGGTTCAAGTGATTCTCCTGCCTCAGCCTCCCAAGTAGCTGGGACTACAGGAGCGTGCCACCATGCCCGGCTAATTGTATTTTTTGTAAAGATGGGGTTTCTCCATGTTGGTCAGGCTAGTCTTGAACTCCTGACCTTGTGATCTGCCTGCCTTGGCCTCCCAAAGTGCTGGGATTATGAGTGAGCCACCATGCCAAGTTTGGGCTTTTTTTTTTTTTTTTTTTTTTTTGAGACGGAGTCTTGCTCTGTCACCCAGGCTGGAGTGCAGTGGCCGGATCTCAGCTCACTGCAAGCTCCGCCTCCCGGGTTCACGCCATTCTCCTGCCTCAGCCTCCCGAGTAGCTGGGACTACAGGCGCCCGCCACCTCGCCCGGCTATTTTTTTGTATTTTTTAGTAGAGACGGGGTTTCACCGTGTTAGCCGGGATCGTCTCTCGATCTCCTGACCTCGTGATCTGCCCGTCTCGGCCTCCCAAAGTGCTGGGATTACAGGCTTGAGCCACCGCGCCCGGCCTGGGCTTTTTTTTTTTTTTTTTTTTTTTTTTTTTTTTTCTGAGACGGAGTCTAGCTCTGTCGCCCAGGCTGGAGTGCAGTGGCCAGATCTCAGCTCACTGCAAGCTCCGCCTCCCGGGTTTACGCCATTCTCCTGCCTCAGCCTCCCGAGTAGCTAGGACTACAGGCGCCCGCCACCTCGCCTGGCTAGTTTTTTGTATTTTTTAGTAGAGACGGGGTTTCACCGTGTTAGCCAGGATGGTCTCGATCTCCTGACCTCGTGATCCGCCCGTCTCGGCCTCTCAAAGTGCTGGGATTACAGGCTTGAGCCACCGCACCCGGCCAGTTTGGGCATTCTTATAACTGAAAAGATGGTCTGTGATTTCTGAGAAATATTTACAGCATATCTATAAAAGATACACTATAAGACTTTGATTCACGAGACTGACACATGGGGATGGGTGCCCAGCTCTGGAATTCAGGGATTGCTGGCTATTCACACAGTTTGATCTATCGATCCATCCATCCATCTTTCTTTCTTTCTTTTACAAATCACAGCAGTTGTCATCACTTTCCTTTCTAAATCTACTTT
Source organism: Macaca thibetana thibetana (assembly GCF_024542745.1). Taxonomy (NCBI): domain Eukaryota; kingdom Metazoa; phylum Chordata; class Mammalia; order Primates; family Cercopithecidae; genus Macaca; species Macaca thibetana. The sequence goes on from NC_065589.1 coordinate 51,435,535, forward strand.
AAATTGTTTCCTTCCTCTTCAATTATAAGCTTTCTAGCATAAGAAGGACCAAATGAAGGCAAGAAACTAGAGTAGAAGGTGCTGACCACAGTCAGAATTTCTTTCAAAAACAATTTAGAAAACAAATCTTATAATCATGAGGTGAACCTACCAGGCAACAATGACTGCTGCCCATGTATTAGATTTTTTTATTTGAAATAATCATTGCATCTAGCCTATCATACTCTTACCATATATGGGTCCCTTTCAGTGAGGTTTATGAGGGCAAGATAAATAAGGAGTCCATAATTGAAAGTAATTAGCACTTTGCCTGTGTTAAACTAGCTCCACTGAATGAAAGGTGAAATAATCAGCTACTACTGCCTGCTTTGGTCTACAGAACACTAATGACCAATCAGATTTTCCTAGTAAAATATCTGCCAGTTTTAATACCTGTCAGATAAGTATGTAGAAAACGAGCTGAAATCAATGTAGATTGCTCAACTTACTTTTTAACTTAGCATCTTTTTTTTAAAAAAAAGAATAGCAGTTCTTTTATGGATATGCTATAAATATTGCTCAGAAATCACAGACGGTCTTTTCAGTTATAAGAATGTCCAAACATAAATGTGTGGAATTGGAGTATTTGCATTATAATTTTCTTCCTTTGGGAAGTTGGTCTTCTGTTCTACCAGGGTGTACAGCTAGATTTTTTTTCCTCTATGAATTTTAATTCACTTCACCTTATTTTTGGTATCATTGTTCCACTGATCTGTTTTCCAGATTGACATCGGATCACATGTGGCCAGCCAGGCAGCACTTCCAGCTGGTACTGGAATGTTTTGCAGTCAAATCCATGTGTCATCAACCCATGGTTTAGTGCATCAGTTTCCCTCTTCCGTTTAGAGACAGACCACAGGGAATGAAAGGTTTCCACCAGCTCAGCTAAAAAAGGCATTTTCATGGGAACTGTGGGGCCATGGGACAATTAGATGCATTTTTTTAAAAAAAGTCTCTCTCTTTACTGTCCAGTTTTTAAAGAGATGCCCAGGGTATTCTAAAAGGCAGAACTCTTAATTCCTACAGTCAACTGAAGAACAACAGAACAAAGAAAAAAATAAATGTTATTTATACTCCAGCAGTTTCTTTTCACGTGGGTGGAAAATATCACAGAAATTTTCATTTTTGCCTTGATGTGGATCTGAGTCTTCTTCCATACTCTGTCTGACCCCTTGTACTTCAACTTGCGGTACTTTTAAGTTCTTAATTTTCTTGGTTTCCTAATACTCTGAGCTTCCTGATGTCTCCATGTGTTCTAACATCACTGAGAATCCAGGAAAATATAGACTGTCATCTGGGAATGTATGTGAATAATTTATTAAATGAAGAAAAAAAACTTCTGTAACTCTGTATTAAAAAGCAGGTGAAAGTACCTAAAAATCACCAACCAAACCTCTAATCTAACCTCCCCACAAATAAATTTATTTATTTTAAAAAAGTTATTAAAAATCAAAACTGAAGATTAATCTGAGAGGCCTTAGAAAGGAAAATGGAGGGAACAATTAAATATAATGAAAAACGAATCTTGATTCTCTCAAGGAACTGGGGGGAAAAAAAGAAAAAGTATTTACTGCATGGAGAAGGAAAGTTAACTTTTTATAATTTGATGGCTATTAAAAGATTTGCTATAGACATATAACTGATTGGATTTGGCCTTGGCTGAAAGTTCTGTTTAAATGGAGTGAAAACCGCCTCCCAGGTTCAAGCGATTTTCCTGCCTCAGCCTCCCAAGTAGCTGGGACTACAGGCACAAGCCACCACGCCCAGCTAATTTTGTATTTTTAGTAGAGACAGGGTTTCACTGCGCTGGCGTCCCAAAGTGCTGGGATTCCAGGTGTGAGCCACCGCGCCCAGATGAACAGTAGGTGAGGCCTATTGTTTTACAAGGGTGTTCCATACAGTGGCCAAGCAGCACGAACACCACATGCTTGGAATTTGCAGTTTACTCCAGAGATTTCTGTCTAATAGAGCATTTGATCTCAACCTTGAGTGCACACTGGAATCACCTCAGAGCTTTAAAAATATTGCTGCTGCGGCCTCATCTCCAGAGATTGATATAATTGCTCTGGGTACAGCCTAGACATCTGAATTTGCAAAAGTTCACCAGGTGATGCCAATGCACAGCTCTCTGAGAATCACTGAAATAGAGTAATCCTCTGAAGAAAGGAAGAATATTTAGAAATATAACGCAGGCAGCCAGGTGGGCGCGGTGGCTCATGCCTGTGATCCCTGCACTTTGGGAGGCTGAGGCGGGTGGATCACAAGGTCAAAAGACCGAGACCAGCCTGGCCAACATGGTGAAACCCTGTCTCTACTGAAAATACAAAAACTAGCTGGGCGTGGTGTTGCAGGAAAATCACTGAACCCGGGAGGCAGAGGTTGTAGTGGCCGAGACTGCGCCACTGCACTCCAGCCTGGTGACAGAGCAAGACTCCATCACCAAAAAAAAAAAAAAAAAAAAAAAGGAAATATAAAGTAGGCATTTTCATAAACTGAAGTTCAGTCTAGTTGAAACGGTGTTGAGAAAAATGATGGTATAACTTGCAGAAGGAGGACACATTCAGCAAGACAGGTACGGAGAGAAACTTGAATTAACCAGAAGTGAAAAATATTCCTGGACTGCTGAAGGGTATAGGGTATTTCACCCAGCACCAAGTTAAAGGATGTTTACACAGGAACATCTGACTTCTGCTCTGATTAGGTCTGTAGCAAACAAACTTTTAAAACATAATATAGTTTCCTGATTAGACTTTTCTACCTGATAGGATGTGTCCTCTGGCAACAAGAGACTCTCAATGTTAGGGCCAAGACTCTAAAAGCCATGCAGACAAAGAATACCTTAGTTATGTTTACTACTTATCTGGTAACTCAATAAATACTTGAGAAATGACTCAAATTGTTTATGAGTTATAACTCAGTTTCCTTTGAGTGTTATAAGCATTTCTTTTCCCAGGGCTAATTAGATCTTAGGACCTACTGGAAGACAAAGTTAACTAGATATCCCATCATAATCTCATTAACCTATTTTTTTAAAGTTTCCATGTGTTGTGACATGATACTAAGCCCTTGCCCATTAGCTTAAGATCAATAATCTTTTTCTAGCAAAATTAAAACAAAATCAGTTTCTTTGACTTTAGAAATGTCATTGAATGTATCTTCTTAATCTAACTTTCCAGTGAAATCTCTGCTTACCATCTCCCCTGCTCGTGAAACCATTTAAATCTACATCAGCACAGCAATGTGTTAGGTAGTAAGTCCTTTTCCCTGCCAACTGTAAAGAATGACTTTGGCACTCTGCCCATTTAGTGACAGTAACCTGAGGTTTCACTAGAAAGAAATTAATTTTGGCAGTCATTTCTGAATGTACTCAAGCATTTCTCTTAACTCAGAAACCTCAAATTCTTCCCTTTCTACCAAGGAATTGTTAGCTTTCCTTTGTAGATTCTGCTAAATGGGCAACAATACAAGCAGACGCTGTGTTGAAGAACTCTGTTCTGGGGACCCCATGGTGTCGGACAGCCACCAGCACACACACTTCCATCTAGGAAGGCACCCAATGCTGGCCAGGAGCTTGGAGTGATGATGAGGGTGGAGAAATAGGGGAGTCAAGAGACTTACCATATTTATTTCTTTTTTACTTCCAGATACTGGGGAACCTGTTACTTTGGGAAGAAAGGTGAGGAAGTGCCCCTGGTCTCAATCTTAGTAAGAAAGAAAAGCAATAAATGAAAATATTGAAAGGGCCTGGAGTTTAGGTGCTGAGTCTGCCACTAAGTAGCTGTATAACCCTGGGGAGTTACTTGACCTGGGGAGCTTTACTTTCTCATCTGTAAAATGGGATTCGTAATAATAACAACTACATCATGAGGCTGTTTTGAAAAGTAAATCAGACAATACACACACCACTTGCCACAATGCTTACAAAGAGTGGGCCCTCAATTAGTACTTACCATTAACTATTAAAGATAGAATACGATTGAGGGAGAACATACTAAGAAAAAGGCATTCGCTAGCAAGGTCTGGTTTAGGTGAAAGGAATGATCTGATGTTTTTTTCTGTGATTCTGTGACCCTAATTTTCTAGAACATGTAAATTCTTTGGGAACATTCTGGGCACAGCCTGGTTCCTTAAAGAAATTCACAAATCTTACTTGTGGGGGAGAATTAAGAAATGAGGAGCCTGATCTACTTCTTATTTCCCTGAACCAAACGAAAATGCCACTCCTAAAAGTGAGAATAAATGTTTTAATAGATCCTTAAAACTCCTTCTAAATGTCAAAGTTAGCAAGGGGGCAAAAAGGAAATTCTAACACAAGTACATAATGATTATTTTATTTTCCAAACCACTTTTTTCAGGGGCCATGCTCATCTTCCCTATATCATTCTAATTTTAGGTATATGTGTTGCTCAACCAACACAAATGGTTTAAATACTTAATCTGTAACAAGCATAGAATCATTTTAAAAATTCACTATGAGCTTCAGCAGAAATTATTTCAACCTCTGCAGCAGAGTTCATTATCATAAGATCACAGTGATGAGACTCAACAAGTCACCTAATCCAAACCCTCTTTCCCCGAGTCTCACAGATGAAATGACCAGCCCTGGCCAGGCCAGAACCTGTGTCCAGCCCTCCTGTGGCTTTCTTTATGGCACCAACCTACCACACTTTCTAAACAACACACAAACGGCCACAGCCATACTCATGTAGCTTGCTGGAAGCCTCACAGTTAGAAATCTAAATATGCAATTTCAAGTCAGGTACTAATACAAGTTCTTTTTAAGCAGCACTGTCTCAAAAATGCTGGCTCTCAGCATACACACAACACAAACACACATACACACACACACACTCACACACACTCTCTCTCTCTGGCACACATGCAGGAATACACAACCAAATGTTGTTACATCTACACAAAGATTACTTGGTAGATTCAAAGTGATAGTGTGTTGCATCTACACAAAGATTATTTGTAGATTCAAAGTTACAGTTACTTATAATGTCTATATAAGACAGGATTTAATTTCCAACCATTCCACTTTACTAAAGACATCACAAAAAAATTTTTAAATCTTACCTCGAAAATCTCAAAGCCATAAATGTCCAAAACACCCATGACCTTCTTTCTCACTTTTGTTTGTGCCTTAAGAAAGTTTCAAATTAAAGGGTTAATTAAGGCATGAAATATAACACTACAAGCATCCAAGGAACATAGATATATATTACAAGTTAATCATGTTTCTCAAGTAAGAAAATAACTGTAATTTAGCTGTTTTTTAAAAAAAACTTATGAGATGGGGCATTGCTATAGAACTTTTAGAAATTTTAATAATAGGTGATATATTTAAAGAAGGCATTAGTGGTGCCTTTCGAAATCACCTAGTCCAACACCTTCATTTTAATAATGAATAGATTAAGATCTAATGAAGCAAAGTGACCTTTTCAGTGAAGTATGTACAACTAGTTAGCAGGAGAGCCAGGCCAGAACCTGTGGCGCCGACCTCCAGAGTAACTCCACAAAGACCATCCGACTATTCACCAGTCAGAAGCAACACACATGGCAAAACAAAATAAACGAAATCCTTGACAAATTTCAATCTTATACATGGTAAACTCTTTTTAAGGAATAATCTTTATAAGTGGTAATCAATTATTTGATTATAAATTTAAACTTTATTCAACTTAATGTTTATACTGTGAATAACATTACAACTGATTTTGCTCATAGACATTCAGTACCTTAATGCTTTCATTGATTCGATTTACCAACCACGAAAACAACCTGCTGTAGAGGTTTTTAGCCAGAGCATCACGGGCATAATAAGCCTATTAAAAAACAAATAAACAAAACTTAACACTCACAATTCCACAATGCTTACTTTCAATAAAATCATAAAGATATTTTTAAAAAAAATTCAAAGCGCTTTTATTTCACATTTCTTTGCAGAACCAGTTTTACTGTGCCATAAACAATCAAGTTGTTAAGAGAATGAGGCAAATTGTTTATACACAGTTACACTTTTTCACAAACCAGGAAACTAATTTTAAATACTGCAAAAAACTTTCACCATAAAGATATTTATTTCAATGTCATGGAACAGAGAAGAATCAGACGCAATTTAGAAGTCCAACAATAGGGGGTAGTAAGAGAAATATGCACTGAGAGTAATGTTACATAGTCATCAGAGAGCGATGGTTGTGAAAATCAGGTAATGAAATGGAAATGCTCATGTAATGTGAAAATTAAATAACTGTATACTTAATATGATAACATTTTTTAAAACCCTTATACACAGAAATGGAAATTCAAAGGAGATATATTAAAATGTCTTTGACTGATGGAATCTGTAAATTTTTTTTCTTCACTCAATCTTTTTTTTATTTTTAAATGTTTTTGGAGACAGAGTCTCACTCTGTTGCCCAGGCTGGAGTGCAGTAGCACAATCTCAGCTCACTGCAACCTCCGCCTCCTGGGTTCAAGGGATTTTCATGCCTCAGCCTCCTGAATAGCTGGGACTACAGGCATGTGCCACCAAGCCCGGTTAATTTTTGTATTTTTAGTACAGGGTTTCGCCTTGTTAGCCAGACTGGTCTTGAACTCCTGGCCTCAGGTGATCCACCCACCTCAGCCTCCCAAAGTGCTGGGATTAGAGAGGCATGAGCCACCACGCCTGGCCACACTAATCGTTTGAGTATTAAAAAAAAAAACTTCCACAATGCGTTCTTTTAAGTTATAGAATGAACATAACCCCCTTCTTATGTGCTTATCTACTTTTAAAGCTATTCAGAACTACTTGACAAAGAGGCAGAAGACATATGCATCTCTATGACTCTTGGAATCCAAAGGCTGGAGAAGTCAGGTTTGGACAGCAGAATCTAAACACGCTTAAATGTACCAAGCGCCCAGAGCATACAGTAGGTAAGTACTAATGAGATGTTTAATACCAGCATCATGGGGAGGCCTAGAGGTTGGGTGTCAGTAGCCTAACAAGGAACTGGCCTTGGGAGAGAAAAAGCTTGAGATTTTGTTTCTATTTTCAACATGCTGGCCATATATGTGTATTTTGCTGCTTGTAAGTAAAAAGTTGGGTATTACTGTTCAAATTAATCAGTACATTTTTATTTTAGGAAGAGCACAACTTGTTATATTATGTGGCAATACTTTCTCTACATTTCTTCCTAAATAAAATGTAACAACTTTAATTAACACATTAACTTCCCTGGCAACATAACACAGCTGAAGATAACACCTTTTCCCTTCATCTGACATTTCCATGCAAATTCCAAACCTCCCTCCCTACTCCAATTAGGGTGACAGAATATACCTAGGAGTTGGCAACAAACAAACAAACAAGGGAGGGAATGCTTCCATAGTAGAAAATGCATGTCAAATGCTCAAACAGAGAAATCAGAATATAATTTAGATGCATCCTTCCCCAGTATCCTTTCTTCTAGTTTTTACTTTCTTAAAATAGGTCATTTAAGTGCTTGGAATAATGCCTAGTACACAGTCTACAGATGTACTTATATTGCTTTCTATCCTTTTCGTCTATTACTACCTCACGAGCCTAGATAATTTCCAAATCCTTTCCTTTTTCTTCTTATGAATTGAAGTTATCTCAAAACACCATGTATTTGTTGATGAGCCCTTTTTTATGTTAATGCCATCCAGCTTTTTTAGTTATATGCTGTCTACTTTCAACAAGCCACTATTTCAATAAGCAACTGAACAGTGACAACTTCTTCCGGTAAACTGCTTTATATTTTTTAAAGTGTATTAACAGCCAATATTAATCTTCTTTGGTTCCTTCAACAATATTTATTCCAGGGGTCTCAAACTCAAATGCTTCCAGGGACTGTGTGATAGAAATGAACAGGAAATGATGGCTCTCTCTGTCGGGGTTAGAGGATGCATTCCAGGCTAAAGGCACTCAAATTCAAAATTTAAAGAGCAAACAAAACCAAAGAAAATACTACCCTCTAGTCAACTAAAAATATTGCGCTTTACCTGGCCTTAGGGGCTGCCAATTTGCCACCTAGCTGCCAATGTGCCGCCCCTGACTTCCTGAGCCTGATTCATGCCACCGAATCTCCACAACAATATCCTATAAAGCAGTAAGGGAAGGAATGCCTATTCCCACTTAAGGACCACTAATATGGTGTGTAGAAATGAGGAAGACTCAAAGTGCACTAATTCACCATCTCAGTTTCAAAGCACACTATGAAAAGACCATGCACTTCTGCAGCTGCATGAAACTCACAGAGGAAAAGTCCAGGTGGAATGTGCTGCAGACATGGACAGTAACAACAGGCATGGTCCAGGACGGCAAGTGACAAGCAAAGTGGAGACTCAGAGATGCACAGACATGGAGCCCACCCTCCAGGAGTTTAGAGGTGAGCTAAGGAGATCAAACTAACACAGAGGAAACAAGCAGAGGGCAGGTGCCAAACTGCAAAGAAAAGGGGGTTCTGATGGGATGGGGGGTGTCTCAGGAGGCCTATTTGATCAAAGAAGTCTCCTTGGATGGGGCACAATCAGGTAGAGCATTTAGATGGGCAGAAGGAATGAGCATGGCATGGGGGGCAATGGGTAGGCAGGAGCAGAGGCACCAGGTAACAGAGAACTAGCAAGGAATAAATTGAGGTAAGCTGTGTGGGATCAGATTTCAGAGGACATCAGAAGCCAAGGAAAGAGTGTTTAGGAGAAGCTGAAAAACTCTTGTCTTGAGTTTCTATTATTTCAGTATTAGTCCTCCTATCTAGAGAAAGGTCTAAACGCCTTGGGAAAAGGAGGCATGGGGCAATAAAGGTGATGCTGGGGCCCAGGAATTGAAACTATGAGGAAAGGCTAGTAAAATGAATCACTTTCCAGAGGAATCAAAACCTCCCAGGCAATAGATCAGTGGAACCAGATACTCTGAATACTACATAAAAAACAAAACAAAACAAAACAAAAAACCCAGTTGACTAACGAGCCGAATAGCTGAGGATCTCTAGCCAAATTCTTTTATGCCAAAGGTTAAGAAAATGTGGAAAGTCTTCTTCAGTGATGTAAGGTGCCTAAAATAAGCTTAGAAAGTCAGGGTACCTGGGCCTGGTTCCCATAAAGGATGATTAAAAAAGCAAGAGTAAAACACACAATTTTAAAACACACAATTTTAAAAAGACCCAAAATATACATATTCCTAAAGGGCCTTCTTAAACAATACAGGCTTTTTCATGGCTTCCTTACAGACTTAACAATTCCCACTCTGGCTACTGAAAATGTCCAAACTCAGTGGCTCTCAAAATGTGATCCTGGACCAGCAGCAGCAGCAGAAGCAGCAGCAGCAGAAGCAGCAGCAGCAGTAGCAGCAGTGTCACCTCTCAATTTATAAGAAATGCAAATTCCTCAGTCCTACCCCAGACCCACTGAATCAAACACCGGGGGTGAGGTCTGCAAAACCACCAGGTGATTTTGATGCACGTTCAAGTTTAAGAATTACTGTTGCAGATTTGATTTGCCACTCTGACTGCAGACTTCACCTTTCCAGCCACATTGCTCTGAATCCCTTCACATAGCTACAGCTGTAGCCAAGCCTGATCAATCCAGGTTCTCAAACCTGGCTTTTCTCAATGTTTTCTTTTTGATATGCCCTTTCAGCCATACTTCACACATCTAAATCCTTTGATTGTCTCCATGAGGTCTTCCCTAATCCCTTACTTCCCTACTCATGGCCTATGTGTGGGCTTGTGCTGTACAGGCTCTCAGCAGCATTTTCTTAATTAAGTAAGCTACTCCGTATCTGACTGTGAATTAGTGAGGATGACTTAGACAGATATGACAGCAAAAGCAGTAATTTAGGAGGAAGGACAGGCAATGGCTATAGCTAGGAAAGGATTGCTACAAACCAAATTTCCATATATATAAAGTTATGGTATTTGCCACAGCCAAAATAACTCACCTAAAATAAGATATCAACGTTGAAAGCTAAGGACACAAAGGCATTCTTGCATTATAGTAGGAAAGGCTGGTTCAGCAACAGAGAGCAAGCCTGGCTCCACCCTACTATTTATGGAGGCTTTATGGATAGTTATAAGGAGGATGAGACAACAAGAATACAGTTGGACAAAGTGGGCCTGAGTGGAAGTCCTAAGTTAGTAATTTAATTCCAGTCTGAGTCATTGACTGGTGGGAAAATGTGTAAGCCATAGCACAAAGGGTTTTAATGAAAGGGCTGCAGAAGCTGCCTGGGTATACACGTATGTACACAGGCATGCAACCATCCAAACATCCACCCACTTAACCTGAAGCAAACGGAGAGAAGGCAGCAGCTCAGATTTGTGTCTTAGAAAGACTAACGACTTCACTGGCCCCAATATCAAGGGTAGAGGGGGTTCAAGAAGTAAGGCAGGGAGGCCAATTTGGCCACTTGACCACAAAACTGTCTTCTCCCGCTGTCTTCTCCAAATCAGTAAATGACAACTCCATGTTTGCAGTTGCTTGGGCCAAAACATTAAATCACCCTTGATTGTTCTCTTTCTCTTAAACCAGCTAGCACCAGCAAGTCCTGTTGCCTCTACCCTCAAATAATATCCACAATGTGACCACTTCTCACTGACTCCACTGCAACTACCTGGTTCAAGCCACCATCTTCTCTGGGTTAGTGCACATCTCCTTGAAGGTCCCTCGCTTTCACTCCTTTTTCCCCGACCCTCTGCTCTCCACATCACAGCCAGAGTGACCCTTTGAAATACAAGGCAGTCATGCCACTGTTCTGCTCAAAACCCTCCAGTCATCTCCCACCTCACTTTGAGTCTCCTTCCCTGGCCCAGGGAGCTCACTGATCTTACCATGGGCTAGTTTGCTACAGCACTTATTTCTTATGTCTACTGATTATTATCTAATTCCCTCTACCAGAATTTTAAGCTCCATGAGGGCAGGGATCCTTATCTGTTTAGTTTACTGCTCTGCTGCCAATGCCTAGAACATAGTACAATGATTGAGATAACAGCCTGTAAACTAAAATCTTTGTTTATACTTACATGAAAATAGCACAGACTTTTAAGAAACTTTCTTCTGTACATTATGTTTCACCCACCTGAGCCACATTCAGTGTAGTTGAAACTTTCTCCTGTTTGGCTTCAACTGTTCGGAAACTGAATGCTCGTTCTAGAACTGATTGATCAATGCCGGTCAATTCACAAATTTCTTTTAACTCTGTGGGAAGGTGGGGGATGGACACAAAAAGTGACTGTACACGTGCTGCTAATAATAATTTTGAAGGCTTAGGATGTTCTTTCTAAATCATAATCAAACATATCAGTATAAAATGTATACATCAAAAAACAAAGCTTAGCCATAGTTCTATTTCTGCTCAGTTTCATTAGAAAGCTTTCTCACACCAATGCAAAGCAGAAGTTTTACTTTCTACATTAAAAACTGGGCAGAAGTTCAAAGCAAGTTTCTTAAACAAAGTTGATTCTCCGCGGATGTACCATTTTTATCTTTGATTTTGCTTTCATCTAGACCATTCACTCGAGATTCAGGCTTGAACTCAATGTTCCCCAGTTTCAACACCGCTGCCACCACTGCCAAGACAGACTCAGCTTCATGATCCATAAAGCCCACAATCTGCATGGCATTCTGGGGAGAGAAAAAAAAAAGCAACTATTTTTTTCCTGTAGTTCTTTTCTGTTCTGTTCTGTTCTTTTTTTTTTTAAATGAATCATATTACAGATTTATTTCTGGGGGAAAAACCCCATAAAAGACAAAGCTATATCGAGTTCAGTGGTTTCCAACTGTGATTCGAGGGACCCTGGGGGACCTCTGGTGCTGTGGCGGGGGTTGGGGGGGCATGTAAAGAGGAAGACAGAAGAAACAGGGGGATGAGAGCAGAGCCTTGGGTGTCCACTTCCACTTCAACCACAGCAGCTCAGTTTGTATATATGTTGTTTTTTTTACACTGAGGTTTTGCTACTAGCAACAAAACCAACTTGCACAACTCCATACAAAGAAAAGCTCCTCATTCATTTTACATATCAGAAAAACTGTGGTTTGCAAAGGTGAAGTGCCCAGCCCAAGATACTGTGGGTAACAGGAGGCATCTGTTCATTCATAAATTTTTATGGAGTGCTAATTACGTGCCAAGTAAAGTGGTTCTAAAATCGGTCTTGGACTCAAGGTTTAAACAAAATCATGTCCAGGGATCAACAGACTATTGCTTCCATATGAAGATGTTTATATAGTTTTCTAAAATGACATACTCTAAGAGATACTTTCTTTTTGAGAACAGCTGGCTTTTTAAAAATGGCTAGGCTACATAGCAATGGGAGTAATGCAAGGTTTTGTTATTGTTGTCAAACATATACAAAAGTAGAGAGAGCAGGGAAAGAACCCACATGTCCTTTCACTCACCCTCAACAATTAACGGATGCCAATTTTGTTTTATCTATAATTCATCCTACTCTCCCCTTTCCCCATCACCACAGCTGTCTCATTTGCAAGTAAATCCCAGTTACCACATCATGTCTAGTGTATCACACATTAAGACAGAAAACAAGAGTATAGTGTTATTTAAAATCATCTTTTCTAATGAATGTGGAATGCTAATCGCTCTGGTTTATATATGAGTTTCTAAAACTGTATAAAAATGAGATTTTTTTCTGTCTCAAAAATAGTTTTGATTTAACATGATCCAAAGGCAGTTGGAAATTAACTTTTGCCATAAAAAACATTTGGAATTTAAAAATAACCTTAAAGGAGTCAAACCCCAGGATAATATAATAAGAAAGCTCCTTATGATAAATGGTAAAATCACACGCTCTAATAAAAGCATGGCCTTCACAATCTCATGTGATTTTTGAGCTAGTAAAAAAATCAAAGTAACAAAAATAGAATTCTTGTATAATTCTAAAACCTTAGGGAGAATGAGCTACACTTTAAAGAAAACTCAGAATTGTTACCTGTTCCCGCTGAGCAATGCAGTGCCATGCAATTTAAAGCTTGATGAAAGTACTACATCTTACCCGCACGGTTCTAAAATTTGCTGCATCATCCACTCCATTCACTTTGGCCGAATCCAGACTCAGGTAGTTATATCTGCTGAAATCCCTCTCAAGCTTAAGTTTATCTATTGAATCAAAGACACAAGTTGTTAAGTTGCTTCAATAAATCCAATCTTTAATATCTCATTCCCTTTGATATCTTGTTCACATCGGTAAAATGGCTTTGGGATTAAGTACTGAATCAAAAGAACAAAAGTTATACCCAAATATCAGTAACAGCATATTCTTAAAATGACTTTTATCACTGTGATAGCACACTTTGTTTTACACTTATCTAGATAAGTCTCTTTCGAGTTTTTATAATAAAAAATATCTTCAATGTATTATTTCATTATAACATATGATGTCTGCCTGGTGATTCCTTCACCATTGGATATTTGGGTTCTCTCTAGTTTATAATAATAAATATAGGGCAGTGATAAATGTCTTCATACCAATTGTTTTTTGGATTCATTTGAATTATTTTGTTGGAATATAGCCCAAAAAGTGGTGTGACTGGATGGCAGCCTCTAATTGTAAGAGGTCCTCGCTTTGAAGTAACACCCACAAGCTCCAAGCAGATCAGTGACAACTCTGCTAGCTTGATCCTTATAATACATGCACAGTAGATACTTCAGGGCTGTTTTAATTTGCATTTGTTGATTATTAGTGAAGATGACTTTTCCTAAGTGGTATTGACTTTTCACAGCTCTTCTTGTTTGAACTATTTGTCCACTACTTTTCATCATTTAGCTATTGGCTATTAGATAGTATCTTTGTGGAATTATGCTAATTCTCTAAAATTCCAAAGGCCATATTTTTATCTCTTGTATCAACTGCAAAATGTCTTCTCCACTATTTTTAAATATTCGCCTAACAATTTGTTTTTATGTAATTGTACTCATGTAATTAGAACGCTGATAATTTTCTCTCCCCAAAGAGAAAAAACATATTCTTCCATTTTATATTTTAAATGTATGATCAGTTCCTGCCCTACTAATTGGCTTTGGCCAAGTCCAGATTGAGGTAGTTCTAGCTGCTGAAATCCCACTTGTGTCGACTGAATCATCTGCACAGTCCTCAACACATCGGAGATGTATGGCACAGTATCTGGTGAGGTACAGGAACATTACACATACCCTGGGGTGTGGTAGAAGCAAACACACCATGTTCTTCACTTCAACTAGAATCATGGAAAATTCTTGAGAAGGAAGGGGCAAAGCATAGGGAGTATGTTTTAAAGAGAATGCGTCAGAAAGTGCTGTGACACTGAAAATTAAAACACAGAAACAATTCAGGCACGAGGCCTGTAATCCTAGCACTCCGGGAGGCCAAGGCAGGAGGATCACTTGAGCTCAGGAATTAGAGATCTGCCTGGGCAACATAGTGAGACTCCCAGCTCCAACAACAACAACAACAACAACACAGAAACAGAGACTTACTGAGGAGCTCTTCAGAGGCACCAGAGAGCAGTTGATAGAACACATGGAAGTTTCTTTCACCTCTTGGCTGTTTAACAACCCGAGATTTCTCTAAAAGATCTAAAGAGAAGAGTTAAATCATAGTATGGCATTTGTTTCACCTTCAAATCCACCATGCTTTTTTTCCTTCTCACTTTCTTTTTTACTTTCTATTCTGCGTTAATAAAATGAAATAATAAAGGAAGCTATATTTTCAGTTCTACCTTCAGGAAGAAGCACAACTCTAATGAAAATCACATTGAGTTTCATTTTCACCTAATGAAAATCCTACACAGGTCACATTCTTTTTAACTAATGAATATATAAATAAGTTACATTCAACACACTGATTAAAGATAATATCATTTTTATTTTAATAATGCTCTTGATTTTTTATGATGACATTAAATTCCTGAAAATGTAACATTACAAATGTAAGCAATGAAATACAGCCATTCAATTATGAGTCTACCTAGTAATTATAATAAAAAATCAGTTAACACTTTGAGATCTTTATTATGTGCTAACTGCTTTACAGATAGTATCCCACTGAATCCTCCCAACCATTTTATAAGGTATCATTCTACAGCTGAAAACACTGATAGTTCAGGAGTTTACATAACTCAGCTGGCAACCTGTGGAACTAGGATTTGAAATCAGGACTCTTGCACTCACATGGCCCATTACCTGGGAGATGCAAAGTAGAGTTTGTGGATATGTTGAAGTCTTAGAGAAAGATGGTTCTCATTGATTTGGTGTCATTTGATATTATATTTTCACTGACCCCAGATAATTTTCAACCCATAAATCTGAGGTTTTACCAAATTTTCAAATGGGGAAGGAGGAAGGAAGGGAGGGACGAGAAAGGAATCACTATGGCAGTATACAGCACAAGGCAAAGTACAATGGAAGAGGATATTCTTGCCTGGAGCCCTGCTTATCACTGACTAGTGATACAAAAGGCTGTGGGCAAAGGCAAACTTCAACTACAAAATTCCAAATTAGTAATGTCATCACTGAGCACTAATTCTAGAGAACACACAAATTTGACGTCCCCCCAATCAGGCTGCAATCTAAAACATCACGAAAAATGCTTGGTAAGGGAGAGAATGATGTGCCATTTAATCTAGGAATGATCATTCAACTTTTTAATTCGTATTTCTGGAACCTACACCAGCATTTATGGAGGAGTTTAGGTAGAGTGAAAGGGTATATATTTGATGAATGAGAAGTCCTAGGGTGCTCCAAATACGTAAGATTGTAAGAATAAAGAGATGCAGCGTAAGAAAGCATAAAAAATTAAGCCAACTGAAAAAGAACAAAAATATGTAAGTACAAAAATTATTAGGCGCAGGATGCTGCAGATTTTTCATGTTCTCCGGCTCTCATATGACTCGGAAGACTGCCAGTGTCCTTAAATCATAGATGGAAAATAATGAAGCCTTCATATTTAGAAAACATGAAAACAAAACAAAAAAACCCCAAAGGTTGAAAAGTACAAGTGGGATATAACTTAGGGAAAAAAAGGATTGTGTAATAATTACCATCTCTAAAAAATGGAATGTTTCAATTAATACGTAAAAACTGACGCGCAAAGCAGAAGATAGACTAAATACACAATGTTAAAGATGTAGTACGATTTTACTTATCGTGTGACTGAGCTTCTGTGGGATCCTGTAACAGTTTCAGAAGAAAAAACCCACAGGGCATGGGCACATTCTTCATTGAAAAGCTAATTTTTATAGGAAATTCCTCCAGTTTAGAAGAAAGTGGCTTGATTACATAAAAAATATAAACGCTACATTTGACTTCATCCATTCATGCACAAATTCCTTCAAACAGGTCATCTACTGCTAACGCACTATGTGCCAGCGATTTGGGAAGAAGCCTGGCACCAGATGGACACGTGCTGACCTTCCACTTGGCCTACAAAAGTCACACGTGTTCCTGGCTGCTCTTGCCACCCAAACCAACAGCAGCAGCTCTCTTCACAGTGAGATGCCAAGGCCTTTGTGAGCGAGGACAAGATGAGCTGCTGTCCTCTCACCTTACAGTGGCACCTTATAATGATGACAAGCGATTGTTTAGCAGCACTTCTACAATCACATTACAGGGTGGCTGGGCGCGGTGCCTCAAGCCTGTAATCCCAGCACTTTGGGAGGCCGAGGCAGGCGGATCACAAGGTCAGGAGATCGAGACCATCCTGGCTAACACAGTGATACCCTGTCTCTACTAAAAATACAAAAAACTAGCTGGGTGCAGTGGCGGGCGCCTGTAGTCCCAGCTACTTGGGAGGCTGAGGCAGGAGAATGGCATGAACCCAGGAGGCAGAGCTTTCAATGAGCCAAGATTGTGCCACTGCACTCCAGCCTGGGCAACAGAGCCAGACTCTGTCTCAAACAAACAAACGAACAAACAAACAAACAAACAAAAAACCACAATCACATTACAAAAGCAAACTGTAGTAGGTCAAGACATGAAACAACACCTTCAAAAAGCCCATGATAACACTACACTGTGCAACAGCAACACACTGTTTGACACCTTTTGAATAAATGCTCATAGACATTGCAGAGTGCAGAAATGGCAATGGCTGTAAGATTCAGCAGATAACAACTACCAAGTTAAAGAATAATATTAACTTGTGTGCGATGTGAAAAGAAATGCTGGCCAAATGTACTTTGTGAACTGCGCACACTGAAATCACCAGTGATTACTCTCATATTCAAATGTGAAACATGATACTATCATATTCAAACCTGAACACCTTCCCTGAGGTTGGTTTTATAATCCCTATTTTACAGATAAGAAAATGAGGCTCGCATCCCACTCTTGGTAAAAGCAATAGAGCCAGAATTCAAAGCTCTGGGTGACTAGGGATCATGCTTACAGTCTTTACAATTTTCCAGCCAAAAAAAAAAAAAGCTATGTCCTTAAACACTTGGAAATGCTGTACTTTGTATAAATACATGAATTCACCTAAGCAACTCAATCACAAGATGAGGAATCTTTTATTACAAAGCAGCTGAAGGTTTTACCACCTAAAATGCTTACTCTATTACCCTAGAGCCTCCAATTTCAGTTTCTTTATGACTTTTCTCGTAAGTCACAAGCTTCCAGGTAGAAAAGTAATCAGGGAAAATGTTTGCCCCCAAATAATTTACTCGTGCTTAAGACCATTCCTTATTGGTTTTCTTCCCCTAAATGTGCATGCACCAACATAATCTAACAGCTTGAAGCCATATCAAATAATTGCTCAAAGTAGAGAACATAAATTCAATTCACTATAGGGACTCACCACCTGACCGTTTTAATTTACTTAAATGTGCCCCTGAATTAAGTCAAAGCAGAACTTTTGCACAGCCTTCTCTTCTGCCTTAGGTGTACTTCTACCACCACCAGTTGAGCCTCTGCTAGCAAGATTTAGTAAAGAAGAGTTATTATTAGACACTGGATATTCAGTACAGAAGAGATATTCTACATATTCTAATGCAGCTACAGCCTCCTCACAAGATACGAGTTTAAGTTTATATTAAATTTAGCATAAATTTCCATTTTAAGGAAAGAGATAAACATATTAAGCCACTCTAATGGGGAAGTTAAGGGGGCAGGGACAAAGAAACAACGAATCAGAACCTGCCCCCCTGCCCTACTGCACTGCCGCTGCCTGACTATCAACACGGGGCCTGGCCGTCATGTAGGGGCTTTCCTAGTTCCACTCATTACCAGCTGGTCCACAACACGTATAGTGCCTGTGCATGTCAGAGACAGCCTCCCCAAGGCACAAGGTGTGAAATAAATAGTCTAAGACTGTACCTGCTGGAGGATGAAGTTTTTTTTAACAGACAAATAAATAAAAAGACATGTATTGGTTGAGAAGAAAAAAAAATCACATCACATACTTTGGGATGTAACAGAGAAAGGGTTAGATAGTATGATAAAAGCTTCATTATTTTATGTATACTGTCCTCTCCTGGAAAAAGAAGTGGTCCAAATTCTTGATTAAGGCTAATTATGAAAAAAATCAGCTTTGTCTTGTGAAGTGAGAAAGACAATGAAAGCCTGATTGAAAGACTATCACTCAAACTGATGGCCTACAGAGACCCCGTGCCTCCTCTCCAGTTGCTCCAAGACGAATATTATGAAAAAAGCATCTCAGCGGCATTTAGGTTCTTTCAGTGAATTTATGCCTCCTCAGTAAGGCAAAAGGATACATTAAACAACAAGCATGTGCCTGTGATCTAAGCAACTATAATTTATCTACCTTTTTCCTCTTGTCTTAATCACTCCCGAAGAAAAAGTACCAAACAACCAGTGAAGGAATAGGCATAACGGATGGTAGTTTCAGCGGAAAATTCTGATTATGAACTTATGTTTACTTATTTATTGGGATATATATTCTAAAATCTATTCTATACTTTTTCTGAAAACAGACTACATAACCCTCAAGATTGACAACCCTCAAGATTGACAAGGTTCACTCATGACAAATTTTAAAGATTAAAAAAATGGGGCAAATGTCTTCTTACAAATCATTCATTCACTTTGTATGTATACTATAGTAAACGAAAAAAGGTATGAACATCAACCTCAGGGCTCCGACAGCCATGGTCTCACATGATTCTCTATCTATTTGCAGGTTTGCTTTGAGGGATCTAAAGCATCTAGCATGCCATGACATTACAATTCTTCCCCCACTTCCACCACACTTTGCAGCATTTTAAGAAATCAACTTCAAAGTTTTCACTCAAAAGGCAGTATCCTGAAGTTATAAAATCAGCATTAAAGATAGCTAGACATATTGCATTAAAGTTCTGAAAGGGTTTCCAGTGTTTGTACAGGAAAAATTAACTTGGGCTCTAAAGCACTAAGAAAAACATAGCTTATTATATACCTAATTACTGTTTTTTATTAGGATTTTGTTATATACATATAGAATATATGTATTTTCACAACAGATTTTCTGATGCAAATTCAATGTTTATCTAATAATTGAAAATTTGTTCATGAACATATCTGAATCTAAAATTCTAGACCCAATCGTGAAATAAAAGTAATGAAATATCTGGTCCTTACTATCTTGATTTACTCCCCTAATAAACACAGATTAATGAATTAATTCATTAATCTGAGGTTAATTTAGTTATATTTCAACATCTGGCTTCTTCAATATTTGTATATAGTCTCATTTCATGATAAATAAGTCTTTTTTCATGACAAACGTATTTTGTAAAAAGAAAAACAAAGTAAAACTGAGATAAAGGGAAAGCATCTACTTTCATATAAAGGCACCCATTACGAAGTCACAGCACTGTTCTTTTGAAATGTCAGTATTTCAGTTGTATTGCTACAGATACTTCACAAACAATGATTGACTATTTCTGTCTTCTTCAGGAGCTTTAAAACTCAAAACTCAAAAAACAAAACAAAACAAAACAAAAAAACAAAAAAAGCTCAGCCTTGTATGTATTAGAAATTAGGCAATGTATTGACTTAGTGTTTGATTTGTGACCCTAAAAAGGCAGATTAAAAACAGACACTTTATTAAGGAATATCCACTCGCTACTGAGAATTGACCCATAGACAGGGAGTCTTCTATTTCACCTCAGTACATATATTCCCAGAAAACTGATCAGAGTTTCCTTTAGGAAGCGTTCTAACAGGCAGTTTCATGCCTTTTATTGATGACTTTCCATCAATAAAATCAAATATATGATATAAAAGGAAGAACAAAGCTGTAAATCTCAAACAATTTAAAAGAGTAAAACCACGTTCCATACAAAACGGCATGAATGCAGCACACACACAGATTAAACAATGTGCCATGAGATAGACGGCACATAAAGGTATAAGCCAATTGTGTCATAAATTCAAAAGAAATGTGAAAAAACAAAGCAATCCAGAGTAATCTGTTCCATCCTCCATCTCCATTGTGAGGAGAGTGGCCATTTCCTTTTGCTTTACGTTTCCATGTGGAAGGATCTCCTTAGAGTAACTTCCCAGCCTGCTGGCCCCTTACTCACTCCTCCCCAGGACAAGAAAAAAGACTTTGCTGAGCAGTGAGGTTTGCAGAAGAAAGGGCCATGCACAGAGGGCTTAGCTCTCTGGGTTCCCTATACTATGCACACATCTGGCTCTACTCCTTAGTGCTAAAAGACAGATGGGGCAATGCACACAAGGAGAGGCCAGCAGTTGCTTAATATTGTCAATCACTGCCTTACTACCAAAGTGCCAAAGGACTACTAACACACCTACTTGGGTGATAAACCAAAAGACACTTTCCTCAACCTTTCCTTTAACAGTAATAAAGCCACTTCTTCTCCAGCTTGATTCTTGTGCCTATTTGACAAGTGCTTCCAAACTGGGTGAGGGAAAGGATATATTATCAATCACACCCCTGTATCGATTAGTTTTTGCTGCATAACAAATCACCCAAAACTCAGCAGCTTAAAACAATACCATTTATTAGCTCATGATCATGAATGTCAGCTGGATATTTCTGGCCTGAGCCAACTTGGCTCATCTCTGCTGGGCTTGCTCACGGGTTGGTTGTCTGCTGGCAGACTGGCTGGCAGCCATCTGGGCTAAGACGTCCTCACTCTTATGTCTAGCAGTTCATTCCATGTGTCTCTCCTCGTCCAGCAGACTAACCCAGGCTCATTCACATGATGGTGATAGTAAATTCCCAAGATCAGCAAGAGAGGACAAACTCCAATACATCAACAATCCTCAAGTATCTGGTTGTGCTGTATTTGCTAACTGTTCCATTGATCGAAATACATCTCCCAGCCAAGCCTTGAGTAAATGAGAGAGGGGACTCATCAAGGATGTGGACACAGGGTGAGAAATTATTGTGCTATTTCTGAAAACGATCTATCAGACAGTGGCTGTCTAAAATAAAATGATTACAAATTGTTTGACACTCTTTCTGTTGAGAGGTATGATCTGTGTCTCTGCCCCTGAAACTGTGCAAGCTAGTGCCCACTGTGACTACACAGAGTACAGCAGAAGTGGCATGCCATATGCTTTCCCAGACTACTTCAGGCTTCCTCCTCACCCTCTTAGAACACGGGTTGCCAGGATGTTACTTTCCTCTCCAAACCTAGTTGTAATACTGTGAAACACCCAAACTTATTGTACTCTAAGTTTGAGGTTGTAGGGGGCAGGGGTTGTCAGGCAGTACAGCAAGAATAACTGGAACATAGACCAATCACAGCATTTGCCTCCCTTCATAATTAGCCGAATTTTTTTTTTTCAAGCTGAACAAAGTCAGTACCAGGAGAAGTCTGACAACCAATAATTTTGTTTGCCTTTCTGGGATTTAGGAAAAGTATTTATTTAGAAGTATTTTTAAATGATTAGCACAGAATATTCAGACAAAATTTTCTTTTTTTTTGAGACGGAGTCTGGCTCTGTCGCTTGGGCTGAAGTGCAGTGGCCGGATCTCAGCTCACTGCAAGCTCCGCCTCCCGGGTTTATGCCATTCTCCTGACTCAGCCTCCCAAGTAGCTGGGACTACAGGCGCCCGCCACCTCGCCCGGCTAGTTTTTTTTTTTTTTTTTTTTTTTTTTTTTTTTTGTATTTTTTAGTAGAGATGGGGTTTCACAGTGTTAAGCCAGGATGGTCTCGATCTCCTGACCTCGTGATCCGCCCGTCTTGGCCTCCCAAAGTGCTGGGATTACAGGCTTGAGCCACCGCGCCCAGCTCAGACAAAATTTTCTAATAAAGCAGAAGCTTTATTTCTCAAAAAAACCTCTCAACTGTACATAATTACTTCTGTGATCATTAATTCATCCAACAAATATATATAAGGTGTTCAACACTATTTTTTTTTTTTTTTTGAGACAGAGTCTTGCTCTGTCACCCAGGCTGGAGTGCAGTGGTGCAATCTCGGCTCACTGCAACCTCCACCTCCCAAGTTCAAGTGATTCTCCTGCCTCAGCCTCTTGAGTGGCTGGGATTACAGGCACGTGCCGCCATGTACAGCTAATTTTTGTATTTT
Source organism: Macaca thibetana thibetana (assembly GCF_024542745.1). Taxonomy (NCBI): domain Eukaryota; kingdom Metazoa; phylum Chordata; class Mammalia; order Primates; family Cercopithecidae; genus Macaca; species Macaca thibetana. The sequence goes on from NC_065589.1 coordinate 51,458,064, forward strand.
TAGTAGAGTTGGGTTTCACCATGTTGGTCAGGCTGGTCTCGAACTCCTGACCTCGTGATCTGCCCGCCTTGGCCTCCCAAAGTGCTGGGATTACAGGCGTTGAGCCATGGTACCCAGCCTATGTTCGACGCTATTTTAGTTGCTGGTCATTTAGTAATGAACCAGGCTAAGGCTCTGTCCTTACAGAGCATGTATTTGATGAAAGGCTAAAGACAACAAACAAATAACTATACTGAAAAAAGCAAATATTTATTGAGTGTTCACTATGTACCAGGCACTACTACAAGTGCTTTAGATACTAATACATAATCTACACCTCAAGACAACCTATGCAATTGGTCCTATAGTTATTCTCATTTCAAAATGAAGAAATGGAGGCACAGAGAATGAAGTAATTTGCTGTCTTTTGTTTAGACACTGGAAATCATCACATGATAAACCAACAAGACTTGCAAAAGTAGGCTCATGGGTATGCCCCAAATAATGGACAAGGAAAAAAGAGCCTGCCTTTATATGCACTTACACACCTACTGTGTCAGGTATTACACTAGGCTCTTGACATGGTAATGTGAACAAGACAACCTCTCTCGTCCATAGTTCGCTCAGGTATATGCACATCTGAAATAACAGTTTCTTCATAGCGTATATTTCTCTGTGCTATTCTTCTTTTAGAAGACAGAATCCCTGCAACTTGTACCATATGTTCTCCACTGTCTAAACTGCCACCAAATGCCTGTGATATTAATTTTAAAAATTGGTTTCCAAAAGCTTCCAGTTCACAACACTAGATGTAAAATCCCCAAATACAAAAACATAAATATTATCAGACCAACAAACCTTAACAAAGTAGGAGAAGTATCATTTTACATTACCTAAACATTTGTATGTGTTTCTATATTTTATCTTCTCTATTGAAGCAAATGTTTTACCATCTTCTGTTTTAATACCTCTCTTAAAGACACTAACCTTAGGGATACGTAGTTTTCAAGTGAGTTCCAGACTTAATTTGTCTCTTTTACAAAAAGAGAGAGAAGTTACTGGGGTTTCTTTTCCTTTCCACTTCCTGGGTACACAATTGGCTCAAGGGATACTGTGCCTTTTTCAAGGTAAGAGTTTTTGCCAATGACAATCTATGCTTTCACTAGGCAGCTGCTAGAAAAGGAGGCAAAATATACTTCCTACAAAATGGCAAATTTTGTCTTCTTTTCTACGCTACAAGAAGCCAACTTTTAGCTTCTTTAATTTGGAGAGAACACAAGATGGTGTATCCATTGCTTTAAACTCCCTTCTGCCAGAAGGCAGCAGCTCCCAATGACCACCTATGAGTCAGTTCTCTACACAAGATGAAATTTCCTGCTCTTACCACTAATGTATTCCTTTTCTCTCCAAAGCAAAGGATACTCTTAAATACCAGGGTGTTCCCACTACCACAAATTTCAATATAATTTCACTGTGGGAACAAATGGTAACAAACACCATATGAAATCCATTCATGAAGATATATTAATCCTAATTGGAAAAGAACTGAGTGTTTAATATTTATTCTCCACGGATACTGCAAGAATCAGGGGACAAGACATTTGTGCTTAGAACTTAAACTTCAAAATTTAAAACCAAAGTTGTTTTCTTATCCTTATAATAAAGTTATCCTGAATTATTTTCCTAAAATCCTCAAGAGTAATATTGATTAAATCATTCCAAAATGTTCAGCTGTAAGTTCTGTAATGAAAACAATATTAAACCTACTCTCATTTTTAAAAAGTGTTTTATTAACTTTATAGCTAGAGTGAATTTGTCTTGTAAAAAGAAAGCACTAAAGACTCATGAGTTATCATTCAGACTAAATACTAATCATTCCTTAAAATGGTGATCTTAAAACTGAGGCACACCACTAGCTGGATAGCTCTGATCAGCTGCCATATACTGTAAAAGGAGTTTTCCTAACAACTTTGGCAGGGGTTATAATCATTTACCTTTGGTTATATCATACATAGTTTGCATGAGTACTTTTATTCCCATATTTTGTGTATGAAATCATTTAACTTAAGTAGCACTATCCCATTCAACTTCAATTCATATTAAAACTTTCTCTTCAAGGCATTTCTCTAATAATTAAACATTCTTATAAAAACGGACAATCCCAACACATGGCATACAAAACTGTGTAGTTGGGCAAACTAAAATGGAAACTTTATTTATTTATTTTTCAGATGGGATCTCACTCTGTCACCTGAGGCTGGAGCACAGTGGCTCAACCTCGGCTCACCGTAACCTCCGGCTCCCAGGCTCAAGTGATTTTCCTACCTCAACCTCCTGTGCTGGGACCACAGGCATGCGCCATCACATCTGGCTAATTTTTCGTATTTTTGGTAGAGACGGGGTTTCACATGTTGACCAGGCTGGTCTCAAACTGATGAGCTCAGGTGATCCCCCCCGCCTCAGCCTCCCAAAGTGCTGGGATTACAGGCGTGAGCCATTGCGCCCAGCCAGAAATTAAATTATTTAAGAACTACAGAATGCTGGAAATGGGAAGAACCATGGAATTCATCCAATTCAATCCTATCATTTTAAAGGTGAGAAACCTCGAGCCCTAGATGGTTACTCTCTGAATCATGATTTTATTTTTTTTTTTTTTTACATCAGCTGCATAGTTTGACCAAATTAACTAAATAATAATTTTCAAAGGGCATTCTTCTGCTAGGGCTAGTCAGGAAGATCTCAGTGGCATCTGAGAGTGCCAGGATTCTGGGCTACCCATCTCCTCTTCAACCAGATCAGGTCTCATTTCACCGGTACCATCTTTGGGGTTCAGCATAACATTTCCTTTGAAGACGAAATGCCACTGTTATAAGAAAAATAAATGTGCACACTTTGGATACTTCAGTCAACTCTTTTTTTTTTCTTTCTTTTTTTAGGTCTAAACATAATTTTTTTCATTCTAACAATCCCAATAGCACCATGGGATGGTGAGGCAGGCAGGGGTAGGAAGAGGTTCAGATCTATGGTCCTCAAAAAACCTAGAGGACTCAAGAGGATAACCAGACTGTGGCTGGGGTGCACAAAGCCCTGAGTCATCATCTTACATTTTCCAAACTAATCAACCATGAGTCAAGAGGAGCAGGGACATCAGGGTTGTGCCGTGGGCGCCACAGCTCCCAAGCACTGACAGCACTGTCATTTTTATAAGAGACACTGAAAACCCCGTGTGGCGCTCATATACCCACTTTAGAAAACTCTGCACCTAGGCTAGTATGAGCAGACCTCATCTGACTGTGTTTTTCTTGTTGTTGTTGTTTTGTTTTTTTTACCTTTCACATAGAATATTTCACTTCCACAGTCAAAAATCATGTCTAAAGAAAGTTAAAAAAAACCTGTTTTACCTAACAAGTGTATCACATTCCAATCACTTAAATACACTGGAAGAGAAGCAACATTTCTCAAAATAAGACTGAAGTACAGGTCTACTCCTTTTATTGAATAAATATTACTCCAAAAGTTATTAATTTAAAACCAATTATTTATATTTTGCTTTTTTATCATAAACATTTTGTTAAAGAAAATAACCCTTAGAGGATCTTTTTTCATACAGGATTCCCTTAAAGACCTACAGGACTTTAAAAAGATCTATAGAATATAGTAAGGCAAATATTTATTTAGCAAACTCCTAAAAAGTTTTTCCAAGGTAAAGATGTTAAGTGATCTTTAAAAATATTTATAAATTACATTACATTATAAAACAATCTGAAATGCAAAGCTTAAAGTTTAAAAATAAAGCAAGGAAACATATTCTTATGCCTCAAGACACAAGTATCTAAACTATTCTACTATAAATACATGTTTTAGTATTCTGAACTTCTTTACAAGGACTCAAGAAAAATACTCACAGTTACTTATTACTCCTCCTAGCGGATCGCCTTTAAAGTCAAATTCAATATCCATATATTTGCCCTGCCAAAGAAAGATTCTGTGAATTTTCTAGTTCATCTCAAAATACTCACTCAGTGTACTTCTTAGAGAATAGCAGACTAAGCCTTTATTTTTCTACATTTGTTTAAATGTAACTAAGAAAGACACAGTTTATATAACCAAGATGCAAAACAACATGCCTCCATAAATAATTCATACTAAATACCCCGTTAGTTCAAAGCTAATATAACCCACTGCTAATTTAGGAACAAATCTTCTCAGCCACCATGTGACTTTTCCATTTCAGATTATCTTTCAAACTACTGGAGGATATGTACTCAATTCAAAAATAAAAACAGAAGAAAAAGAAGTCGTCTGTGTATATAGACTGGTTGGGAAGATAGTCTTTTTTTATTTGCAGAATATGTTTTAAGCCATTGCTAGGAACTTGAAACATATCAATAAATGAAACGTTCAGAGATCTGTTTTTATAACGACTCAAATCAAATGCAAGATTATGTGTTATGAACAGGTCAGAAGCACACTGATCATTATTCCTTTTTTTGGCTTTTCACCCAGATTATAATAGCAATATATAACACAGGGTTCATTTTACACTTTATAGACAGTATCTTAAACACACAGACACACACACGGAGTTTAATATTCTGATTGTTAATACAAGATTATGTGTTATGAACAGGTCAGAAGCACACTGATCATTATTCCTTTTTTTGGCTTTTCACCCAGATTATAATAGCAATATATAACACAGGGTTCATTTTACACTTTATAGACAGTATCTTAAACACACAGACATACACACGGAGTTTAATATTCTGATTGTTAAAGAACTGGTCTATAATTGCCTAAAGAGTAACAAGTATAACAGAGTAACTGTGACAGATGTTTCTTGTTTGGAAAAGTGTGTGTGGTTCTAATAAGTAAAGTCTTTAGTTTTGTTTCATATCCTAAGAATTACTTTAACTCATTAATTTTCAAATGAGGGTAAGGGAGAAGAAATACAATCACATGGAACTCAGTCAACAATGCAATTTGTGCCTTTGTATCAGCTTACCCATGCTCTTGCACCTTCTCTTTTTTCATCATCATGGGTCATCTACCCTTTTAGGTCTGCACTTATTCATAAGGATATGTCTGTCAACCACTTCTTTAAAGCTGAAGTAGGCACAAGCGAAAGCACGGCATGGCTCCTGCCTTCAAGGAGCTTACTGTCTAGTGGGGGAATTGAGACAGGTCAACCGGACACTCCAGTCTAGGAGGATATGTCCTACAGTGGGTCCTGGTGCTATGCCAAAGAAGCAGGAACAAAGGGAGAGCAGGAAATCTGCCCCACCTTAACTGCAAAGTATCAGCAGAAGTGAGGTGGGCAAGGAGGTGGGAGACCAGGAAGGAGTAGGCGTTAAGAATTGGCAACCATGAGGATGAGTGGGAAACAAGGCTGGAGAGGGAAGTTGGAGCACATGATTACTTTGAGATATTCTCATCACAAAAAAGCCCTGTCCTTAAAGGCTCCTAAACAAGGATGTCATGATCAAACCTGCCTATTTACAAGATTTCCCTGGCTAGTATGGAATGAACAGGAAAGAAGCAAGAGTACATGTAGCTGACAGGAGGTGGCTACAGTGATTAGTGGAGAAATGTTGGTGGCTTTAAGTAGAAGTAGTCAAAGAGAAAAAGTAAACAGAATTGAGAGCTACCCGGAGAGTCACAGTAACAGGCCCAGGTTGGATGCAGGAGATGAGAGAGGATAACAAAAAAAATTCAGTCCTGTGGCCCAGGCCACTGAGTGGACAGGGAGGACCTCCAAGAAGGTGGGAGACCAAGGAGGCAAAGCAGCTACAAAGGAGGGGAAGAATGGTTACTCTGTCAAAGGAGTCAGAGGTTGACCACGTAAGAGGGGATCCTTTTGATAGAAGGTGGTCCCTGGCCACATGAGGCGACAGAATCTAGAGCCTAGGTAAAAGGAGCGTACATAGACATACGTATAGGCCAGGCACCAGGAAGCAGGATTAACTCAGTTTGAAGACCTGTATGATGACGATGGTGATTTCTGAGAAGTAGGCGTAACATCAAGAGCTGAGAGTAAAAAAATAGGAGGTTTGAGGAGAGTAGAATAAACACTGGAGAGAATGGAAAAGGATGCCAACCAGGGATAAACCAACTAGTGGCCAGCCCTGAGAATTCGGTTGATAGTGGAATGACATTCTTCCCACTAAGCCACTTCCTGATTACTCGCCAAAAGCTGGGTTCTGATCACGTTACTAGTCCACTCAGAAATAACTCATAGCTCAATTTGTCAAACTACAGCTGCTGTGGTGGGGAGGGGACCCTGTGAGGCATCTCCATGGGAACACTGGTTCAAAATGTGAGCTACGATGAGCAAGCATTAACTAGAACACGGCAGGGTCTATCAGACTACTCTGTGAAGAGGTCAAGGATTTCATTCCAGGTTAACTAGACCAACAAAGACTGGTTTGCAAGTCAAAGAAATTGCAATTTCCCCGGAGCACAAGTACATAAACCACTGTTATGTACAGTAGTAACTTTAAATACAGCAGAGTCCTGCTATAAAATTAAAACATAGGTATATTACTAGTCAAGTCACAGACCACAAAGCAGAGAAACTGCTAAAAACTGGGCATGAAATGATTTAGCCTATAATCAGGTATTAATCTCATATCCTAATACCCAAGTTATAATAGGATTTCTCTGAAGTTACTTAATAAACCAAATCACCTGCCAAGCCTTTCACTAGATTTCAAATATCACTAAGAAGTAACAGCCTTTTAAGTAATACGGGTTTCTACATTTTTATGGTCTATAGACTAAATATATTTGCAAATATTAAATACTGTGTGTGCATATAATTTGCAAACAGCAAAAATAAAATCTGTATCACATAAAGGAGCTTGATCATTAGAATTACTTCTATCACCCACACTTCACTTCTAATTCTATTTATGTAATGAGATTAGCCATGTTACCACAACAGGAAAAGGCACGGATCAAATCAGTTATAACAACTTAAGGGGCTAATCTGACGGAAAAAATTCACAGCCTTGGAATTAGGAACCTTACTTAGCCTGCTGTTTTCTAAACCATCAAAACTATCTCCACCTGAGGTCACTGTCCTGCCTTAAGCACAAAATAACCTTAAGGAGGAAAGAGCTAAATGGGATCTAAAAGAAGGTGGAGAAAGGTCAGGAAGGGTCTCAAGTAAGAAGGCATAAAAGATCATCAAAATTGTCCCTGATGGCAATCAGTAATGTATGTGAGAAGACGGTTCATAAAACAAACGATCTTTTATTATAAAAATGTATACATCAATTTCAAAACACCACCATCAGACTCAACATTTCCTGCAGCTGCATTCAGGCAGCTGTGTCTCTGTAAAGGGCAGAGGCACCAAAGAGCATGGCCCGGCTGGAGGAGCCCACTGCGTCAACATGCAAGGCACAGGCCAGGGAGTAGTGGGGGATGAAGCTGGGAAGATGGACCCTGTCTAGCATTTTCCAACTCAATCAAGCTCAAAACACCAAACAGATTTGGTTTTTATTATTCAGTTCTACTCTACAGCCCCACACTCACCCCACACGCTTGCATTTATTGCCAAGCCTACAGACTTCACCTCTATTTAATTTTAAAATACATCCCATCCTTTCTGGACCCACTAAATAAGGGACAAGGGCTACGGTGCACCCTAACCCTAAACTTGAGACCCAGTTTACCTTTCTCTTAATTTCTGATTCTTGATTTCTAAATACCAAACTCAGATAAGTAAAGTGTTACTCTAAATAGCCTCATTTAAATTGCTTAAGGGATTTTATGATAGAAGACGTCAAGAAAACATGATAAAAATAGCTTGTTACTCCAAAAAGAATTCAAAAGGAAAATTCCAGAAACCAAGAGTCCTTATAGAACTTTGAGTCTTAATAGAGATGATGTTCCTCTTATTTTAAAAATGTGTGTATTAAGAAATATTAAACATCTACTGGTTGTTTAAACATACATGAGCTAAATATTAGTGTTAACACTTATGCTTATACAAATACTTACAAATCTAGAGGAGTTGTCATTCCTTACAGTTTTGGCATTTCCAAAAGCTAGTAGGAAAGAAACAGACGTATGGTTAAAAAAATAATAATAATCTCAAGCAGAAAGATAAAGCAAATACAGCATTTGAAACCTATGATTTCTGGAAAATACAACTTGTGGCAATGATATTTCTGTCCAAAACTTCCACAGAAATATACTTAACAGAAGTCTTAGTAAGTTGCTAAAGCTTCCATGTCTTACAAGTTCATAGAAAAAAAAAAATCATTCCTATGATTCATGGAATTCAAGTATTACTGTAAACTTAACCTTATCTAATTCAACACCTTTTAACACTTTTACAGAGTAGTCAATTGAGTGACCAGGAAGCAAGGCTTCATGCTCTTCTAGGATTATCATCACTGAGTAAGGTTATTTCAGAGATTACTTATCATTATCAAAGGCTTTATGGAACTTGAAGTTTCCAGATCATGGGGAAAGGCATGTGAACCTTTAAATTGTTTAATTAATTTTAAAATAAAGCTATTTAAATATTATTAATTATATAGCTCTGGAATATAGGAAGAGTAAGATATTTGGAAACAATAGTCATTTCTAATAGGCTAAAAGTGCTTTCATCAGTTTATGTATATCAGACCTAGGTGAAACTTTCCAAACAACGAAGAGAAACAATTTGGCCCATAATGCAAAATAACAAATGTTCCAATCTTAGCTGTTTCCTGGAGACAAATCCCTCACAAGACTCCCTTTTAAATGAGGGCATTTAAGAACCCCAAGCTGACGCTGCCCCAGGCACAGTGCTCCTGTTTAACACAGGGAACAGCACGGAGTCATAGAGTAAAAGGATTGTTTCACCAAGCCTGTGCACAAGATAGGAGCAAATTAACCTGGGCCATGGTAGTAGAAGATTAAGCAGCCTAAACGTAAGTCGTATAAGTAGAGGAGATCCCTGTTTGATGCTCTGGAAGCCCCGCCCTGCCCATCTTTACCATTTCAAACTTGAATGTGCAAACTAATGACATGAGGCTAAAGTGCAGACTCAGGTTCAATGGGTCTGGGAAGGGGCATGAGATCCTTCATTTCTACCAAGTCTCCCACCTGCCCGGTCTATTACTGGGATCCAGGGCCCACACGGCAGCTAGCATGATAATGTGGTGAACAGAAATAAACTTTTGGGGTCAGAGGCTACGCATCAAATCTCTGGAGGTCTCCATAACTTCTTCAAATTAAACAGGGAGCAGATTAGACTACTGAGTGTTCAAATGAGACCTGTGGGCTAAAATCTGGACTGACTTTTGAAAGCAGTCACCTGATCAAGGAGAGAGGGTGTATGTTTACATATGTTAACTCTGGTAATTTAGCAGCCACACCTGATGCACTGTATTTTATATGGGGTGGCTTTTTTGTGTTTTGTTTGTTTGTTTGTTTGTTTTTTTGTTTTTTTTTTTTTTGAGACGGAGTCTCGCGCTGTGTCACCCAGGCTGGAGTGCAGTGGCGCGATCTCGGCTCACTGCAAGCTCCGCATCCCAGGTTCACGCCATTCTCCTGCCTCAGCCTCCGAGTAGCTGGGACTACAGGCGCCCGCCACCACGCCCAGCTAGTTTTTTTTTTGTATTTTTAGTAGAGACGGGGTTTCACCATGTTAGCCAGGATGGTCTCGATCTCCTGACCTCGTGATCCACCCGCCTCGGCCTCCCAAAGTGCTGGGATTACAGGCTTGAGCCACCGCGCCCGGCTTTGTGTTTTTGATTCTTTAAAAAATAGTTGCTCAAGCTCGGTTAAGACAACATTTACAAAGTCAACACAGGCAAAGTTCTTTGCCTTAGAGATGCTGCTTGGGCTGAGTATGGTTTGGTAGGTCCCCGGCAGCAAATTCTGTCTTCAACAGAAGATGAGCTGAGATGCTATACAGAGTGAAGAAATCTGCACACTAAAAATATTCAAAAAAGGATGCTTGCTGGAGAGGTTCCCGTGCTCATCCCATGTCCACCACCAGTTAAAAGGCTTTCATGAATGCAACCTTGATAATGGTGTGTATTGACCTAGTTATCATGAAGACTATGACATTTCTTGTGTTTTCACAGGCTAGTCTTTTGTGGTGGGTGTGAACATGCAGGGCTGCCAAGTTAGCTAACTTGCACAGCCCCAAGTCCAACTAGAGATGTTGATGCATAAAGGACAGTTTATTGTGGCTTGAAGGTCAGGGGCAAGTGAAGGAATTGCTTCAAAGAAACTTTATTCAGGGTGCTATTTGCAAGCCATAAACCATCTTTTCATCAAACAAATCTGAGTTGCACATTACTAAACACAACCCTAAACACTAAAGTCTTTTATTGTGAGCCACAGAATAAAAAGCAAGTGTTCCATTATAGAACACTTGAGACACATTCCTCAATTGGCTTTTTTTAAGTTCATTGTTCTAAATGTTCATTTACAGTAGCAGCTCTAGCTAAAAAGTAAAGCATTCCCATAAAAGATAATGCATGCCCACAGTAGACATTTCTTCCATTTCCTGCACTGGAGCCTAGTTCCAAATACCACTGAATAAAGAGCCAGATTCTGGTCACAGATGCAGGCTACAGCAATCTTCAGCATTTCTCCTTTACATCACAGCATTCTTAAAATAAGCATATACAGAAATACAGCAAATGTATAGCACCCTAACTTAAAAGCAAAAGGCAATAAACAAAAAGCCAAATATTGGAACAATAAAGTTGAGAGATACCGCTTTCCATAATAGCTTTGTTATTAAGATACTGAAATGGAGGAAAGATCAAAAACAGCATAATAGATGATTTGCCTTATTTCTCTCTTATGCTACTAACTGGGGATACAGATGCATGATGTGTCCTTGTAATGGTGAAACTGAAGCATGGGAAGTGTGTCTCGGGGTCACAGTGAATACTCACTGTTCGGGAGCCTCTCTGAAAGGGCAGGAGAGGCTGAGCCTGAGTACAAACGACAACAGGGCAGGGTTTTAACCCTTCATACTGGGAAAAAGCAGTTCTGCTTTAATCCATGTTGAATCTCATCCTTCCATGACTTGGACCAAAAGATTCCACCAAACTACTTATCTAGGCTAGAGATTCTAATCGGGGTGGTTCTGACTCCCCAGGGGACATCTGACAATGTCTGGAGATACTTTCAACTGTAACAACTAGGGGCAGGGGTGCAACTGGCAGCTAACAGAGGTCAGAGGCGCACAGGACAGGCCATCCTACAATGCACAGGACATCCTCCCACAGCAACATGTAAGCAGTCCAACAGTGCTGAGGCTGAGAAACCTTACTCCACCACAACAAATATGTGAAGTGACAGTAGACATGCTTACAAGATAAAGCATTTTTTTTGAGACAGTCTCCCTTTGTCACTTACAATATAAAACAAGTTTGCTTGTTTTTTTTCTTTCTTTCTTTGAGACACAGTCTTCCTCTGTTGCCCAGGCTGGAATGCAGTGGCGTGATCTCGGCTCACTGCAACCTCCGCCTCCCAGGCTCAAGCGATTCTCACATTTCAACCTCCCAAAGAGGTGGGATTACAGGCGTGTGCCACCACGCCCGGCTAAGTTTTATATTTTTAGTAGAGAAGGGGTTTCATCATGTTGGCAAGGCTAGTCTCGAACTCCTGGCCTCAAGTGATCCACCCACCTTGGCCTCCCAAAGAGCTGGGATTACAGGTACGAGCCATTGTGCCCAGCCATAAAGCAAGTTTAATGGCTTGCCATCAATAGGGAAGACTTTGATGTACTGTTTCTAATGCCAAGGTAGTTCACACTGATGCTGTATGCCATTCTCCCTGGCATTAAGGAAACTCGTTTCTGGTTTTGTTTTCTGATGATGTTATGGGCTGAATGCTTATCTCCCCGCAAAATTCATATGCTGAAGCCCTAACCCTCAAAAAGCTAGCACTGGGACGGGGGGCTTGTGGGAAGGAATCAAGGTGAGCTGTGGTCCTGACGGGTGAGGCCCTCAGGATGGAACTGGTGGTCTTACGAGAAGAGATTCGAGAGAGCTTGCTCTCATCTCTCCCGACTCAAGCACAATGAAAAGGTCACGTGAGCATACAGCAAGATGGCAGCCACATATAAGCCAAGAAAAGAGGCCTCAGAATAAAACCTTCCTGGACAGCAAGTTGATCTTGAACTTCTAGCTTCTAGAGGTTTGAGAAAATAAGTTTCTGTTGTTTAAGCCACCCCGTCTGTGCACTTTGTTATGGCAGCCCAAGCTGACTAAGACAGAGAACTAAATAGAGAATTTGTGCACTCTCCAGTCAGGTTTAGACTTTCTATGGCCCTGGAAAAAATGGGTCCTTAAGTGTTTCTCTGGGTGAGCCCTCATTTCTCTAACAACAAAAACAATCAGCCACAGGTGTTATCCTGAATAATAAAAGAGCACTGCACCATCACATGCAAATAATTGGTTGATTATTTTTAATCAAAATCTAAGTAATTCAAATAAAAATTGAGTGGGGAAGTGATTGTTAAGTGAGGAAGCTCATTTTACATTAGTAAACTATTCTGCTAAACACTTAGGCCAAGAGGTTCTAGAACACGGCTTATTTGCTCCTCAGGTCTTGGCCTGAATCTCTTCTTCCTTCCTCTTCCCTCCCAGAACACCTCCCAGCAGACCAGGTACTCAAAGCACCCGTATAACTGAATCTACTGTTCATGTCACACCGACTGCATGTACATAACACATCCTACCTTCCAGGACAGGGTTGGACTGTAAAAGCTGTTCTTTAACTTGATTAACTTCTGCTCCTTTTCCACAAACAGCTGCCACATAGGACATGACAAGCTTGCTGGCCTCTGTGGATGAAAATAAGCCATATTAATCAATAACAGAGAAATTTAAAAAATCTTTTTGGGGAGGAGGAAATGTGGGGGAGAAGACCCAATAATGGCATTTTCAAATGTCTTTATTCCTAGAGAAGTAAATAATGTTTTGGAAACCTTTTAAATATTTGTGCTTTCTATTTAGTGACATGTCATTAATTCAGACATAATAAACACTGTGTTTAAAGTTTATCACTGGGCTGTTAAAAAACTGCTTAGTAACATGACCAACAAAATATCAGAATTATCTTCTTAAAGCAGTCATTTATATGCAATTACTATATTATATACTGATAAGCCAAAAATAACTTGGTAACCAGGGTATCTTTACCAAACGTATTTTTAAAGTTTAGAAGACTGCTCTTCTTCAAAGATATGTTCCAATTCATATGTTCCAAGTCATTTGCTCGGCCAGGTGCAGCGGCTCCCACCTGTAATCCCAGCAACTTTGGGAGGCTGAGGCAGGTGGATCATGAGGTCAGGAGTTTGAGACCAGTCTGACCAATATGTTAAAACCCCATCTCTTCTAAAATACAAAAATAAGCCGGGCATGGTGGTGCGCACCTGTAGTCCCAGCTATTTGGGAGGCTGAGGCAGAAAGAGAGCTTGAACCCGAGAGGCGGAGGTTTCAGTGAGCCGAGATCGTGCCACTGCACTCCAGCCTTGGTGACAGAGACTCTGTCTCAAAAAAAAAAAAAACACCAAAAACCAAAAAACTGGTTTGCTCATAATTAGACCAAATTCATAATTCTTCAACTTAATTCAAAAACTAAGCAGCCAATGTAAGGATTTAATAAGAAAAAAACACAGCCTTTTACAGGCATGGTAGTCTTAATAGGCTTCACTAGCAATCCTATTACAAAAGCTGCTAAAGAATAGGCCACAGGAGGCAAAGGATAAAACCACCTAAAATTTTTTTAGCTCAAACTGGGGAGGTGGACAAATCATGTCTTTGGTGGTTTTATCCTTTCCCTACCAGTCCGTGTCCCTCTCTCAGCATCTGCCTACTAGCTTCTGATTCTTTTAACACTGAATTCTAAGGAATGTTAATAGATATTTAAGGAAAATGAGGTCCACAGGGGATGTGGAGCCACAGCGAGTCAGATGCAGTGAAACCACTTTCTTTATCAAAAGGCTTCTCAGAGCTTTTAATATGATCATGTACACTGGTGAACTCTAAAAAAGGATCTAGAATGCTCTGTTTCCCTAATTTATTTGCTATGGAATCTGTTTTCTATAGGGCTGTCCTAATTGGTAGTTCCATAACCAGGACCCAGAAAATGCTTGACTATTTTATGTTGGCAGAAGAAAACATATTCCCTGGTCTGGGTAGTTGAGGTAAGGAAACCAGTCTCTCCAAATCCTGCTTTGTCTCAAGTCTTTGCTTTACTGCCACTGTCAGTGGGCAGGTGAGCCTCCTCCAAGTTGGAGGAAGGGTCTCTCTGCCTACAGGTGTAATGAGGCAATCTTAACTGTCTCACAGGAGACTTGCAGATGGATTCCGGTCCCATCTCCCACCATTGGGAAAATAATACATGAACAACTGGAACGCCACTTTAAGCACATTGCCCGACGTGTTCCTTAGGGCTTTTGCGCAACCTAAAACCATCAACCAATAGGAGCCACTGAAGACCAAGAATCTATGCAGGTCACATAAAGTTCTCAAGTCCTAAGGTGTCTGTTTCTGGAGTACTGGCAAATACATTTCCGTTTTTCAAGGGGGAAGGAAACAATCTCATGGAGCACAGAACTATGGTGGGACATTAGGTACGTCTTCAATGGTTGGAGGTAACTCTCTCCAATTTGCTTCCTGGGTAATGAAAAGGAATCCAAATAGGTTATCTGGTCATCCGTGTGGTTGATTTCTGCTGTCTCCCTTTAAAGACTGTAACTGAGAAACAACCATCTTTCCATCTCTGCAGTACCCTTCTTTCACAGGGCACTCACTGTCCACATAACACAACCTCCAACGCTTAAAGTTCCTCAACTACATTTTCCATTATTCTCATGGTTTAACTAGAAAAAAGTGGGTGCATTATACATAGATAATCCTATTAAACCATTCAGGCTGTCCTGAGCCATCACTTACAGACAAAGACTTTATATACTACCATATTTCATTTCACTCCTGGGGGACACATTGCCCTCTACCCTCCAGTCCGAAGTATAGCTCTTCTCTGCTCACTTCAGGATACTTTCTAGGCTCTCTTTCAATTCAGGTGAGGCTGTCCTCCTAGCAGATTCCTAACATCCGTTGCTATCTAGTCTCCAGCCCTGGGGCAGCTCTCTTCAATCACCCACGCATCCAACTCTGCAGTCTGGCCCTGGAAGCAATCCCCTCCAGGCCTGCTTTCTCATCTTTCTGCTTTCTCAGCTGCATTCTCTGTTCCCCATCCCCACCTGAACTCTCACATATATTATGTATATGCTTCTTTCTTGACATAAATTTCTGGCCTGTCTATCCATTGTAATACCAGGAGACTGAAAACATTTATCAGCAAAGTAACTGCCTTAGACAGTGGCAAATATACAAACATACTAAGGCGCACACACGCAAATACACAATCACACATTTTAAATGAAAAGTTTTCTTTTAGGTAAACTGACAAAAAATATATAAAGTTTAGGTCAGGCTCTTTTGTTTATTCTAGTAATTATAGACCTTACTGTGGCCAAACCTCAAAACCTCAAAATTCACATTCATGGCTACAACGAGTCCTCTGAAAACCTGTTCTGGTCCAGGATGAACTTAGAAGACAACTGCTTTAGCAGGGTGGTGGTGGTGGGGTAGGGGGTGGCGATCAGCCAACCAAGAATGAGAATCTTTTGGTGGCTACTAGAATTGATTTGACCTCTCAGAGACCTTTTTAATGGCCAGAACAAGATGGGATCAAGTTCTCTCAGGGTCAAATGTGTTTGAAAATGGCACCAGGAGCAGATCTCCTGGAATTTGGGTCAGGCTTACATCATTTGGCTGTTAAAGTATATATAAACGCATAATATCTCCTGGCATATAAAGATGGATTAATTTAAACTGAAATTAAGAATCACTTTATGAACTTTAAAACCTATTTAAGCAATTCAAATAAAATTTTTAAATATAGTTTGAGGATAAAGTTCAAGTTGTTTAATAATTTATTTCCAAGTTGTTAAAAATATCTTCAGATTCTTAACCATTTTCAGGAATTGTACGACTGGGCTCATCTTAATAAGTCATTTTTGGAAGCTGGTATTAACAGTATTTTCTCCAGAAAAATCACACTATTTAAAAGAGACAACTCCTATAATTTTTTTTTCCTGACATAATACTTGACCTTTAACTCAAGTAGTTCATTACACAGGCACTACTTTAGAGAAATTAATAAACCAGTAAGAATGAATTACAAGGTCCAACATAGTTTAAGGAACTGTTTTCATAATATTTTACCACGCTGGAAACCGGAAATAACAGTTATCTCATGAGACTTTGTACTTCATTTCCCTTTGACTCTTTGGTGCTAAAGTTCAAATGAATTTGAATCTGTATTCAAATATTATATACTTACACAAATCAAATCTTTACATGATAAGCTCTATAACGAAAAACTATTTCTGAGAAGAATAAAAAATTGAGTATCATCCACCATATTTCAAAGTCTGGTTTTTGAATTATGTTGACTGTTAAATATAAGAATATTGTCATTTAAAATAGACAAAATGTAACAGTATTGTTTAGAATCAATTCTTGGTTCATCATTTTCTCTAACTCATAGATACTTTACATATGTAAACTTACGTACATATATATATTTTATATATATATGTTTGAATGTAACTTGAATCTTAAAATTCATCAACGACTGGACTAACAAAATATATGAAGTCTTTGGGGTCAAAATCTCTTCTCATCAGAAAATGGCAGAACATTTAGGGTTTAACACATATTCCTCACTAATGGACAAAGTGCCTGTTACAAAATACTTCTGGATCAGAGTATCTAGATCAGAATTAATTTCTACAAACAATGCAAGGATGACAGTTTAAATCTGTGAGGATTTTAAAGTCCTGTAAGGGTAAGAATAACTAATTGAATTCTGTATTCTCTGACACCTTGCACTGTACTGTGAATAATATGTATTATCATGTAATTATCACATAACATAGAATCAGATACATTCATACATAATAATCTTTTTAATGAAAAAAAGCTCTGTGAAGTAGTGGAAGGTGAATGAGAAAGGGAAAAGAATTCAAGGAAAGACAATTGTGATGATGATAAAAGGATGGGAATCTCACGCCTAAGATACCTAAACCTATGTATGTTAACGGAGCAGGCTCCACATGGATTCAATCACTGTGTCAGGGGAAAAAAGGCATGATAACAGGCAAGGCTTATTCTGCACTTTTTTCACAGAGCTTCTAATAAATTCATCCAGGAATAACAGGTCTCTATGGATAAATTCATAGATACAGGCAATATCACATATGTCGCATATTGATCTACAGGTCATATGGCATATAGAGAGGGCCATACATTTATTCATACACATGTATTTATCTACTTCTTCACCCCTCCATTCCTCTAGTTAAGACACCAAAGTTTTTTCTAGGAATTGAGCTTTTGTAGGTCTGGTGGTTCGGAGCCCTAAACCAGAGTTTAGGGCTAAAGAGTAAATGCCTAAATCAATGAGGCCACGTTTGTGTGCAACAAAACAAGCACTCTGTAGCTTGGAGAAGCCACCTTTTAGCAGTCCGGAGTCTGCTGTGCTGCAAAATAACCCAGCTCCTGCACATCCAAATGGATCTAACAGCAGTGAACTGTTCCAGAGTACTAAACGCATGGGCCCTGCAATGAGAGATGCAGTCTTTGCTATAAGGGAAGTCACAACTGGTGATGTTTTTACTGAAACAAGCCTGTATGTCATCCTCTTCTGAAAGAGGGCCACAAAATCTCTGATAATTTATATAAAACACACAGATAGAAAGGGGTCTTTCTCACACAGGGGAGAAACAAAACAAAAGCTCACTACATTTTGGCCTTGACGTCATGTATCTATTCTGCTTCAATGTGGGCATTTTCAACACTGTGAAATGCTCACCAATGTTTAGGCTACAGTAAGTCAGTGGCATCTCTGTCACTGTCTAGTTGGAGAACCACTGCAGATATGTAAGGTCATTTGGGGTTTAGAACCAAAGGTCTTAATGAGCAAGGCAGGCTTCATAACTCTTCTAGCAGATGGCTGAAGAGTTCCTAGAAACTGAAGTAACTGTAAAATTAGAAACCAAATAATTATGTTTCCTAATGTTGGGATCATCTTCTCAGGCTCAGAGATTTACTCTGACGTCCCTGGAAAAATGTAGTTTTGATAGTTCCCTCATATTCTGCCTCCCTGCCCCCATCAGTGCTTGAAAAGTTCTCCACAAACCATTTGTATCCATGGGAGTGAATTGTGAGTTCAACGCCTAAAAATACTTGGGCACTTTTATGAGGTCTGATGAATTTTTTATTTAGCACAGCAGTAATGAATTAAATAGCACCCCAAAGCACTCAAAAGAGTTCATGCCTCTCCCTAAGTGGCCACGTTATATAACTCTGCAGCTTAAGAGTGTCTCCAATGTTTAAGACCAATAACATCATCATCTGCCAAGAAGGGTTTACGACCCAGTTAAGTTAATTACTTCTTATAAAATAAGCCCTCTAATACTACATGGTGGTTCTATACAAACTATTAAGTAAAGACTTTTATTGAAAGGAGATATTATATCTCAAGCACATAGCACATTCCAGGCCTTCAATAAATGTTAATTGTCGTCTTTATTTACTAAAACAAAATTTTCAATAAACACATGTACACAAAAACAATTTTAGTGCATAAGATGATATGACATTTCAAAATGGCCTGGCATCCCTCTTCTGCTCAAAACTGAGATGAAACCCCCACTCCAAATTCCTTGTACAACTGTATACTGAAATGTATATATTATCTTCTATCATTTTATTTTCCTGTAAGTAATCTCCACAAAACAGAGACTTTAAACACACACATTCTTGGCTTTACTCAATTGATAGACTAAAGACAATTAAAACCATCAGAAAATATTAAGCAGTTTTTGTATCACTGCTTTAAAAAAGAAAGAAAATAGAGTAAGTCAGCAAACCACTGTTATGTCTACAGTGGAGTGAGAGGTGAAGAAGCTGTTGGGCTCTATAAGTGAAAAGGACTCAAGGGCTAGGTGCTACCAAGCATGTAGCTAAGTGGGTATTCAAAAGGAACCACTGCCAGGAGCAGTATCCACCTCCTGGCACCAGGCGTCTTAGTGATAACAGACAGCTGAAGCACCCAAGACGGGTTCATCACGGGGTCCAAGAAGCACAGAGGCTCAAAAACAACACAAATGCTTTGAGTGACTTCTAGGCAGTGTTACTCAAAGTATGGTCCAAGGACCAGCACGATTCAATGTTGGTCAATCCACAGACTATTACTGATCTACACATGCAAGTAGGCTTTTAAAAGTTTCTGTAGTAATTTAGTTGGTTGTTTTGCCTGTTGAAACTAAAAGAAAAAATTAAGGTTTAAATGCTCTATTTTGTCTATTATTTCATTTTTCTAGTAATGATGAACATGAGATTTGGAACTGGTGCTTCACTGCAGATTTGGGAAGCAATGCTCTAGGGTCTCTGTTGTACCCTCCTCCAGCCTCCTCCCTGAAGCAGCACCTAATTCTATGTGCTGGAAACACAATGGCCCTACCAGAGGAAAGGATGACAAGCCCTGGGAAGCACTGTCCATTTTCCAGCTTATGACAAAGGGCAACGGGATCCCCAGAAGGACTAAGTCCAGGGAAGATGACAAGGAGAAGAGGATTTCATGTGGTGATTTGGGCACTGAAACTAATAGGACAAATTGTCAAGCAGAAAAATATCAAGAGACGATTACAAAAAAGAAGAATGAACTCCATTCTACTACTAGAGTTCTACCAGAGAAATAGGGTAGTGTTTATTTTTTTCCTAAGAAAAATGGATGCCAATCCTCTGAAACAGCACTAGCAACCTCCACTCAGTTTTTCAGTAAGCAAGATACATGAGCCCACCAGGAGATGGAATCTGGCTCCAGGAGGAAGTAGTAGTGTTAACAACTCTCTGAGAAGGCGGATGTCACATACTGACATAGCTAATTAGTGGATGTGCTGTCTTCTCAGAACACATGTTCCAGAGGAGACGAAGAATTGGCCAAGACCCATCAAACCAATGACCGCAACCCACTTCTGATGACTCATTTAGGAACGAACTGATACAATTAGAATATCCTAAAAAAATCATTAGTCACAAAGAAGGCTGACTAAAAAGCTAAAGAATATAAGGATGAAAGAGGCTTAGGAATATTTTCTTTTCTTCTTCCAAGTGAAAATAAAAATGAAGCAATATGAAGTGAATATGTGTGCTTGTAAATAGAGTCAAACAGGACGGGGGGAGGGTTGAGCATGAGACACAGCATCAGTACAAATGCCTTCAGCAAGGAACAGAGTTTCTAACTTGCCTTGCCACCATTTTCATTGGTCAACCTGGAGACAAACAAAAAGCTGTACTGCTTCTAAGAATTAAACTGTTTCACCTGAAAGAACTGGTTAGTGACATGGAAGGGGTAAAAGCATTTTCTCAAGATGCCCATGTCCTGTAAAGTTTCCCACAGGTTCAGAGACAGAGAGAGAGAGAAAGAGAGAGACAGAGAGAGAGAGAGAGAGATCTGAACAAGCAAAGACTGGGGTCTGTAAAATGGAATTAGGGGTAATCAAGAGAGAAAGGAGAGAAACCCATTAGACATTGCTACAAATAATCCTCACGAGGGAGAACGGTAGGTGGCTTGTGAGTGTCCATGTGGACAAAAAGAAAAGGAAGAGAGAGCCTGGTATGAGATATATTCCAGAGCCAGAACTGACAAAATTGAGAAATGGATTTGATGTGGGAAATACAGGAAATGAAGAAATAATGGATAACAAACATTTCTAGTGTGATAACTAGGTTGACTAGTGGTCTCATTTACTGAGATCAGA
This sequence comes from Macaca thibetana thibetana, assembly GCF_024542745.1. NCBI lineage: Eukaryota > Metazoa > Chordata > Mammalia > Primates > Cercopithecidae > Macaca > Macaca thibetana. The sequence goes on from NC_065589.1 coordinate 51,478,912, forward strand.
AAGGTTGGTTACAGGAGGGTAAAGACAGAAATCAAGAGTTCCATTTTGTACATGCTTAGTCTGAGATGCATGTGAGACCCCAAGTGGAGATGTGAGACAGGCAGTAAATACATTAGATGGGAGATCAGCCAAGAGGTATTTTAATTAGAAGTATAAATGTAGAACACATTAACATTATTGAATAGTTGAGAATGCCTAAGGAAATAAGTAGAGAAAGATAAAGATACCCAGAACTAAGCAAATCAACTAATTTTTAGTAAGATAGACTTATATTTTAAATGAGACCTGGCAATTTTCATACACATCAGTCTTTGGCCCGGTCTGTTTAGTGTTTTTGTCAATTACTTAAATAAAGACAGGAGGCTGGCTCCTTGGATTAGTGCATGGTGTTCATTCAATTATTCAAATATGTACTGATTGCCTACTGTATGGCAGGCATTAAATTAGCTAGTAGAAATACAATACAAAATCCATCCCTTAAGAAGTCATGGGAAGCTAGCTGAAGGAGACTTACCAACACGGGCAAAGTAGTATGGCACTCAGAAAGAACCATGTTCAAGAACTACTCTGTACCATGTTCAAGGTACAGAGATGCAGCTTAGTACAGTGGATAAAAGCAGGGACTCTAGGACTACACTACCTGCATTCAAAATCCCAGCTTTGCCACTTATTCATTGTATAAGTTTTGGCAAATTGCTTAACGTTTCTGTGTTCCTATTTTCCCATCATAAAAATTGAAATAACAAAAATACTTATCTCATACATGTAAATAAGCACACTGCCCAGCACGTGGTAAGTGCTGAATGTGGGTTAGCTAGTATCATTATTACTCAGCAAAATGACAGCAATCCTAAGAGAAGGGAAAGAATCAGCATTTGTCAGCTTCTCAAGAGGTTATAACAATGGACCAAAACTAATAAAAATAAATATAATATTCTACATGTAAGTTTAAAATAATTTTGTTCATCAATACTAGATTGAGCAGATCTGACCTAATGGAAGTTACCGTGGGAAAAAAAAAAAATCCTGTAATATCTTACTTGGTTTAAAGACCTGTATGAGTCAATACATGCTTTATATTAATAGAAGCCCAGGGTCCACATTAAGAGGGATAACAGGCCAGGCACGGTAGCTCATGCCTGTAATCCCAGCACTTTGGGAGGCCAAGGTGGGCAGATCATCTGAGGTCAGGAGCTCGAGACCAGCCTGGCCAACATGGTGAAACCCCGTCTCTACTAAAAATACAAAAATTATCTGGGCGTGTGGTGGGCACCTGTAATCCCAGCTGCTTGGGAGGCTGAGGTAGGAGAATCACTTGAACCCAGGAAGTGGAGGCTGCAGTGAGCCAAGATTGTGCCATTGCACTCCAGCCAGGGCTACAAGAGTGAGACTCTGTCTCAAAAAGAAAAAGAAGGATAAGAGTTCCACCACAACCAGGACCAAATCTCAAGTATTCTGTTTACTTTTTGGTATGCAATTCCATGAAGCATATTGACAAATTAGGATGTTTCCAGAACAGGACCAAGACAATGAGATATGTGTAAGATCCAATTCTTCTTGTAATGTGCTCTCATAAGCACCATGTGATTTTCCTTTACTCCACTTATGTTTTGCATGTAATTTGTACGTATAGGTGCATACATATATGTCTATGCAAAGAGCTATTGTTTATCTCCCCTACTAAACTAAATGTGATAAGGGCAAGGTCAGTGTCTATGTCCCTAGTACAGTACCTTTCACCAAGTTGGTACTCAGTAATTTTTTTCTGGATGAATGAATAAGTCAATGTGTAGAAAATGAGAAAATTTGAAGAAAAGGGATTTTTAGCCCTAGGAAGATAAAATGGTTGATTTCAAATAACTGAGTGATTGTCCTGTAGAGGATAAGGCAGACTAATATGGTAAAGTTCCAGATAGCAGACTGAAGACCAATGGGTAGAGGCAGAATTGAACTCTAGGTAAGGAAGAATTTTTGTTAGCTGAACCTGTACGACAATTCCAGGGCGGCGCCATTCAAAGCGGTGAGACTTCATCACTACAAAAGGAGTCTGGCTATCCCATGTGGAGGAGCCTAAACCAGATGGTTTACAACTAAAATCCCTTCAACAATATGACACCATGTTTTCTGTTACCTAAGGCTCTTACATGCCAATCCTTTTCCCTTCATTTCTGACCACCTAGAGCCTAGAACCTGCCTAGCCCTGCAAAACAATGGTGCTCAGTGTCTCCAAAGGGCTCAAGAAAGGAGGCTGGACACACTCATCTAACCACTCTTTCTTCAGCTGCATAGGGTAGAGGGAGGAGTTACTCCTAAGGAAAGTGGAGGAAAGAGTAGGTGTAGAAGGAAAACCACTTCCATGCAGATAGTGAGCCTTTCAAGGCACAAATCTTTCTAAGAGCTTGTGAATAAAATGGATTCAGTCAGCTGACTCAACACCTATGGCAGATTTTCTTCTCTTGATCACTGGGAACTCAAAATGTGTAAATGTGACAACTAAACAGCCACGCAGAATAGAAACGTTTAAAATCCCACCTTTGAATACTAAAAATAATTGACCAATTATCAGATCTTATCTATAAAACAAAAGCATTTTACAGATGAAACCTTATGAAAATACCATCTCCCTCACCATCCTCCTCCTCCACAGACTCATCAGTTCCATCAAAAAAAAAAAAAAAAAAAAACCCCACGGACAACAGCAGCTTTAACCTTTCTAAGGTTGGATTCTGAGAATGTGGCTCTTCTGAATCTTTTCCAGGTAGCTGGGCACCATCTGTAAAGTCATTTTTCTCACTTAAGACCACCAATCATATGAATTGCATTTATTAAAAGCGCAACGGGTAAAAAGCATAACCCTCCCATTTGGAGGGTTGTTTTATGCAAAGCTTGCCAGGTCTAAAAAATACATATAAAAATCTCAATTCTTCAGGCTTCAGAGGAAAACTCTTGAGTAAAATGTAAGCATTTTCCTGGTACCTTCCCTCACTTTTTAGCAAAGGTAGAGTGTGTTTGTACTCTCTTAAAACCTAAATAAATTGGCATTCTTGGGGAAGCAGTTTGAATCTGCAAGAGCACATAGGTTTAATGTCTTGGGAGAAAAGTAAAAAGATCTTGCACCATCCAGCATTAGACTTCATATTGGCTGGAATCCCCTTGAATAGGCACCTTGTTTCTCTGGGGAGTCCAGAGAACATTCTGTGATCCTAACCAGTATCCTCCTGCAGAAGCACCCTCACAGTGGCCTTGTGACAGATCTTGCTAAGGAGGCCCCACTTCTCCTCTTTGCTGTTGTCATTCTTTGTTTGCTGTTGTCATTCTGTCATTTACCTTCTGCAGAGCTGCTTGGTAGGAGCCTTACCTGTTTTTCCTGCTCCGCTTTCCCCAGTAATGAGAATACATTGGTCCTTATCTTGATCTCGTAGGGATCTGTATGCTTCATCCGAAAGGGCAAAGCTGCAGGGGATAATGGGAAAAAAGTCCTTAGAATTCAGATCATTATTATGTGTTTATCAGATGGAACTACAAGCTTCTTAAAGGGCTACTGTGATATGCTTATGGAAAGCAAGCTATCACCTTTTATTTCCCTTTAATTCTTAAAATCCATAAACAAATAAACCCATCCTTTGTGGCCCATGTTACCTTCCTCCATGTATTCTCTATTAACCAAAATAGTACTGTTTTATTGTACTCCAATGATATGATTTATTATTTAAATAAATAAATAAATAAATAATTTATTTATTTATAAACCCAGCAAGCTACATTTATGGGTTGTTAAACTAAAATCCAGGTAACTCAGACAAACAAGGAGAAAACATTACACCACATGTCTAAAATGGGATGATATTGAGATTTTTCAGGACAATACACTGAAGTTTCAATATAGTGGAGGGAAAAAATCTTTTCAAACATTAGAAAGATACTATCAAATATCAAATAGCTGTGTTTAACTACAATAAGTTAAATACAGAACTACTGCCTTTACAAACAAATGACTGAAACTCTAAGATCCATCAGAGGCAAAATTGGGTTTGCCAGGGTTTTTGTCCGGCCCAAGCCTCCCAAACTTCGAACCCTGCCTTAGGATGGCAAAGGGCCTCTATCAAGTAAGGCCAGGGCAGTGCTCCTGTTGATCTTGATTGAAAAAATGATTCTGACGATAAGTTAATTTAAAATAGGTAAAGTCCTCACTTCATTTATTAACAAGTATTTGTTGAGAGTCTACTATGTGTCAAGAACAAGCTGGGAATGTAGACAAGTAATGCTCGACCCCTTCTTTCAGGAGTTCTCCGTCAAAAGCAGGAAAGAAAGAGACAGAGAAAATGGAGCCAATACATTAAGCCCAATGATAAAGGTATGTGCAAAGCATTGCAGAGCAAGACAGAAACCTCAAAGGGGTGGAAATTGGACTCAGAGAAACTCAAGAGGTAGAAAACTCAGTCCTAAAGAATGAGCAAGACAAATGCCTTTTAGGTAAAAATAAAGGCCAAAACATCAGGTGGGGTGAAGGATAATGGGCAGTTCCATGTAGCTGGAAGGCAAAGCAAAGCATAATGAAGAGAGGATAAGAGATGAGCTGGGGAGAGAGATAGGCAGGTTCCAAATGAAAAACAAAAGAGCTGATAGGAAGCTTCAGCGCAGGATGATAAACAGCCGGTAGCAAAGTCAGACGGTAATTAGAATTAATAATATCCACATTTACCATGTACCAGAACTGCCTCCAAGTTCTTTACATTTAGTCATTTTAAATCTCGCAATAAGACCAGCACAAAGCAAAGGCATAATTTGCTGAGGTCCACTGCCAGTGTGACACAGCAGGGCCAGAGTTAATGCCTGAGACTGACCACTGGGATATAGCACCTCTGCATTTTGCACAGACCACAGGGTGATAAGGGTGCATGTGAGAGCAACCAGTCTGCAGGAGACTGGTGAAGGACTGGGATACAGGAATAGTGTACATTTGGCCAACCAGATCACAGAGAGCTGTTCATACCAGTCAAGGACTTTGGCTTTTCTTCCAAAGGCATACGGAACCATAAATAATGACAATTTACTGAACACCTTCGATGTGCCAGGAGCCCAGTAAAGTGTCCTAGGATTCACAATTGGACTTACTCTTCAACACAGATCTGCAAAATTAAATGCTAGCCTCTTTAAAGAAACATGGTCTTAAGAGATGACATGAGAAGCCCATGATCCCATTCTCAGAAGAGTCATAACTTAAACCCAGAAATACTGTGAATCACGTTCTTCCCTCTCTCATCATGTTTTCTTACAGTTATTTGCCAGCGTATCTTACCTTCCAACTGACCTACTGTGAGAATCTCAAGGATAGCCACCCCTAGTCTTACTTTGTAACCCTCATATCAGTGAGTCTGCTGCCCTGCATATAATAAGTACTGTATACTCTAAGTACATTTGTTGCATGATGTATGAATAAAAAAACGAAAGACAGAAAAAAAGTAATAAAAAGATCTTGACACCAGGGTCTTTTTTGAGTAACAGGTTGTTCTAGCTTGTTCCTTTGAACAATGTACACTGATCTCTGTCTCTCAAAGCCCTTTCAACCATTCTCTACACAACCAAAGCCTTGCTCAAGCTCCACAGCAGCTTGCCGCCTTAACCTTCTCTCATATTCTCTTATTCCCCAGTCTGTGCACCACTGCGTAATGGGGATCGTGGAAAATAATGAACACAGAGGCAGAAAACATCTCAGATGCAATTCCCTGGGTCCTATAGATGTATCTCAACACCTACTTGACTTCAAGCAAGTCATCACCATGACTGAACTTCAGTGTCTCCATCTCCAACATGGAGAATGTAGTCATATACTTTAGAAGATCAAATAAAAGTGCATACAAGCACTTTGAAAGTTATAAAGCTCTGAATAAATGTCAGAAAATCTTTCAGTGTTATAATTAGTTATGTACACACCTTCTTATTCCCTACCAGAATATAAACTCCTCTAGGGCAGAGCCATTCTAATTAATCTTTATGCCATGTTTATGCCACAGAGACATAAACATGAAATGTAACCGACACCAAGTCATAAATGAAGGGATGGATGAATGAGTGGATTCTCTCGAAGCAGTGGCAAAGTCTCTACTGGAGTGAGCTCCACGAAGAAGGATAAACATTGGGAAATTCATTTCTTCTATGACCTTCATGCAGGGAAGGAAAGCATTGTTTAGATTTTTTGATGAGCCTTCCTCCCCTGCTGCTCCTCCAATGTCCAGACAATATTTCGAGATGCCACTTTCATTATCATCATTGGCAAGAAATGTAGGAAAACACATTACAGCAAACACAAAAGATGTTTTCCAATATATAATACGTATTCACTGAATTCTTTATGTATTGTTGAATACAGACCTTTTTCCCATGCTCCCAGGACTACAACTTTGCATTATATTTACCACTGGTTCCAAAATAATGCAAAATTACTTAAAAAATGAGTAACATATATGGCACATATATACACACACATACACACACACACACACACACACACACACACACACACACACACACACACACACACACACACACACACAAAAAAAAAAAAAAAACACGAGGCTTTGGAAGATCACCAAATGACCCTGTAGTGAGTTCATTTTAAGTCAAAGAACCTAAGTTGAATACTTATTTTTTTTTTTTGAGACGGAGTTTTGTTCTGTCACCCAGGCTGGAGTGCAGTGGTTGGATCTCAGCTCACTGCAAGCTCCGCCTCCTGGGTTTACGCCATTCTCCTACCTCAGCCTCCCGAGTAGCTGGGACTACAGGCACCTGCCACCACGCCCAGCTAGTTTTTTGTATTTTTTTTAGTAGAGACGGGGTTTCACCGTGTTAGCCAGGATGGTCTTGATCTCCTAACCTCGTGATCCACCCGTCTTGGCCTCCCAAAGTGCTGGGATGACAGGCTTGAGTCACCATGCCCGGCCTAGAGAGTATAATTTTAATAGCAGACAAAAGTTAAAAGGGATTTATTTTTTCAGGATTCTAGAGAGCCACTGAGTTCAAAGTGACATGAAAATTTACCAATTAAAGTACTGGAAAAATTGGCTTGTAACTACTGGCATACTCATCTCAAGGACAGTATAAATGTCATCACACTTATTTCTTATAAACACAGATCTTCACTTGCTTTAAAAAAAAAAAAAAAAAAAAAAGGCAAGAGGGAGGCTCCCAAAGAACACGAATCCCCCTCCCAATCTTGTTCCTCTCCCTTTCTGGCAATATGAGCACGTACCCATCATCAGCTCCAACATTTATAACTATAAACTGAAACCACATGCCAGTCTTCCAAGCCACTCTGTAATTAAGGAACCTAAATAAATCTTTAGAGAAGTCTTTAGTTAAAAACAGTTGTGACCCATATGCTTCACATTATTTTGTGACCGTGTCAGCATTGTTATTTACCACACAGAGAAATGAATGGTTAATTATAATATAATGACAATAGCGTAAGGGGGTAAACATGGTTTTAGTCCTACCACATTAAGGGCATGGTTTTATCCTCTTTTTCTGTCCTCTAGTTGAGCTTAAGAATAGGGTCAGCCTGATGTTTAAAGGCCATCTCCCCTTCATTTCCAGATCATCTACACGGCTGTTCTTTGAGAGCCAAACTTTTCCCAGTGCTAAGTATGTTTCCCAACAGCTGTATCTATCACTTTTAGGTTTTAGAAGTTTGGTTTGGGGCTCATCTGCTATTTTCTGTCAGGGTGGAATGCTGGGTTGCATGTTCTCAATTGTCTAGCTGGTATTTATCTTCCTCTCCCATCTTATTTCTGTTCAGAGTGTTCATCAGAGTGGTTCTGCTTTCATGGCCATCAGACGCAATGGCAGGGCTTCTATTCCCAAAACTCCATGTTCTCCACCCTGCCATTTCCTTCCTAGGTTTGTTTCAAGTGCAAAGCAGAAAAGATGTCTGTGACACCAAATAGATCCAAAGCTTATGCTCTTTCAAACATGGCCCCATGTTTCAGCCTCTCTGGCTCTTCCCTATAGAGTTGCTTCAGAAATCATTCTCCAAAGCGAATCTAATCCATTCTGAGGACTGGTAGTTGGACCTCTCCATTAGCCAAAGTGTTTAACAGAACTAAATTTGTCTCAGGAAACTTACCTGAACTTAGATAACTGTTTCCACCTTCTTATTTCAAGTCATTTTCTTCAAAAGCTCTCAAAATGGTATTCCTTTTCATTAGAGTACTTTCAAATAACACCAGGAAATTCTCCTTTTGAATTCAACCCTCTCAAAATAGCTCAGTCTCAGAATTCCCACCTACAATTGAGATATACAAGTCTCAACTATTTCTTTTCCTTTCTAGCTCTGGTTTAGTCCTAAAACTGGGTGTTTCTAAACTAACCCCCGAAAAAGTGTTTTTTAAAAATGCCCAGCCTCCATGTGCTTCCCCAATTCTAACTTCACGTTAAGCCCAATCAGGATTGAGGTGGTCCACAAGAACATAGAAGAGAAGGAAAAGGAGAAAGGGAATTTTGTGTGGTGTGTTTTGCATAGAAACCTTGAGTTTTCTTAAGGAGAGGCATTACGTTGGCCCTCCTTATATCTTTACATCTGTAATTGTCTCATATTCTTAATTCAGAAATATTTGCCCGCTTGGAAAATATCCCCAAGTTGATATTTTGATGTCATTGTCAAGTTAGTGTTACGCCCTTCCACCAGACATTCATCTTATCACATCTTAAGGTCAAACTTTAGGGAAAATAAGTCTTTATAGTTATTTGTACCTTTATCCTGGAAAGCTTCGCTGCAGTCTTGTCCTATGCCAGTATAAGCATGGTAAATTAATTTATGTACACATTACAGTTACCCCTGCTAGCCACAACACTGGTAAACATTGCTAAATAGTCCAAGCTTCAGGGCAAGAAAAGGTAGAGAAGCCTTTCTTCAAAATAAATGACAATGGGCAAAGTGTGCACTATGCAGTAAAAAGAAAACAATGTGAAAACAAACATAACAGATGCGACTGGGGGGAGATGGATGGTAAATATACCTAAATGGTTGGAAGGTTTCTACATTTCACATAAAGCAGGACAATGTTAACTCTATATGGATTCTAAAAAGTTAAGGTGTATTATAATCCCTAGAACAACCCATGAAGAACTACAGCCAAAATAACTAAAAAGTAAATGGAATTATAAGAATAAAAAATTCAAAGGCCGGGCGCGGTGGCTCACGCCTGTAATCCCTGCACTTTGGGAGGCCGAGGTGGGCGGATCACGAGGTCAGGAGATCGAGACCATCCTGGCTAACACGGTGAAACCCCGTCTCTACTAAAATACAAAAAATTAGCCGGGCGCGGTGGCGGGCGCCTGTAGTCCCAGCTACTCGGGAGGCTGAGGCAGGAGAATGGCACAAACCCAGGAGGCGGAGCTGGTGGGTTTGCAGTGAGCCGAGATGGTGCCACTGCACTCCAGCCTGGGCGACAGAGTGAAGACTCTGCCTCAAAAAAAAAAAAAAAAAAAGAATAAAAAATTCAAATAATCCAAAAGAAGCCAAGAATAGGGGAACAAAAAACAAACAAACAAAAAACAACAACAAAAAAAAAAGAGGGAAGAAACAGAAACAAATAATTGAATGACAAATTAAATCTAACCATGTCAATAATTACATTAAATGTCAGTGGACAAAATACTCCAGTTAAAAGGCAGAGAATGTAAGAATGAATATAAAAACAAGACTCAACTATATGTGCCTACAGGAATGACATTTAAAATATAAAATCACAGATAGGTTGAAAGGAAATAAAATAGAAAAAGACATACCATGCAACAACAACTTTTTTTTTTTAGGCATTGCACTTTGATTTTTATACATCTAATCTCAAAGAAGTCCCTAGTTGCCATCCCAATATAACAAAGATATATGCCATAGCATGACAGATGGCAGAATGCAGGTGAAAATTATCTTAGAAAATGAGCTACAGTCATTTTTTCTAAGAATTTTAATAAACATGTAATTTTCTAATTTCACTTACATTCTTATAGGTGGCCATGTTGCTTTCCTTTGGCTACATAACTGGAAAAGGATTGTTTTTACTGGCTACAAAACTAAAATAATATCATCAAGATAAATCACTTTAAGATGACATCTGTTTTAGAATGACAACAGTAAAGCATCGAATAAAGCTCGAAAGTAAGGCTTTAAAATAGGATATGATGAATATGCATTTTAGTTTCTTCTTCCTTTAGAATCACACTTGTTTTCAAAACACAGATCTCACAATATTTTTCTGAAATTTCATAGATTACCTAGGTCAGCCTCAACATGTACCATATTTCACATTTTTTTAAACGGGTCACTCAAAAATATACTTTAATCTTGGCAGTCAAATGTAACCACTAAGAAGGAAAATCATAGTATCTGAATGTTACGTGTATATAAAATGGTTCACATGTGTTACGATGTTTTAAAAACTAGAAATCCCTGTGTAAGACACCTTCAAAACAGAGCAATTCCACCTTGAATAGGGACTGGGTAAAATAAAGCTGAGATCTACTGGGCTGCATTCCCAAGAGGTTAGGCATTCTTAGTCACAGGATGAGGTAAGAGGTTAGCACAAGATACAAGTCATAAAGACCCTGTTGATAAAATAGTATGTGGCAAAAAAAAAAAAAAAAAAAAAAAAAAAAAAAGCCGGCCAAAACTCACCAAAACCAAGATGGCAACGAAAGAGACCTCTGGTCCTCCTCACTGCTCATTACACACTAATTATAATGCATTAGCATGCTAAAAGATACTCCCACCAGCACCATGACAATCTACAAATGCTATGGCAACATCTGGAATTTACCTAACATGGTCTAAAATGGGGAGGAACTCTCAATTCCAGGACTTGCCCACCCCTTTCCCAGAAAACTCATGAATAATCCACCCCTTGTTTAGCATATGATCAAGAAATAACCACAAAAGAAAAAAGAGCCAACCAGCAGCCCTTGGGGCTTCTCTGTCTATAGAGTAGCCATTCTTTTGTTTCTCTGATTCTCTAATAAACTTGTTTGTCACTTTACTCTGTGGTCTTACCCCAAATTCTTTCTTGCACAAGATCTAAGAACCCTCTCTCTTGGGGTCTGGATTGGGACTCCTTTCCCATAACACCTGCATAATTAGACAAGAAACTCTTCTACTTCAGCATTAGAATAAGCAAAGCTCGTTATTTCAGGAGTTCACATCCTAGTTACAAAAAATAATCTAAAACACAAGGGGTAGTTTTCTTTCAAGATTTTAGAACTTGTATTTGTAATCCTCGTGACAAAGAAGTTTAGGGACACCCCAAAAGTTTTTCTAGCCTGGAGGCCTGACCATTATCAAATCATAATGGAGACCCTCAAGTCTGCCCCAGCCAGCTTGCTAAGAGTTACTCAACAAAATAAGCACCTTTCCTTCTACTGGACTTGTAAGAATGTGAACTGGGCCAAAGAGTGACTCTTTTGCAAAGGTGGATTGCAAAAGCCAGGTACTGGAGACACACATTAGGAAGTAGATAAGGGATTTAGAGAGACTAAATTATCCCAGGAAGGAAAAGGACTGAACTTAAGGTATAAAAGCAGAGAGAAGGAAACATCTGTCTTGAGGGCCTGGAAGCCACTCTTTGGAATTTAGCAGCAATTCCTTGTGCTGCTGAGGACTTCCTTCTGAAACTTGCTTCAAAGAAAACAGTACCTAGAAATGCCCTAGGCACAAAACCACCACAGGGGGGAAAGTTCCCCACAGCGGAGCATCCTGTTGGGGTTTGGCAAGAGGTCAAAAGCAAAAAGGCTAATTCCACTTCTTTATCTGCCCTTGCTACTGCAGGCCGTTATCTCACAAATTAATGAAGCATGAATGGCTTCCACTGCCTTGATTTAATCCCTTAATAACTAAAATGGAAGAGTGTGTGGAAGCAGGGGTGAGGTCATCCAGAAGAGCAGGGCTCCCAAAGGAGTTCATGGATACTCATGAGGTAAGAGGCGTTGTACTCACTGTGAGGGCTCTAAGGATGATGATGAAGAGAATCTGTCGTCTAGAAGCTTAAAACCCAACAAGAAAGACATCTAAGTTCCCCCACAAAAAGGGGGTAGAAGGTAATAAACATACCTGCAAACTCCTAAAGGTATTCAGAAAAGGAAAGATGACTTTTACTGAAAGCAGCATGTCATGGAAAGCTGCAAAATCTGAACCCCAACGCACATGCAAGGAAAGAGGCTGGGAGGAAGCAGACAGCCGGGAGGAAATTATGCTATATCCCCAATCCAGAAATTAACAAAACACATCGACTTGGGGAAAAGAACAAATATGCAGTTGGGGCTCTTAATTCAAATTCAATAAGCTCTTAAAGCATTTTTACTATCTCTTTTAACAAAAGAATTCTAACTATCACCTTTTAATACCCAACTCTTTTTAAAAGAATTGCACACTTATGGTCTACAAGAATAGCCTTTCTGGTTCAAGGTAAGTACACTTTAAACAAATTCCCAACACAAATGTTTCCAAACTTTTTGGCAAAAATGGCTTATTTCAATTAATTTCATGATCGATTTTTATGACTGTTACAGGCAACTAAATCATGGAAACACTTATCCCAAGAGAAGTCACTCTACAGACCTTGCTAATCACCTTTAGAACTTAATGCTAAATTTAATGTTGCACTTATTAAAAAGAATGGTTTCTGCTTATTTTTTACAGACAGATGCTCCCTACTGATTTAAAGCCTTAAAATGCACCACCTCATATGCCACTTTTTCTTTGTCTAACTTAGAAATACATTCTCATCTAAAGTACGTCATATCCACATCCCAAAGAGTTAGACTGCTTAGCTAAGTGAAGCTTTCATGTTTACAAGAGTCAAATGTAAAACACTCTCCTCTAACTCTGACAGCCCCCAGTGCCCTATCTGCCCTAGAAAGCACTGTGCTGGGGACCTGAACAGCACCATATACTGTGGAAGTGCAGAGAGATCTGGCTGAGGTTATCACAGAAGGCAATGGGTAGAGATGCCATTTGAATTGGAACTCCAAGTACATATTGTCCAATTTTTTTTTTAATGCATAAAGGAGAGAAAATGGGCAGTAGTAAAAGGTTATCAACTTCTTCAAGCTTTGGTTCATGCTTGAAGCCTCACAGGGCTGTGCAGAGGATGTCTGTAAAGTGCTCTGGGTCTGAAATGCAGCAGGTACTCAACAAAAGACTAAAAGGTATGCGGGGGCTGAATCTGTGGGTGTGCCTTACAGAATCAAGGTCGCCAATCCATCCATGTTTAGGAAAATCAAATCTGTGGCCATTTCATGGAGTGGCTGCAAAATTCAATTAAATCTACCAATATTAATGAGATGCCTGAATATAGATATTTGCACATACATACACACAGACCACTGTGTATGTACCATGAAATGTCTGAGCTTGCATATACTATTGTACAGAAAGAAAAGTGAATTGGCAAAATAATAAAAATAAGAATAATAAGAGTCTTCCTTGTTAATAGCTAAATTCATATCATGATACTGTAAAGAAGGAAGTATTCTGGGAATAATTTTAAGATAATTCAGTACTCATTAATTCCATAAACATTTTATGTGTCAGGAGAGTGTCAGGCAGAGGCATACAAAGGATACTGTCCCTACCCTCAGGAGCTCAGTTTAGAGAAATCACGTACTATCTAACTAGAAAATAATTTAGTTATGTGAGGACAAGTCATTTGGTCCATGGTGCCTGCTGAAAACAACAACAAAACCTTTCCCAGGAGAGGAATACTAGAGAAGAATACTAGAACCAGAAAAAAGTTTTTTTGAGTTAAAATTTTGCTTTTCTTCTTTCATCCAGCCACCCAATACCTTCAAAGCCACCCTTTCTTTACCATCACCAGCTTGCCACTGTCTTAGAGGAGTTTCTCACTTTTGGCCTTCAGGAACCTCTTAATGGGGATTTCTATATCTAAGCAAGACATTTTCACAAGCCATCTTGATACAATGCTGTCAAAATACGTTGCTTTTTTTCATTATCATGACTCCTCCTCCATTCCTAATCTTGTCCCCCTTGTAGCCAGATTTAACTTCATACTTCTAAACATTTCTGTAAGAAATCTGTTAGAACTCAAAGCAAAATTGTATCAGTTCTGTCCCCCAAAACGATGGTTCAAAGGTGTACTCTGATTATAAGCATAATGCATTTATTTTGCTTAGGCACCAGAGAGATGTCTTAGCAGCAGGTCCAAGGATTTGGGGGCAGTCTTGACTGAGATGATCCTCATGTGGTCCGGAGGCTCAATATCCCATCATACCCAGGGTTTATGATGTATCTGTTCAAACAAGGTTTGCAAATCTGGAACAGAGACAAAATGTAGAAACCCTTCCTCTAGTCTTTCAAATAGAAAACAAGTAAGTTCCATCAAGACTTAACCAAATCCATGTCTTAATTTTAAAAAGAATATCAGTGACTCAAAGGACCTCAGAGGATGATGATTCAGACCATGGAGAGAGAAGCCCCCTCAGAGACTAAGCAGGCTCCAGGCCTAGAGTGACTTGACAGCTTTCTCTGAGAGGACTGTGTATGGTCAACATAGTAGGGCTTATATGAGTGTATCTTCCAGAGGGTTTCCACTTCCATTCCCTCCCTTACCCCAGTCCTGGTTGCCATTCTAAAGAAAGGGTTTCAACAATAAGGAAGCTGAAGATGCCAAGTCTGTTCTACATATTATTTGTGATTGCTTATGTTTATGGTATTTTCAACGCTAAAATGTCTGCATAACAAAATGACTTCAAAGTGGTCACATAAGAATGGGTAAAGCAAAAATAACACATACCACTCTGCCTGCAGGCTCTCTTCCCTGCAGCCCCCCTCCTCCCTACCGGAGTTAGCCTAAAATGCAAAGAGGCCACTCCCTCCCTCATCGGTTTACAAGCTTCCTATGCTCTCCACCAATCTAGGCAGTGCCTGGCCCTGGACTTTAGGCAGGGAGTGACTAAACAGCCATGCTTTAAACTATGTGACTGCTAGAGGGAGATTTAACATCGGTACACAGAAAGTGCCCTGATACAAAGGGCTTCAAACAA